>NC_091963.1:87261252-87564036 GCF_031021105.1 Erythrolamprus reginae | reverse complement strand
CAAATGTTTTCTACGTTCCAACTGCCAAGAACAACATCCTTAGTGGATATTGCCTGAGAGAAGAATTGAAGGTTGTAATAAACTTTGAACTTACAGATACTAACATTATCAAGGATGGCAAACTTCTTGCTACTGCCATTCCCATCAAAGGTGTTTTTTATTTGCAACCCAAACCTCCCAGCAAAGGTGGTGTAAGTATAAGTGTTCCAAAGGGCGTTAGCACAGGTCCAGAGAGAAACCCTGGTGCCACCGCTAGCTCAAAGGCTCCTAAAGCCAATGAAACCCCTGAGGTTCCTAATGCTGTTACAAATGTTAAACATGTGTTAACAAACAAATCTTTTCATTCCAGGTGCATTCACAGATGGCATCGTCGCTTGGGGCATGCTTCTTACCCCGTCTTAGCAAAGATGTCTGAATATGTTGATGGTTTCAAAATTGATGGGGCTTGCAAAGTTTACTTAGATTGCAAAATTTGTAACTCAGCCAAGTCTAAGCATTCTCCAGTACCAAAGGTTGCTGTCCGATTGTGTACACGCATTTTTGAATTGGTCCATACCGACGTTTTCGGTCCATTTTGGCCTACTGTTGGTAAACATAAGTATTTCTTAACTGTAGTTGACAGTTACTCACGATTTGGCTATGTTTTTCTTTTAAAACAAAAATCAGAGGCGTTTGAGGCTTTTAAAGGCTTTGCTGCAGAGATACTCACCCAACACGACGTCTGGATCAAGCGGATTCAAAGTGATCGTGGAGGCGAATTTATGTCACAAGAGTTCCAAGGATGGATGGCCAGAAATGGAATCCGCCAGCAAACCTCATCACCCGGGACACCACAACACAATGGTGTGTGCGAACGCAGGAACGGGATTTTGCAGACAATGTTTCGTTGTCTCATTGAGGATGCAAACGTGGACTTTTCGTACTGGGGCGAAGCATTAAGGTATGCTAATTACATTGTTAACAGAACATGGAGTAGCGTCATACAAGACACTCCTTATTACTTGCTTCATGGCAAGAAACCTGATATTCAAAATATCTACATTTTTGGTTGTTATGCCACTGTTAACATTCCACTTGAACAGAGAAGAAAAGGAGGTCCTGTGTAAGAAAGAATGAGATTCATCGGCTTTGATGAAGTCTCCAAGTACCACAAATTTGCTGACTCTCATCACAGAGTTTACATTTCTAATTCAGCCAAATTTGAGGAAGACACAAATTGGTCCAGTATACATAGTAATGATACTTCAGTTTATTTTCCTAAGGAAGGTATGGCGATACCTGATGACCAGGGAGCTGTGCCAGATATTCCTGATGTTCCAGATGATGAACAGCCTTCGACAGTCGCAGAGGAAACCTCTGGTGATGAACTTGAAGGCGGAGATGATGATGAAGGATGGACCAGCGTTCCAAGACGTTCAAAGAGGACTACTAAAGGAACTCCTCCAAAGAGATTTGCACAGCAAGTATCTGAATCTCCTTATCTTTTCATGTGTAACAATCTTACACTTCCACCTGATCATTTTCACCAGATCAAACTTTTGCCTGACTCTGAACAAGAAAAATGGCATGAGGCTATGGAACACGAATTGGACTGTTTAAAGAAACTCAAAGTGTTCCAAAAGGTGGAGCCTCCTAGCAAGAAGAAAGTCATTGGCACACGCTGGGTGTATAAGGTCAAACAAAAACCTAATGAAGAAAAGCTGTACAAAGCTAGACTTGTAGCTCAAGGATTCTCTCAAGTTTATCCAGATGACTACACTGACACATATTCACCCACAGTCAGAAATGGGAGTGTCAAGATTGCCCTAATCACTGCTGTTGCTTTGGGCTTAGAGGTTTTTCAGTTCGATGTAGGGACTGCCTATTTGAACGCTGATCTGAATGAAGAGATCTACGTCAAGGGTGCTCCCGGATTCCAGGACCGAGAAGGAGAGGTCTGGTCTCTCAGCAAGTCTTTATACGGCCTCAAACAGAGTGCCCTTATGTGGTACAAGTTATTATCCCAAAAGCTAAATTCAATGGGCTTTATTAAGTCCGAATCTGATGAATGCGTGTTCACAAAAGGGCAAGGTAAGACTTATGAAATTGTTCTTGTTTATGTTGATGATATTGTTTATGTGGGTCTAAATGAAAGCACTAGTCAAACTTTTGCTAAGGGCCTTGAAAAACATTTCACCTTAAAAAGCCTAGGGCATATCAATGATTATCTAGGTGTTCAGTTTGAGAAAACTGAGAAGGGGTTCTCTCTTTCACAAGAAAGTAAGGTTGACCAGCTTTTGCAAAATTGTAACATGTCTGATGCGCATACTTGTCGTTCTCCTATGCAAACTGACTTTTACAGGTTAACCCGAGAAGAGTATCCTGATTTTGAGAACAAAACATTGTACCGGTCAGTGATTGGATCGCTATTGTACATCAGCAGCTGGACAAGACCTGACATTTCACTGAGTGTGAATCTACTGTCCAGATACGTTGGCAAAGCAACCACGTTTCACTGATCTTGCATAAAGAAGCTGCTCAAATACATGAAGCTCACGAAGGGCAAGAAGCTGTACCTCGAGCCGGATCATGTTGAGTACCCTGAAGTGATTTGTTATGCAGATGCTGACTGGGCAAGTGACACAGAAACACGAAAAAGTACTTCTGGTTATATCATGTTTTTAAATGGTTGTCCTTTCTTTTGGAAAGTTAGGCAGCAGAAGTTTATTTCTTGCTCTTCAACTGAATCTGAATATGCATGTGTTTCTGATTGCTGTAATGCATTAATGTCTCTTTTTCCTCTCATTGATAGTATTTGGGAAAGTCCTATGACACCAATTGTTATTATGGAGGATAATATTTCAGTTGCATTCATTGCTGAAGCTGAATTTGTTGGAGCTCGCTCACGGCACATTCACATCCGGTATCAAAATACCAGAAAGAAGGTGAAAGAAGGATTCGTGAAAATTCAGTATGTATCCACTACTGAGCAGATCGCTGACTTGCTGAATAAGCCATTGCCAGCTGATCAACATGAATACCTCACCAACAAAATGTGCCTCAAGTGAATTGATGTCTTGATGTCCTGATGTCCCTTATGTCTCTGATGACTGACAAAGAAGGGGTGTCGCACTGGAAATTGCCAGCCCCCAAAGACATTGAGAAACATCCAGTAGTTAGATAGTTAACTCTGTCTAGTAATGTAGCTCCTCCTGTGTGATGTAACCTGTTTGCTCACATCCTCTCTTCTTGATGAAGAAGGGCGGTCTCTAACTTAGAGATCCATCTTTACGGTTCATCTTCTCTAGCTATAAGATGTGCCATCTTGTGTCTCTTCAGACATTTCTTATTTTTATACTTTTCTAATAAAAGTAATTTGTTCATTCGAACATGCTTTGTCTGTACTTCAATAACCATCACCTCCGGAAGGTCCTGGCTCACTCCTCACGGGCTGAGCGCCTTGCTTAAGATAAAGGTTCTTCTAATCCCGACAAACACAACCTACCAAGAGAAGTGCATATTATATTCATTAGGAAGACTATAAGAGATGACATTTTAAAATGGTCAAGAGAGGAAAATCTAAACTACAAAGACAAAGATATTATAATATTAAAACAAGTGCCAAGAAGAGTACGGGAAAGTCGGAGGGAATTTTACTTCTTAACAAGAATCTTAATTAAAGAAAAAATAATCTTTCTTTGGCTTATTCCAGAAGGCATTTCCTTTTATTGGCAAAGATCTAGAATAAAACTAGAGACCGTCGATGAAGCCAGAGCCTTTTATGAACAATCCGGCCTGTTTAAGCATGATTTACCCCATAGAGAAATTAGAGAAAGGGAAGAGGAACAGGAAGCGACCTACAGGGGGGGGGGAAGCACAAGGTGCTAAGAAAAAACAACCCCAAGCACAACAGGAATTGGTGCTAAGCACTAAACTTCGAGAACCCAGAAAAACAAAAAAATACTATAAATAGAAATGTACTCAGATGTTAAAAAAAATTCCGTAAATGTAAATGGATTGAATCACCCAAGAAAAAGAAAACAAATATTTTCCAAACTTAAAAAGCAAAGAGTGCAAATTACTATCTTACAAGAAGTCCATATTAAAAACTCAAACAGAACTTTATTATACAATTCAAAATTAGGTAACCTGTTTACCAGTTTAGCCGGAAAAATAAGAAGAGGCATAGCAGTTTATATTGATGAAATGATTGAGGTTAAACAACTTTACAGTGACAAAGAAGGTAGAATTTTAATTTTGCAAGTAAATTTAGAAACAGGACCTCTCGTTATTATATCGATCTATGCACCAAATGAAAACCAAAAAATATTTTATAAAGAATTACACGAAAAAATAATTGAGCTATCTATTGAAAATTTGATTATAATTGGAGATTTTAATGCAATAGCTAATAGTCAAATGGATTACTCAGGTAAAAAGAAAGACAAGAAAAAGAAAACAATTTTACCACCAACATTTTGGAAATTGACTTCAGAATTAATATTGCAAATATATGGCGTGACCGCCACCCCACAAATAAACAATATACTTTTTATTCAAACCCTCATAAAATTTGGCCTAGAATAGATAAGGCATGGATTTCAACTCAGATTTCTGAATATGTTTTGAGTACGAAATTGAAACAAATAATTGGACAGACCACAATCCACTAACAATTACTTGGAAGGGAAACAAAAAACAGAGTTATTGGCAAATGAACAGAAATATTTTGCAAGATCCCCAATTCAAAGACTGGATAGAAAAAGAATTAGAATTTTTTTAAAATTTAAACAATAATACAGATACTTCGCCACAAAATTTGTGGGACACAACCAAAGCATATATATGTGGCCTGACAATATTCTATACTGCAAAAAAGAATAAAGAGAAAAAACATCAACTCCAACAATTAGAGACAGAATTAAAAGCTCTAGAAATAGTATCACAAAGTAGTCAGGGAGAGGGTGTGAATAAAAAGAAAAGGGAGTTAGTTAAACACAAAATAATTTTAATAGAACAAGAACAGCTAGCAGAAAAAATTAAACAGGCCAAACAGGAATACTTTGAACATGCTAATAAACCAGGCCGTTGGTTAGCATTTAAACTAAGAAATCAAAGAGAGGCTAGAATAATTAAAAAAAATTAGAAGATAGTAAAAGTACACTTAGACATAGAACTGATGAAAAGAAGGAAATAGTGTTAGAATTCTATAAAAATCTATACCAAAAAGAAGATATAAACGAAGATAAGGCCTTTGATTTTTTAAGCTCAATAGATTTACCTTCTTTAACAGAAGAACAAGAACAGAAACTTAATACTCCATTTACGGTCGAATTACAGCAAGTACTTAAGAGCCAAAAAAATAATAAAGCTACTGGCCCTGACGCAATACTGGCGGAAATTTACAAGCTAAATAGTAACATATTTATAACAAACATGTTAGAGATCTTCAATAATATAATTTTAGATGGTAAAATCCCAAAAACATGGTCAGAAGCCTTAACAACCTTAATACATAAACCCGATACCAAGAAAGAAAAAATCCAAAACTACAGACCAATCTCATTATTAAATGTGGATTATAACATTTTTGTTTCAATATACGCATATAGATTAAAAAGCATTATGACTAGAATAATACACGAAGATCAAAACGGTTTTTTAACAGACAGACAGATTAAAAATAATTTGAGGACAATTATAAACACATTAGAATATTATGAACAACATCCAGAAAAACAAATGGCATTAATATTTTTAGATGCAAAAAAAGCATTTGATAATGTTGACTGGTCCTTTATGAAACTACAACTTAACAAAATGAATTTTGGAAATAAATTTTTTAACATAATTGATGCTATATATTCTACCCAAATAGCCAAAATCATCTTTAACAATGACCAAACAGAAAATTTTGAAATACAAAGAGAAGTCAGACAAGGTTGCCCTATTTTACCACTGTTATTCATTTTAACGTAAGAAACTTTATTGACAAAGGTAAGAGAAGATAAAAACATTAAAGGCTTAGAAATTAAAAAAGAAACATATTTATTTATTTATTTATTTATTTGTTTGTTTATTTATTAATAGAGTTGAAAGGGACCGTTAGGTCATCGAGTCCAACCCCCTGCCTGAGCAGGAAACCCTACAGCACCCCAGCCAAATGGAAGTCCAATCTCCTCTTGAAGGTGTCCAGAGTTGGGGAGTTCACCACCTCCCCTGGCAGGCAGTTCCATTGGTTGATCGCTCTGACCGTCAGGAAGTTCTTCCTTATTTCCAGGTTGAATCTCTCCTTGGTCAGCTTCCAACCATTGTTCCTCGTCCGGCCCTCTGGTGCCCTGGGGAATAAAGAGACCCCCTCCTCACTGTGGCAACCCCTCAAGTATCTGTAAACTGCTATCATGTCCCCTCTAGACCTTCTTTTTTCTAGGCTGTCCATGCCCAGTTCTCTCAATCTCTCTTCGTAAGTCTTGGTTTCGAGTCCCCTAATCATTTTGGTTGCTCTTTTTTGCACCTTCTCCAGAGTTTCGATGTCTTTTTTGTAGTGAGGTGACCAAAATTGAATGCAGTACTCCAGGTGGGGTCTGACCAGGGCATAGTAGAGTGGTATTAGTACTTCCCTGGTCTTGGAGCGTATTCCTCTGTTGATGAAGCTTAGGATTGAGTTGGCTTTTTTGGCTGCTGCTGCACATTGCTGACTCATGTTTAGTTGATTGTCCACCAAGACTCCAAGATCTCTTTCGCAGTCACTACTGCTGAGTGGGGTATCTCCCAGGCTGTATGTATGTCTAGGGTTCTTTTTGCCGAGGTGGAGGACTCTGCATTTGTCGGTGTTGAACCTCATTTTGTTGGTATGGGCCCACTGTGATAGTCTGTCTAGGTCTTCTTGTACTCTGAGCCTGTCCTCAAGGGTGTTGGCTACCCCCGCCAGCTTGGTGTCATCTGCAAATTTTATTAGTTCCCCTTTTATTCCCTCATCCAGGTCGTTGATGAAGATGTTAAAGAGTACAGGACCCAGGACAGAGCCCTGTGGTACTCCACTGTCTACTTTTTTCCATGTGGATTTGGTGCCGTTGAGGACAACTCGTTGGGTGCGGTTGGTCAGCCAACTGTTTATCCATCTACATGTGTAGTAGTCTACTCCATTTTTTTCTAGTTTCTGGATTAGGAGATTGTGGTCGACTTTATCAAAAGCCTTACTGAAGTCCAAGTATATGAGGTCCACTGAGTTGCGTTGGTCAACTGACTTGGTTATGGTGTTGAAAAATGATATGAGATTGGTTTGGCATGATTTGTTTCTGATGAATCCGTGCTGGCTATTGGATATGATCTTGTTTGTTTCTAGGAAGTGGGTAAGTTGTTTTTTGATTATTTTCTCCAGTATTTTTCCAGGTATAGAGGTCAGACTGATTGGTCTGTAGTTACCTGGGTCGGTCTTTTTGCCTTTTTTGTGGATGGGGACTACGTCAGCTCGCTTCCAGTCTTCCGGTAGGTCTCCAGTGATCCAGGATATTTGGTAGATGAGGAGGAGTGGTTCCGCTATGGTGTCTGCCAATTCTTTTAGGACTTTGGGGTGAAGTCCGTCTGGCCCTGGTGATTTGTATTCGTTGAGTTCCCTCAGGTAGTCCCTCACTGTGCTTTTGTCTATGTTGAGTTCAGTTCTGGGGCAGTTTGTTGCAGTTAAATTGCAGATTGGTTGGAGGGAGGTTCCCTTTTGTGTGAAGACTGATGCAAAGTAGGCGTTGAGTAGCTGTGCTTGGTCATTGCTGTCTGTGATTTCTCTACCCTCTTCGTTTTTTAGTGTGACGATTGTTTCTTTGATTTTCTTCTTATTGTTGATGTGTTGGAAGAATCTTTTTTTGTTGTCTTTGACTTCCGCTGCAAGGTGTTGTTCATATTGTGCCTTTGCTGTTTTTATTTTTTGTTTGCAGGAACTGGCTGTTTGCTGATATTCCGTTTTGGTTATGAGTCCTTCTTTCCATTGTTTGTACTTAGCTTTTTTTCCTTTTATGTCATCTGCGAGGGCTTTGTTTAGCCATGCAGGTTTAGTTTTGGTTTTCCTGTTTTTCCTTTTCATGGGGATTGCGTTGTTTTGGGCGTCTATGATGCTGTTTTTTAGGATCGCCCAGGCTTCCTGAGTGGTTTTTCCTTCTAAGAGTTCGTTCCAGGGGCATTGTTCAAGGTTCGTTCTGAGCTTGTTAAAGTCCGCTTTTCTGAAGTCTGGGACTGTGGTGGTGTTGGGTATAGTAGCTAATGATTGCACTATGTTGAATTTGAGGATGACGTGGTCGCTCTCTCCCAGTTTCCCTTTTTCTTCTGTTCCCTCTATTGTTTCTTCCCTGTTTGTTAGTATTAGGTCTAATATAGCATTCCCTCTGGTTCCTGTTTCAACTTTTTGGGTTAGAAAGTTGTCAGCTAGACTGGAAAGAAATTTGGCAGACTTTCCGCTTGGTGCTGAGTTAGTTTTCCAGTTGATGTCTGGGTAGTTGAAGTCCCCCATTATTGTCGTGCTGTGTTTGTTGCATATGTCTGTTAGTTGGCATGTGAAGAGGTTGTCCATTGTGTCTGTTTGATTGGGTGGTCTGTAGTATACTCCAATTGAGGTGTTGCTCTTTTTTTCTTTTATGTTGAGCCATATGATTTCTAGGGGGTTATCATCTTTGGAATATGGAAATATAGGGACCTAGTAGATAATCAGTGCAATTTAAAAACAAACCAGGAACTGTCAGAGGCAGATTAAGTCCAGGTTCCACAAAGATAAAACAAGATATAGACTTAGATATAAACTACAGGCCTTTGCAGATGACGTCGTCTTTATATTAGAGGATCCATTAATTTCTATTTCAAATTTAATAGTCTCAATAGAAGACTATGGGAAAGTAGCGGTGGGAAAGTAGCAGTCTGAAAATCAACAAAAATAAGACAGAAGTATTAACTAAAAATGTGACAGACCTTCAGATAAAACAATTAGAAACAAAATCAAACATGAAGATAACTAAGAAAGTAAAATACTTAGGTATTTGGATATCAGCAAAATCCATGTCATTAGAAGAAGATAATTATATCAGACTTTTAAAGCAAATTAAAAATGATTTAGCAATTTGGAATAATCTGCAATTATCATTGCTAGGTAGGATCTCCACAATTAAGATGAATATTCTACCTAAGGTATTGTTTTTATTTCAAGTAATTCCGATAAACCCAGAAAAAGATTTCTTTAAAGAACTAGCAAAGATAACAAAAAAATTTATATGGCAAGACAAAAAACCCAGAATAAAGCATTGCGCATTAGAAGATGTAAAGGAAAGGGGAGGCCTTGCCCTCCAAAATTGGAAGTTGTATTACCAAGCCGCAACTTTAACTTGGATTAAAGAGTGGCTTACCTTACAAAATAGAAGACTATTAAATTTAGAAGGACATGACTTAATGTTAGGGTGGCATGCTTTTATATGGTATGAAAAGTATAAAACGTATTCCTATTTTAAGAGACATACAATTAGAAAGGCACTTATAGAAGTCTGGAATGACATTAAAAAAGATCATTTTTTAGTTTTGCCAGAATGGATATCCCTGATTGAAGCTATAAGTTCCCCAAACTTAATACAAGAAGGTAAAATATGGAAATATAGGGACCTAGTAGATAATCAGTGCAATTTAAAAACAAACCAGGAACAGTCAGAGGCAGATTAAGTCCAGGTTCCACAAAGATAAAACAAGATATATACTTAGAAAGGATAATAATATTTTAGGTAAACTATTAACAACAGACCAAGGAAAATTGATCGGGGAAACATATAAATTCTTAATTAACTGTAAAAATATAGAATGGATACTAAAAGATAATATGATTAGCTGGTGCAGAAACTTAAATAAAGAGATAGATTTAAATACTTGGGAAAGGGTATGGACATATAATTGGAAAATAACAAAGTCAATTTCCTTTAAAGAAAACCAAATTAAGATGTTTTATAGATGGCACTTGCCACCAAATAGAATTTCAAAAATGTTTCAAACTGTTGGAAGTGCAAAACAGAAATAGGCACTTATTATCACACTTGGTGGACATGCTCAAAAGCAAAAGAATACTGGAATTTAATAGAAAAATTGTTAAGAGAAATAACACAGCAAGAAATCAAGAAAACACCATAATTTTTTTTATTAGGCATATCAAATAACAAATATAAAAAAGACATATACTACTTAATAGTTCATATATTAGTAGCAGCTAGGATAGTTTTTGCTCAAAAATGAAAAGAAACAGATTCCAAAAGAAGCAGAAATACTTTAAAAAGTCTTAGAATGCGCAGAGCTCGACATGATGATGAGACGGTTAAATAATGAAGAATACTCAGAATTTTATGATATCTGGCAGAAGGTATATACAGTGATCCCCCGATCATTGCGAGGGTTCCGTTCCAGGACCCCTAGCAATGATCGGGTTTTCGCGAAGTAGTGCTGCGGAAGTAAAAACACCATCTGCGCATGCGCAGATGGTGTTTTTACTTCCGCCGCCGCAGTGAGGAGCCGAAGATTGGGGTTTCCCCACCCTTTTTTTTATGGCCACGCATGCGTAGATGGCGCCGGGCAGATCAGCTGCTGGGCGGCTTCCCTGGGTCTTCCCCCTCTTGCTGGCGGGAGGGCGAGCGGCGGGCATCAGCGAGGAGTTTCCCCACTGCCCACGCAAACTCCTCGCTGCCGCTCGCCCGCCCTTCGCCCGCCCACGCTGTTCACTCGCGCCGCTTCCCAGCTGAGTCCTGAAGCGAATTGGCTTCAGGACTCAGCTGGGAAGCGGCGCGAGCGAACGGCGTGGGCGGGCAAAGGGCGGGCGAGCGGCGGGGCGCGCGGGCAGGCAGGCAGCGGACAAGCCGTTCGCTCGCGCCGCTCGCTCGCGCCACTTCCCAGCTGAGTCCTGAAGCCAATTCGCTTCAGGACTCAGCTGGGAAGCGGCGCGAGCGAACGGCGTGGGCGGGCGAAGGGCGGGCGAGTGGCAGCGAGTAGTTTGCTTGGGCGGTGGGGAAACTCTTCGTTGATGCCCGCCGCTCGCCCTCCCGCCAGCAAGAGGGGGAAGACCCAGGGAAGCCGCCCAGCAGCTGATCTGCCCGGCGCCATCTACGCATGCGTGGCCATAAAAAAAAGGCACGCATGCGCAGATGGTGTTTTGACTTCCGGGTTGAAAAATCGCGATTTAGCCCGTTCGCAATGATTGGGATCGCGATACCCGGGGGATCACTGTACTTGGTGGGATAAAAAGGAAAAGAGATAAGCTTGCTGTTATATTCTTTTGAAAATTTGAACTTAATAGTAAATGCGTATTAGATTGTGATTATCTATAATTTAAATGTAATTTCTTTTTCTTTTGTCTTCTTTATTTTAGTTTGATTTAATCTACAAATTAAGAATTTCTATATATATCTTTATAAAACTTTAGATGTGTTTTTAAGTAGTGTCTTATAATAGATATTTTTATATATTTCATATAAATAGACGGTGTTAAACAACAATAAGATCTTTCTTCTTTTTGTATAATGAAGACTTCTATTTTGAGCAGAGCGCCTGTAGCTCCACTAAATATTACATGTTGTGTTTGTCATGTTTGTTTGAGAAAAATAATAAAAAATATTTTTTTAAGAAAAAATGAAAAAGCATATGGACTTTGGTAGATCAGTTGTCACCTGTTATTTGAACCTGATTTTAAGTGAATCTTATGTAAGACACTGAGGATTTTTTGCTTTGTACTAGATAGTTTCAAAAAATAAATGGGATTATTATGATTTGTTTAATCGGGAAAGGTATTGTTTATACATTGATGGTTTTAGGTGGATCCCACTCCTATCATATTCATATTACAGCTGATTTCATGTCAATAAACACAATATATTGTAATTTGACAGTAGCTTCAAATAGCCCTCAAATAAAATGATCCTTTTTTAAAAACTGACATCTGCATTCATCAAGAATATGAAACCGTCTACAGCCTGAAGACTTTTCTTATTCACTGGGTAATCCAGCAAGAATTTAGGAAGTCACTCAACAAGAGAGCATGAAACTCTTGTTCTGTTTTCTCAGAAGTAATCACTGCCCTCTGTGCCAATTTGCTCACATTCTTCCATTCTGCAATACATCAAGGAGAAAAGCTCCATTGCAGAACCAATAGAGAAACAACAATGTGTTACCATCTGCCCGCTTCGAGTTAAAACGGGTCCATATTTAAAATATCAGCAGGCAAGAAAGCACCAACAATGCTCTACCATTAGCCCGGTGCTTATAGATGCCCACTCTGACCCAATACCAGAAACTTATCTACAGCTTCACTGGATACGAGCTGTGTCACAGAGCTTGATGCCGTAATTCAGTGCATGTGAATGTCGTGAGAACATGACAGATGGTGTGGTATGTTATTTTTAACTCCAATGGAGACAGCGGAACAGAGACTTTCTAGTAGATTTTTTTTTATCTCGCTGTTTATTTCCGAGAAATGACTATGCAGTAGTAGAAGGAAACCCCGTGAATGGAAGTATGTTTTGCTGTAAAGGCACTTGTTTCTTTTTAGGTCAATAGTAGAGTCTGTTGACATGACTACTGATGGATTATTTTTTAGTAGGACCACATTATCCAGAACTTTTGTCACAGACTTCGTATCATTTCGGGAGGGGGTAGGAACAGCTTTTCTTTCTCTTACCTAAACCCTTTTCAAAATTGCACTGGTGTGTGTGTGTCTCTATCATCACTATCACACATGTATATCACAGGTAAGAAAACAAGTTTTTCCACATTGTTTTTGTAGTACAGACTCCTTATTTTCAAAAATACATTTAAAAGATGGGCTGGTATAGTTTGGATGTAACCTCCTCTAGTGGAAAAAGAGAAAGATTGGAAACTGATGCCTGGCAAGGAGGGGGAGACACTGGCTTTTTCCAGAATTGTCCTGGTTATAATGGGGGTGCATTTTCTTTGAATTGCAGTTGGAAAATTATGCTTCCATCTGCTTTGACAACAGGGACCCCTATTTTTAAAAACACAATTTAAAAGGGGTCTGCTGAGGATTGGGCAGGATATGCACAAGTGGAAAACAAGTCAGTAGCAGTTGTGGAAGGAACAGAGCCATTTACATGATTTTCCAAATGTATGCAAGTATGAAAGCCAGTTGAGTAACTTGGGACCAACCACTCTTCTTAGCCCAGCACACTTCATAGGGTAGCTGTTGTGGAAAATAGGAGTATTAGATATGTTCACCACCTTGAGTTATTTATAAAAATAATAAAGGGAGCTACAAATGCACTGCAATAACATCGCTGGTGGTCTTCATCCCCCGGCGCTTTTGCATGAGGCACAGGGGACATGGCTACCGGCGTAGCCGCCATCTTGAATGAAGGCCGGCTGGGCGTTTGCTTCTCTGCGGTGGCCATTTTGGCAGTCGCTTCGTGGCGTTGGCCATCTTGTGTGAAGCCTCGTCGGAGGCTTCCTTGCTGTTTGGGAGTCGGGGGTGGAGAGAATTTTCGGATTTCTCCTTGGGACCGAGGAGAGAAGCCCCCTGGTTTAGGGTTGCCCCTGGGTTGGGTTTTTTAGGACCCTCGGGAGGTGGCCTGCATGTCGGGGGGTGGCTTAGTGGGCCTGACACAGCCTTTGGGCCTTGGGGATTTGGAAGGCCTCGGGAGGGGACCCTCGCGTGGCTTTAGCCAGATTGTTGCTTGGTTTGCCCATGGCCCCTAAAAAGCAGAAGGCCCCGGCGGCCCAGGTAGAGCCGGTGGCCCGGCCTAGGAGGGCAGTGAGGCCCTCAGCCAGGGCTCGATCTGGGTAGGATGACCCCCAAACGGGGGTTCGGAGGGGGGCAGAAGATCGGGTCCCCCTATTAGCGACACTAACATGTCTTCTTACTCCTGGTCTAGGATCATCGAGAGACTGGATGACCTGGATGCCCGATGGAGGTCGGTGTATGGGCCGGGGGGTGCTACCCCATCAGCCCCAGCGGCCCTTGGCAGAGCACCGGGTGAACCAGCGGCCCAGGCCGGGCAGATGGCCCAGACCGGGCAGATGACAGCATCGCCTGGCTCAGTAGGAGCCGGGCCCTCCTGGATGGCTTCCACCCCTTTGGAGGCAGGTGAGATCACACCACACCCTACATCTACACCGCTCCTCCCTCTGCCTGGACAGGCTCTTGTTCTCCCGGGTTTTGGGAGTGGAGCCAACTTTATGGGTTCACCAGCGGTCACGTGTAGCCAGGTTTGGGCCCCTCAAGCTACTGTTGCATTGGCACAGGCCCTTGCCATGGCTTCGCCGTCGGGGTCAGCTGAGACAGGGGCGGGAGTCACCACAGCCTGGGACCCTCTGGCCAGCATTAGGTCGGGGGCCATCCCATGGGGGCTGCCATCCACGCCTCTCGGGTTTCTTTTACATCCCTCAGTTAGGGAGACCATTTGGAAGGGGGAATATGTTGATCTTTTCTCCCTCCTTAACAGGGAGGTCCCCAAGACGGACAAGGAAGGGGAGGTACAGGGGGATAAGCCTAAGAAGGTGAAAGTCAGCAGATGCTTCAGCTCTTGGCTGTATGCTTATCTGACTTATGCCTCCATAGTGATTCAGAGGCAGCCTGCTAGGGCTGCCTCGATGTTCAAATACATTGATTTGATAGCCCGTGCTCATTTTGAGTACAAGGGCTCAATTTGGCGTCACCATGACAAGGCTTTCAGAATGCGGGTGGCATTCGATCCCACACTCCCTTGGGACATGGTCGTTCCCGACCTGTGGTTTGCAGCAACCCACATGTCTGGGAACGAGGGTTGTGACCGAACAGATAGCGGTCACTTCATGGAGGAGGAGCCTCCAGCATCCACCCCGGTTAAGGCGACCACGGGGGGTGCGGCGAAAGCCGCCCCTCCCCTATGTCATGAATTCTCTGCAAAGGGGGCTTGTTTTCACCCCTTTTGCAAATTCAGACATGCTTGTGGGAACTGTGGGGGTTCCCATGCCACTACAGTATGTACTAGACCCAAAAGGGAAAGGATAAAAAGGGAGGGGGTCAGGCTAAGCAACCCCTGCCCGCTGGGGGAAAAGGGTCCCAGCCCAATTAGGCTTGAGGTTTTGAGGGAATGGCTAGCGGATTATCACCCTCATGGGAGAGCGGCTGCTCTCCCGCAGGGCTTCTCAGAGGGCTTTAGGATCCTGTATGTGGGGATACGGAAGGCTTTCATGTCCGACAACCTCAGGTCGGTTGTGGGACACGAAGACATTGTTAGGGCAAAAATACAGAAGGAGGTGGCCGAGGGCAGGGTACTGGGGCCTTTCCTAGAACCGCCCTCTCCAACTCTGCGGGTGTCCCCTTTAGGCGTGGTCCCCAAAAAGGCGAGTGGTGAATTTAGGTTGATTCACCACCTGTCTTTTCCAAAAGGGGAATCAGTGAATGATTTCATTCCTGATGAACTTTGCTCGGTCCGCTATGCATCTTTTGATGCGGCTGTGGCCATGGTTAGGAAGTGTGGGGTTGGAGCCCTTATGGGTAAATGCGACATTAAGTCAGCATTCCGGCTCCTCCCCATACACCCAGACAACTTCGAGCTCTTGGGCTTCCACTTCGAAGGTGGTTTTTATGTTGATAGAGCATTGCCAATGGGATGCTCTGTCTCGTGCTCTCTTTTTGAGAGCTTTAGCACCTTCTTGGAGTGGGCGCTCAGGAGGCGCAGCGGTCTGGGTTCGGTCATTCACTACCTCGACGATTTCTTGTTAGCGGGGCCTGCATGTTCAGAGCAATGCTTCGCTCTAATGCGGGACTTCGAAGCCCTTTGTGCTCAACTGGGGGTGCCTTTGGCCCCCGAGAAGACCGAGGGCCCCGCTACCAGGATTACCTTCCTGGGTACTGAATTGGACTCAGAGGAGCAATCTTCCAGATTACCCCTAGACAAATTAGTCAAGATACGGAATAAGCTCGACTTCCTGTTAGGCAGCCGGAAGGTTACCCTTCTACAACTACAGGAACTCGCGGGGGTCCTTAACTTTGCCTGCCAGGTAATTGTTCCCGGCCGGGCTTTTTCTCGGAGGTTATACAATGCGATGAAGGGGCTGCGGTTGCCCCATCATCGTACCCGCCTAGGCGCAGGGGTCAGAGACAACCTACGTGTGTGGCGGGAGTTTTTAGATCACTTTAATGGGCTGTCCTTTTGGAGGCACGAGCTTCTTTTGGAAGCTGAGTTGCAGTTATGCTCGGACGCTGCGGGGATCCATGGGTTCAGGGTTATACTAGGCAACCAATGGTGTTATTCCGCTTGGCCTCCGGAATGGATGGCCTCTCCCCTGGTCAAGGATTTGACCTTTTTGGAGCTCTTTCCCTTGGTAGTAGCTTTAGAGCTTTGGGGAGAGCAGTTTAGGGACAAAACCGTGCACTTTTGGTGTGACAACCTGGCGGTTGTCCATGTTGTGAACTCCCTGTCCTCCAAAAGTGACAGGGTTATGCGGCTTGTCCACCATTTCGTGCACCAGTCGTTGTCCCTAAACGCCCTATTTTGGCCCGAAACGTCCCTGGGTTAGATAACGGGATCGCTGACGCCTTGTCCCATGGTTTCGGACCCTGGCTCCGTGGGCCCGCGCATCACCAGAAGCCTTTCCCGACCACCTTTGGAGCCTGGGTGGGCTCCCGAGCAGTGGAGAACAGAAGCCTGCAGGGCCATGGCCATCTCATTGGCAACAAGCACCCTGAGGGCTTATCAGCATGCAGGTAAGGAGTTTGGGGATTTCAGGCAGGTTAGGGGTTACACCCATAGTTGGCCTGCCCCAGTTGAACACCTGTTGGAGTTTTGTGTCCAGCTTAGGCAGCGTGGCCTTTCAGTTAGGACTATCAGGTCCAAGTTAGCAGGTCTCGCCTTTTTGTCCAAGACGGGTGGGTTTGTGGACCTTTCTGGTGACTTCCGTATTTGGAAGATGCTGGAAGGCTGGGTGAGGGAGCGATCGAGGACCCCTACAGATAGCCGACAGGCATTGACGGTGCAATAGCTGTCGCTTATTAACCAAGCTTTGGACAGTCTGTGTGCATCATCGTATGAGGCCCGCCTCTTTCGGGCGGCGGCATGTGTCATGTTTTTCGGGGCCCTGCGGGTCAGCGAGGCTTTGGCCTCCTCTCAGGCTGACAGGTCGCTCCATGCCTTCCAGTTCTCTGATTTAGAGTTTAGCGTCAGGGGTGTCTCGCTTCTGGTGAGACAGTCCAAGACAGATCAGTTACATAGAGGGGTTAAGATAGAACTAACGGCTGCCACCAATCAATCTGTGCGCCCAGTGGCTGCCCTTTCTCAATTCTGTAGTGTGAGGGGGACGGGCCAGGGGTACCTTTTTAAGCATCAGGACGGTACCCCTTTGACCCGCTATCAATTCTGGGTTCTAGTGTCCAGGGCTCTGGTCAGGCTAGGCATTGATCCCACTGCCACTAGTGCGGCAATTATGGGTTTCCCAATACAGAGGATTCGTGAGATCCGCCGCTGGCAGTCAGCAGCCTATTTGGGTTATGTACGGCCTGCTGAGGGTCTAGGGCAAGGTCTTAGGCTAGGTAACATCTCTTTGCCCTCTTCCAGATAGCCCCACCGGTACGAGACTGACGGTGTTGCTTTGTGGTCACAGTATGATATTTTGGGCCAGCCGCTCAGCAGCAAGATCCGCCGTGGGGACCCAGCTGTCATTGGGCCGATGGGTCAACGTCATCTGGATGGGGAGAAGAGGCATGCTGTGGGAAGGGCTTCTACCACTACTACTGGGAGGGCGGTATCCCATTGCTGCGCCCAGGTGGTTGGTCTTGCACCTCGGTGGCAATGACCTGTGTGTGCTTGGAGGTCTACCTTTGATCTGCCAGGCTCGCAAAGACCTGTGGAGGCTTCGCACTGTGTGGCCCACCACGCAAGTGGTGTGGTCTGAGATCCTCCCGAGGATCACCTGGAGGGACGCCATTTCCCTTAGGACCATGCACCGGGTTAGAAGGAGAGTGAATAAGGCCCTGGGTAAGGTAGTCAGAGAGTTAGGTGGGGTTGTAGTGGCCCATCCCCACATCACCATAGATCAGCCATGGCTTTACCGGGCTGACAGTGTTCACATGTCAGAACAAGGGAACACCATCTTCTTACAGGACCTGCAGCAGTCACTGCGCGAGCTGGTGCAGTTAGAGGGGGGAGTCGGGGGGCCAAGATAGAGATCTGACCCCCACTCCGTGGCAGGTTAGGGGCGGAAAACTGGGTGGTGGTTTAGCAACTGTGTGTTCTCCGTTGGGCATCTTTGGGGATGATTGACAGGTTCTCTCCAAAGGCTTGTGGTGCGAACGACCTGAGCAATTGGGGGGAACCTGTCTTTGGGTCCCGCCCATTTAATTCCCCGTGTAGGGGTTAGCCAGCGGGACCTCCCACATGCAAGTGCATGGCAATGTCTCAGGTGAGGGAGGGGTCCCTCACCTGGATTAGCTACGCCCATAAGTTGCCCCGGAAGTTTTTCTGATGTCATTTTCCGCCCCGGAAGCAATTGTTTGACCCTGTGGGTCCATGTTAGGGTTATAGTTAATTATGGTAATTTATGCTAATTTATTTTAATAAATTATGCAAACTTAATTAATAAAAATGACCCAGTTTTAAATCCAGCTCTTGTGTCCGTGTCATTACTCCGCCTCTCTTGCAAATAAAAATATTGCACTGTGCCTCCTTTGATTTTTGCAGTTAGAAAGATGTTCTCCATTCTGGTGTTGAGATTTCGAAAAGAGGGCCAAAGAAGACCAACATGAATTATTAGGGGGTTGGCAGTGAAGGGCTACCAATTTTTTTACTACCACACTGTGGCCGTGGGTTATGCAGGACACCCAGAATTTTCTTTCAACATCTTTCAGTGCAAATTGGGTGCTCTGGGGTGGAACTTCATTTTTGCTACCCCACTGCGTCCCCCCCCACCAGCCCGACAGTAGTCCACCTCTGGGGGTTGGAGACTAAAATATATGAAGAACAGTTACAAGAATTGGGTATGTGTGTTCTATTGAAAAAAAGGACTAAGAGAGACATGATAGAAGTGTTCCAATATTTGAGGGGCTCCTATAAAGACAATGGGGTCAGACTATTTTCTAAAGCACCAGAAGGCAAGACAAGAAACAATGGTTGGAAACTAAACCAAGAAGAGAAGCAACCTGGAACTAAGGAGAAATTTCCTGACATAACAATTAACCAATGTTAACTTGCCTACAAAAGTTTGGATTATTCATCATGGCAGCCATTTGTTTAAAATGACATAGGGTTTTCTGCTTAAGCAGGGGGTAGAACTAGAAGAACCCCAAGGTTCTTTCCAACCCTATTATTCTATGTTGTATGTTCTATAGTCTGTAAGATCACTTCTTTGAACCGTAAATTAAGGTTCAGCAAAACAAGGGTATCTAGAACGCCTCTGTTGAGAAAGAGTGCCATTTCATTTTATAGTGCCTTTCAGATGACTTGTTCTGCTTGAAAGTGAGCTTCACTTTTAGGTGAAGGAGTCACAAGAAAGTGTCTAAAACTGGAGGTGATGAAGTAAAATACTATTAATGTTTTCCACTGCTTCCTTGGGCTATGACATTTCTGGATGAAAAATGTTTTTAAGATATTGTTCTTTTTCTCACACAATTGTTTGCATGTAATGCATTGTTATGCTTTTAATGTTGTGTGTGTTTCATTTTAATGCAATTTTGTTGGGTGTGTTGTGATCCAAGTGTTTTTTTAATCCAGGTTTTTCCTCCAGATGAACATAATAAAGTTTATACAAAATGAAGCAGATGTGAAGACTGTTCAGACGACAGATTGAGACACTAGTTTAGCTCTGAAAAGAAGGAAGCAAGCAGCCATTACCACTCTCCATGGGCGGAGCTACAGGAGTCCAGGGATTTTATATTCCTCCTAACATGATCTACATTGAAGACCGGAGACAACAACTGCTATAGCATCTGTTCCTCCCTTCAGCCTACTATAGCTTCTGACAGGTCACATCTGGCCCACAAGTCTTCCATTCACTGTAGTTGGACCAGCACACATTGAAGCACTGAAGTACACTAGTACACATTGAAGCATTTAAGTATTAGAGTGTGTCTTATTTCTGCAACAAGTCTTAGGGAAAACAGGGAGCATTAAAGATTGCTGTTCTATGGAGATTGTTATTTCCATCAGCCTCCACAGAAGCATATTAATCACCAAATGGTACAAAGCTAGAACAAATGCCATCTTGAACTTTCTTAGGACAAAGAGGAAACCAACAAAATGTTGCCTGTTGACATCCAAGTGTGATGAAAAATTGTCAAAAATTGCAGGAAAATAAGATTCATTCTGCCAACTATAGTTTTCTGGGGATCTTATTTATTTCATATAGTATAGCAAAATACAGCACAATGCATAAAATTCATAGAAAACGGCATATTAAATGTATGGCAAAATATAAAACATCAGAGCAGTAAATTGTTTTAAAAATATACAGCACAAGTGATGAATAAAATAAAATTATGCACGAGAAGGTACTATCAAGGATAAAACTATGGTAGCTATGTGCTTCATTTCAACTTGCCATTAGAGTAAGGAGGAGGAGATGTTGGTTTAGAATAGGTTAGATGGAAAAACAAAACCTCAAGATCCCACTGAAGAATCCATTTCAAAGACATCCAAGCAGGTGTGGAGTTGAAGCAGACATAACAAAGTGAATTGCTTGCTTAGACAACATGTTGGGGGTTTAGCTGGGGAAACATAGAAAGAAACATAGAAGACTGACGGCAGAAAAAGACCTCATGGTCCACCTAGTCTGCCCTTATACTATTTCCTGTATTTTATCTTACAATGGATATATGTTTATCCCAGGCATGTTTAAATTCAGTTACTGTGGATTTACCAACAACGTCTGCTGGAAGTTTGTTCCAAGGATCTACTACTCTTTCAGTAAAATAATATTTTCTCATGTTGCTTTTGATCTTTCCCCCAACTAACTTCAGATTGTGTCCCCTTGTTCTTGTGTTCACTTTCCTATTAAAAACACTTCCCTCCTGAACCTTATTTAACCCTTTAACATATTTAAATGTTTCGATCATGTCCCCCCTTTTCCTTCTGTCCTCCAGACTATACAGATTGAGTTCATTAAGTCTTTCCTGATACGTTTTATGCTTAAGACCTTCCACCATTCTTGTAGCCCGTCTTTGGACCCGTTCAATTTTGTCAATATCTTTTTGTAGGTGAGGTCTCCAGAACTGAACACAGTATCCCAAATGTGGTCTCACCAGTGCTCTATATAAGGGGATCACAATCTCCCTCTTCCTGCTTGTTATACCTCTAGCTATGCAGCCAAGCATCCTATTTGCTTTTCCTACTGCCTGACCACACTGCTCACCCATTTTGAGACTGTCAGAAATCACTACCCCTAAATCCTTCTCTTCTGAAGTTTTTGCTAACACAGAACTGCCAATGCAATACTCAGATTGAGGATTCCTTTTCCCCAAGTGCATTATTTTACATTTGGAAACATTAAACTGCAGTTTCCATTGCTTTGACCATTTATCTAGTAAAGCTAAATCATTTACCATATTACAGACCTCTCCAGGAATATCAACCCTATTGCACACTTTAGAGGGAAATAATAGAGGGAAATTATTGTTTAACCATAAACTGGTGTCTAGGAATCTCAGTTTGTTTTGCTTCAACATTATATGCAATGTATTCAATAAATATTAACATTTTTGGAAACAGAATGAATCTGGAGATTTATTTGTATTTTTGAGCTGAAATGACTAAATCCATGGCTGGATTTTTAGATTGTTTAGCTGTTAGATAACAGGGCTTTCAAGATGATGTATTTCATGCAGGTATCCAGGGAAACCTCTGAAGGGGCATTTCATCACAACGTATACAGAACCCCTATTTATATTTCCAATATTGCACCTGCCATGGTTAGTTCAGGTCCAGTTGAACACTGTCTAGATTTTCCTTGGGTGATTAAAACCAAAGGGGCATTCTACTGGATCAGACACTAAACAGATCTGGGTCAGAAGTTGCCCACTTCTCATTCCATACTATTTATTTTATTTATTTATTTATTTTCTCCAATATACAATAATACACAATGAAGGTTATAGAGGACATCTTCAAGGAAATAGATTAGATTAGATTAGAGTCTTCGGAGAGGGGCGGCATACAAATCTAAGTAATAAATAAATTTATATGCCGCCCCTCTCCGCAGACTCGGAGCAGCTCACAACAATTAGAATTAGAGAAAGAATAGAAGAGAGAATATAGGATAAAATAATCAATGAGAGAATAGAAGAAAGATATAGGGATAGAAGAGAAGATATATGGGATATAGGAGAGACAATAGGACAGGGGTCAGAAGGCACTCTAGTGCACTTATGCACGCCCCTTATTGTTTAACTATCTCAATATCAAAGTCTTCTCTGCCTACTTGCTATCCAACTTTCCACGATAGATTCTGAGATTTATCATAAGTCTGAATACTTGATCATAGGTAATACAATGTTTGCCTCACATTTTTGCCACTCCCTTTTTAAGGCTGAACATTTATTTATTATTTATTTATTGGATTTGTATGCCGTCCCTCTCCGCAGACTCGGGGTTGGTATGTTAGGTAATCTTAGCAGCCATTTGGAAAATGTCAATTTAATAATTCCTGATATTAGCCTCATAATGTGATTAAATTGCATATCCACTGCTTTTGTGTGGGACCAAAAGGACTGTAATACTCCGCCACTAAATATACGGACAACTAAATATAGGCCACTAAATATAATCCCTAAATATAGGGACATGTATAAGCGCGCCACTGTGCCTACCATCCCTGTCCTAGTGTCTCTTTTATTGCTACTTTTTACTTATGTTTATACAAACTACTACTATACTATACATGTTTGACAAATAAATAAAAATAAATAAATAAAAATTAAATAAATAAATACAAAAGCAAGAACTGATGTCCTAAGAACTGTAGCATTTGCTCTCCAACTGTTGTCAGAAAGTTTATGTAGAATATTGTTCCTAGTTTTCATTTTATCCATATTTTTTCCTAAAAGTTCAATTATTTCTGATGTAGAAAATTCTTCTGACATGTAGCTTCAGGTGGTTTTTTTTCTCTCCCGTTTGATTTTGCTAGTTTTCTCTTTATTTGTTCCTGAGGTATTTCTTGTAAGATTTAAAATTCTAATTGCAATAATTAGAGTCAAAGTTGCGGGGATTTGGGGTTTGTGTCATTGAGATATGTCCAGATTTTGTGAATAGGGACCACGCCTTTTTGCTGGCATGCTGAAAATTTATTTGTTACCATTTTTTTTTCTCCTGGCAGAATCTAGACAAGGGGATTCATTAGCAATTTCAGGTTCATTATCATCTACGTATTGATGCTATAATTCTGTGCATTCTTGTCTCCATCTGGGATGTATGTTTTATCCGTAGGCCTCTTGGGATATACTTCTTAGTATGACAAGTAGTAATTTCACAAATCAATTGTAGTTTTCCAGCTTAGGGGAATCCATTGGATGTTCTGGTCCAGGTCAGTAGTGAATACTTTCCATTTGGCATTTTGAAAATTCCATCAGGGCTTAGAGTTGGTCTTACAATTGGAATCTGCACTCCAACATTTAACAGCACAGATTCTGTATTGATTTCAAGGGAAATCCAGGAATACTTTTTTAGTACACTGTAATAGTCCATTGTGTATATCCCTGAAGACAAAACACAAATCTATTTGGCCAAGTAGAAGAGTCCCTTAGTGTTGTGGATCAAAAAGACATTTTCAGTGTTTGCCCATTGCCCTATCATTTTATGTTTCAGTTATTAAAGTCACCCATGATTAATGAGGGATGTTGTATATTAGATAACATTTAATGTTAGCCCATACAGGTGAAACTTAAAAAATTAGAATATCTTGCATATGTTCATTTATTTCAGTAATGTAACTTAAAAGGTGAAACTTAACCTATGAGAGATATTCATAACATGTAAGGCAAGACAGTTCAAGCCATGATTTGTCATAATTGTGATGATTATGGGGTACAGCTCATGAAAATCCCAAATCCCCCATCTCAGAAAATTAGAATATTACATGCGATCAATTTTTTAAAAAGGATTGTACATAGAACAATATCGGACTTCTGACAAGTGTAAGCATGCATATGTACTCAGTACTTCGTCTGGGCCCCTTTTGCAGCAATTACTGCCTCAATGTGGCATGGCATAGAAACATAGAAGATTGATGGCAGAAAAAAACCTCATGGTCCATCTAGTATGCCCTTATACTATTTCCTGTATTTTATCTTAGGATGGATATATGTTTGTCCCACGCATGTTTAAATTCAATTACTGTGGATTTACCAACCATGTCTGCTGGAAGTTTCTTCCAAGGATCTACTACTCTTTCAGTGAAGTAATATTTTCTCATGTTGCTTTTGATCTTTCTCCCAACTAACCTCAGATTGTGTCCCCTTGTTCTTGTGTTCACTTTCCTATTAAAACCACTTCCCTCATGAACCTTACCCTTTAACATTTAAATGTTTCAATCATGTTGCCCCTTTTCCTTCTGTCCTCCAGACTATACAGATTGAGTTCATTAAGTCTTTCCTGATAAGTTTTATGCTTAAGACCTTCCTCCATTCTTGTAGCTCGTCTTTGGACCCATTCAATTTTGTCAATATTTTTTTATAGGTGAGGTCTCCAGAACTGAACACAGTATTCCAAATTTGGTCTCACCAGTACTCTATATAGCGGGATCATAATCTCCCTCTTCCTGCTTGTTATACCTCTAGCTATGCAGCCAAGCATCCTATTTGCTTTTCCTAGCGCCCGACCACACTGTTCACCCATTTTGAGACTGTCAGAAATCACTACCCCTAAATCCTTCTCTTCTGAGGTTTTTGCTAACATAGAACTGCCAATACAATACTCAGATTGAGGATTCCTTTTCCCCAAGTGCATTACTTTACATTTGGAAACATTATACTGCAGTTTCCATTGCTTTTAGTAAAGCAATGATTTAGTAAAGCTAAATCATTTACCATATTACAGACGCCTCCAGGAATATCAAGCCTATTGCACACTTTAGACCTAGCGGCAAATAGGCAAACCTTCCCTACCAAACTCTCCCTTATGTCACTCGCAAATATATTAAAAAGAATAGGATGCAAAACAGACCCTTATGGCACATCACTTGTAACCAGTCTCTGCTCAGAATACTCGCCATTAACAACTCTCTGATGTCTACGCTTCAGCCAGCTGCAAATCCACTGAACTATCCAGGGATTAAGTCCAATCTTCACTAACTTATCTATCAGCTCCCTATGTGGAACTGTATCAAAGGCTTTGCTGAAGTCCAGATAGGCAATATCTACAGCACCACCTTCATCCAACACCTTTGTGACATAGTCAAAGAAATCAATGAGATTAGTCTGACATGATTTGCCTTCAGTAAAGCCATGTTGATTTGGGTCCAATAAGTTATTGTTTTTTAGGTGCTGGTTTATCCTGTTTTTGAGTAGAGTTTCCATCATTTTAACTACAACTGATGTCAAGCTAAATGGCCTGTAGTTATCAGCTTATTCTCTACTGCCCTTATTGTGGATAGGCACAACACTGGCCATTCTCCAATCCCAGGAACATCTCCTGTTAACAGGGATTGCTTAAACAAATCAGTCAGGGGGGTAGCAAAGACAAATCTGAGTTCTTTAAGAACTCTGGCCTCGATGTCATCTGGACCCATTGCCTTATTTATCTTTAATCGTTCAAGTTCTTCTAAGACACCGGCCTCTAAGATCACTGGAACTGAATCCGTACAGCTGGAAGCAATGCTATATCCATCTATAGTATTATATTGTATTAGCCACAGGCTAATAGCATGGATGCTATTAGCCTGTGGCACTGCTGAGGTGTTATGGAAGACCAGGATGCTTCAATAGTGGCCTTCGCCTCTTCTGCATTGTTCCATGTCATGTCTCTCATCTTTGTCTTGGCAATGTCTCATAGATAATACAATAGATTCTCTAAGGGGTTCAGGTGAGGGGAGTTTGCTGGCCAATCAAAGACAGTAATCCCACAGTCACAGAGGCATGTTTTGGTGCTTTGGGCAGTGTGGGCAGGTGCTGGAAAATTTAAGTCACCATCCCCATAAAGCTCATATGTGGATGGAAGCAGAGATCGCTCCAAAGTCTCCTGGTAGATGGCTGTGTTGACCCTGGATTTAATGAAGCACAGTGGATGAATACCAGCAGATGACATGGTTCTGCAAATCAACACCGACTGTGGAAACATTACACTGGAACTCAAGCATCTTGCAGTGTGTGTCTCTCCATTCTTCCTCCATACTGTGGGTCCTCCTTGGTTTCCAAATGAGATACAAAGGTTTCCACAGTCTGTGTTAATTTGGGAAGCCATGTCATCTGCTGGTATTAAGAGGCAATATCACTTCTCCTCCTCTGAGCATCTTGTTTCCTCCTTCTCCATTTTAACCATAATTTTGTGGTTTCCATTGTTACTGTTCTCATTGTTACTGTTTAATAGTGTTTCATTATATGTCAATAATAAAAGATAAAGTAAAGTAATTAGCAAAAAAAGTATGACTATTTCAGGATAAAATAAAATATATGTATATAAAATATCTATGGAGATTCTCAGTAATCCAGATTATGGTTTTCCTAAAAGTGTTTTTTCAAAAGACAACTGGACTTTCTGATTTGGTTTGGTTTGGTTTTTTGAAGACCTTTTGTTATTCATCCAAAAAGCTTGGATGAGCTCGGATGAGAAGTAAAACATCTTCAAAGATATCAACAGCAGACTATATTCAGCATTTAAATATAAATGAAGCTTTTGATCTGCAAAGCAAAGTCTTATGATTCAGGCTGTTGGAAGATTTATGATGTAGATTGTGGGAAATACAGTGGTACCTCATCATTTGAACTTAATTGGTTCCAGGAGGAGGTTCGTAAGGTGAAAAGTTTGTAAGATGAAACAATGTTTCCCATAGGAATCAATGTAAAAGCAAATAATGCGTGCAAATCCTTCAGGAAAATCCCAAACTTTAGAAGAGAGGCGAACAGAGGGCAGGGAGGAGCAGCTAAAGGGGGCGGGTGGAAGAAGCAAGGCTAGGCTAAAGGGTGAGTGGGAAGGAAGAAAGGCAAGGGGGATGCCCCTCCCTTTTCTTTCTTTAAAAGACACCGTTTCAGTGCCTTTGCAAGCACGTTGTTCTCTGCAAAAAAATTCCTCCTCCAAGCCGCCCCTCCCTTTTCTTTCTTCAAAAGACACCGTTTCAGTGCCTTTGCAAGCACGTTGTTCTCTGCAAAAAAATTCCTCCTCCAAGCCGTCCCTCCCTTTTCTTTCTTCAAAAAAGGGAGGGAAAAGAAACCACTTCATCCCAGCAGCAGCTGTTTGGGTTCGTAAGGTGAAAATAGTTTGGAAGAAGAGGCAAAAAAATCTTAAACACCGGGTTCGTATCTTGAAAAGTTCGTTAGAAGAGGCGTTCATAAGATGAGGTACCACTGTACTTTATTCTCCTTTCCCTTCTTCCTGCTCTTTCAGGCCTATTTGAAAGCACTGTCCTTCATTATAAAATAGTTTTTATTAATTATTTACACTAAAACAAAGACAGGACAAATACAATGCAGAGAAAAGAAAACAATACAACAATACACACAATACAAACACACACACACAAAACATATTTGCCAGCCTGCAGGTTGGCATTGTTGCTACAGCTTTCACTATTGTTTACTATACTCATATATTTACAAGAATCTTGATCATGTATATTTCACTCTTATGTCCAGTATTTTACGATAAAGGAATAACAAAGGGTAACAAGTGTTATGTATCTGTGGCAGATCAGATTGGGTAAAACCTTCCCTGCAGCCATTGGCTGTTGTTGGGGAAGCCCTGTTTGGGCGGGCATAATACGGTTACATGATTGGTGTTTCTGTCAGCAAAGTTCCTGTATAAATAGCTGTCAAGTTAGTTGCGGCTGAGTTCTGCCGATCAATTTCAATAAATCAGTTCTCACTATTACCTGTTTCCGAAGGGGTCTTCTTCCGACATATTACTGGTGACGAGGATTTAACGTTCCTATGCGTCCTCTTCGTAGTTCTTCCTCTGCAATGGTTATTTTCGTAAGTCAAGATGTCCACACAATTGACTTTTCCCCCTTTTGACCCTCAAGGAGAGACCTGGGACTCGTATGTTGCCCGTTTTGATTGTTTTTTAATCTCAAACGGGTACACAGAAATCTCAGGTGATCGGAAAAGGTCTTATTTTCTGGGGTTCTGTGGGCCTGAGATGTTTGAAACTGTGAGGGCCATTTTTGCTCCCACCTGTATCCACGATGTTCTGTGGCAAACGTTTTTGTCAATCTTGCAAGATCACTACGCCCCACCACCATCCCGTTGCCCTCACCGCTATAAGTTTTTTCACCGCAGCCAAAACGAAGACGAGTCAATAAATGAATTCGTGGCGGCTTTGCACCGCGCTGCCTTTTATTGCGAGTTTAATGATTTGGAGGATTACCTCCTCGATTGCCTGGTTTTCAGGGTGCGAGATGGCCATCTCAAGCGCCGCCTACTAGCCATCCAAGACCTCACGTTTAAGTCGGCTTTCGCCGAAGCACGGGCGTTCCAGTTATCCACCCAGTCCTTGGCAGCTATGGATTCTCCTGTTAACGCCACAGCGTCTGATCCCAGCCCGGAAATTACCCGCCTCCCTCAGGAATTGGAACGGGCTCTATTTATTTATTTATTTTATTTATTTATTAGTTGGACTTGTATGCCGCCCCTCTCCGAAGACTCGGGGCGGCTCACAACAAGTAAAAACAGTCACAACAATCCAATTAATTAAAATATTTAACGATTTAAGAAAAACCCCATGTAGTAGCAAACACACACACAAGCATACCATGTATAAATTAACATGCCCAGGGGAGATGTTTAGTTTCCCCATGCCTGACGGCAAAGGTGAGTCATAAGGAGTTTTCGGAAGGCAGGAAGAGTAGGGGCAGTTGTAATCTACGGGGGGAGTTGGTTCCAGAGAGCCGGCGCCGCCACAGAGAAGGCTCTTCCCCTGGGACACGCCAACCGGCATTGTTTAGTTGACGGTACCCGGAGAAGGCCCACTCTGTGGGACCTAATCGGTCGCTGGGATTCGTGCGGCAGGAGGCGGTCTCGGAGATATTCTGGTCCGATGCCATGAAGGGCTTTAAAGGTAATAACCAACACTTTGAATTGTGACCGGAAATTGATCGGCAGCCAATGCAGACTGCGGAGTGATGGTGAAACATGGGCATACCTAGGTAAGCCCATGACTGCTCTCGCAGCTGCATTCTGCACGATATGAAGTTTCCGAACACTTTTCAAAGGTAGCCCCATGTAGAGAGCATTACAGTAGTCGAACCTCGAGGTGATGAGGGCATGAGTGACTGTGAGCAATGAGTCCCGGTCCAGATAGGGCCGCAACTGGTGCACCAGGCGAACCTGGGCAAACGCCCCCCTCGCCACAGCTGAGAGATGGTTTTCTAATGTGAGCTGTGGATCGAGGAGGACGCCCAAGTTGCGGACCCTCTCTGAGGGGGTCAATAATTCCCCCCCCAGGGTAACGGACGGACAGATGGAATTGTCCTTGGGAGGCAAAACCCACAGCCACTCTGTCTTATCCGGGTTGAGTTTGAGTCTGTTGACACCCATCCAGGCCCCAACAGCCTCCAGGCACCGGCACATCACTTCCACCGCTTCGTTGACTGGGCATGGGGTGGAGATGTAAAGCTGGGTATCATTGGCATATTGATGATACCTCACCCCATGTCCTTGGATGATCTCACCCAGCGGTTTCATGTAGATGTTAAATAGCAAGGGGGAGAGGACCGACCCCTGAGGTACCCCACAAGGGAGAGACCTCGGAGCCGACCTCTGACCCCCCACTAACACTGACTGCGACCGGCCAGAGAGGTAGGAGAAGAACCACTGAAGAACAGTGCCTCCCACCCCCAGCCCCTCCAACCGGCGCAGAAGGATACCATGGTCGATGGTATCGAAAACCGCTGAGAGATCGAGGAGCACCAGGACAGAGGATAAACCCCTGTCCCGGGCCCGCCAGAGATCATCCATCAACGCGACCAAAGCGGTTTCCGTGCTGTAACCGGGCCTGAAACCCGACTGCTGGGGACCTAGATAATCAGCTTCTTCCAAGGACCGCTGGAGCTGGAGTGCCACCACCTTCTCGACAACCTTCCCCATAAAGGGAAGGTTGGAGACTGGACGATAGTTGTTAAGTATGGCTGGGTCCAGGGAGAGCTTCTTGAGGAGGGGGCGCACAAGCGCTTCTTTATAGAGTGATGGAAAAACTCCCCTCCCCAAGGAAGCATTGGTAATCTCCTGGGCCCAGCTCCGTGTCACCTCCCTGCTGGCCGAGACCAACCAGGAGGGACACGGATCCAGTAAGCAGGTGGCAGAACTCACAGCTCCGATGGCCTTGTCCACTTCATCAGGTGTCACCAGATCAAACTCCTCCCAGACAGGTGGACAAGTACATGCCCCAGTCACCTCGACTGACTCGTTGTCAGTCGACTCTGTTTTACAATTGGAGTCGAGGTCGGCCCGGATCTGAGCGACTTTATCAGCGAAAAACGTGTTAAACTCCTCGGCACTACTCTGCAAGGGCTCCCCAACTCCCCCCTGATTAAGAAGGGAGCGGGTCACCCTAAACAGAGCAGCCGGGCGGGATTCCGCTGATGCAATCAAGGTGGCATGGTACGCGCATCTTGCCGCCTTGAGCGCCACTTTGTAAGTCTTAATAAAAACTCTTACAAGTGTTCGATAAGATTCGGACCTACTCTTCCTCCATCACTTCTCTAGACGTCTCTTTTGGCGTTTCAACACCCGGAGCTCCTCGTTGAACCATGGGGCTCTACGGGGTCTAGCGCCGCGGAGAGGTCGCAAAGGCGCAATCCGGTCAAGAGCCCCTGCCGCAACCCTGTTCCAGGCCTCAGTGAGGGACTCCGCCGAACTGTGGACGAGTGCCTCTGGAATAACCCCAAGCGCCGTTTGAAAGCCCTCTGGGTCCATCAGGCGTCTGGGGCGGAACATCTTCATTGGTTCCACCTCCCTGCGGGGAAGGATTGGAGCCAGGAAGTCAAGCCGTAGCAGAAAATGGTCTGACCATGACAAAGGCAACGCTTCTAAGCCCCTTAGTCTCAGACCATTGCTCAATTGCTCTGAAAGGAATACCATGTCAGGTGCGTGCCCTCCCTCGTGAGTCGGACCCTGTACTACTTGAGTCAGGTCTATGGCTGTCATGGTGGCCATGAACTCCTGTGCCAGCCCAGAGGTTTCGCCGAGTGACGGCAGGTTGAAGTCCCCCAGGACAATGAGTCCGGGGAACTCCACCGCCAACCCAGCTACCTCCTCGAGTAGCACAGGCAGGGCTTTTGACACGCAGCTGGGAGGCAGGTACGTGAGAAATAAGCCCACCTGAACCCCTAAGTCCAACTTCAGCAAGAGAGACTCGCAACCTGCAATTTCCGGAGCAATGAGTCTACGCAGGCAAAGGCTCTCCCTGGCTATAATAGCCACTCCTCCCCCCCTTCCCTGGGGTCGAGGTTGATGCCATATCTGAAACCCGGCTGGGCAAATTTCAGAGAGAGGAACACCTCCCTCCGGGCCCAGCCAGGTTTCAGTAATACAAGCCAGGTCGGCCTCCTCATCCAGGATCAGATCCCGGATGAGGAGAGCTTTATTTACCACCGACCTGGCATTGAGCAGCAGCAACCTGAGTCCAGGGCCAGAGTTACACTCATCACCAGTACCCAAGATTGGGCTCACAGAGCCGGAACAAGGGACCGTTATTAAGCAACGGTCTCTCGTTCCCCTGGAACGGCTAACTCTGTGGCCCCCACCGTATCTGCCTCTCCCCAGCAACACAGGGATATTCCGGCCCTCTGCCACCCCAGAGATCGGTGCCCCTTCCTCTCCTGTCTCCCGAGCGTCAGGTGGGCCAAACCTATCATTCATACTACTCACAATCATCTCATCCATACTGTACTCCCACCCACCCCAACCATCACACTCATACCAATCATTCATTCCATGCACAAGATTAACTCCATTCCAATCATCCATTAATTAGCGAACCCTCCCAATATTAAAAAAGATTAAATTAGTAATAAGTAAAAAGCTAATAAAATGTGGCACAATATAAATACATATAAATAGAAACTTTAGAAGACGAGGTCTGCTGTGTCTCTCCTACCCGCACTAAGGAGCCTGCTGGGGGTTGGTCTCATCCTCTGCCCACTCCGTGCCATGGCTGCGGCGGGGACCATTTCCGCACAAGCTGTCCCTTTAAAGACATCATCTGCCATCGTTGTGGAAACCGGGGCCACGTTGCCCGGGTATGCAGATTGCGGCATCAACCTCCAGAGTCCTCTGCGGCGTCCTCTACGTCGTATGTGTCATCTTCGTCGTTTTCATCATGTGACCGGACTTTGTCGTCGACGCGTTGGCCGCCCTGTGATGGTGCTCCTTGCCATTTTGACTGCAATGCCATATACCGGACCTACGAGCCCACTGCGACTGTCATCCACCAGACTTCGACTTTCTGTACAGAAAAGATTGAACTTGCTGTTGTTTTAGGTGCTGTTTCTTGCTTGATGCAGGTTTAGTTTAGTTTAGTTTATTTAGATTTGTATGCCGCCCCTCTCCGAAGATTCGGGGCGGCTAACAACAATAAAAAACAATGTAACAAATCTAATATTAAAAAGTAATCTAAAAAACTCCAATTTAAGAGACCAATCATACCAACAAATATACCATGTATAAATTCTATAAGCCTAGGGGGAAGGGAGAAAAAATTTTCAATTCCCCCATGCCTGACAACAGAGGTGGGTTTTAAGGAGCTTGCAAAAGGCAAGGAAGGTGGGGGCAACTCTGATATCTGGGGGGAGCTGGTTCCAGAGGGTCGGGACCGCCACAGAGAAGGCTCTTCTCCTGGGTCCCGCCAAACGACATTGTTTAGTCGACAGGACCCGGAGAAGGCCAACTCTGTGGGACCTAACCGATTGCTGGGATTCGTGCGGCAGGAGGCGGTCCCGGAGATATTCTGTTCCGGTGCCATGAAGGGCTTTATCGTTCATAACCAACACTGTGAATTGTGACCGGAAACTGATCAGCAACCAATGCAGACTGCGGAGTGTTGGAGTAACATGGGCATGCCTTGGGAAGCCCATGATTGCTCTCGCAGCTGCATTCTGCATGATCTGAAGTTTCCGAACACTTTTCAAAGGTAGCCACATGTAGAGAGCATTACAGTAGTCGAGCCTCGAGGTGATGAGGGCATGAGTGCCTGTGAGCAGTGAGTCCCGGTCCAGATAGGGCCGCAACTGGTGCACCAGGCGAACCTGGGCAAACGCCCCCCTCGCCACAGCTGAAAGATGTTTCTCTAATGTGAGCGGTGGATCGAGGAGGACGTCCAGGTTGTGAACCCTCTCTGAGGGGGTAAATGATTTTCTCCCCAGGGTAATGGACGGACAGATGGAATTGTCCTTGGGAGGCAGAACCCACAGCCACTCTGTCTTATCCGGGTTGAGCTTGAGTCTGTTGACACCCATCCAGACCCCAACAGCCTCCAGGCACCGGCACATCACTTCCACTGCTTCGTTGACTGAACATGGGGTGGAGATGTATAACTGGGTATCATCCGCATACTGATGATGCCTCACCCCATGCCCCTGGATGATCTCACCCAGCGGTTTCATGTAGATATTAAATAGCAGGGGGGAGAGGACCGACCCCTGAGGCACCCCACAAGGGAGTAACCTCGAGGTCGACCTCTGGCCCCCCACTAACACTGACTGTGACCGACCGGAGAGGTAGGAGGAGAACCACTGGAGAACAGTGCCTCCCACTCCCAACCCCTCCAGTCGGCACAGAAGGATACCATGGTCGATGGTATCGAAAGCCGCTGAGAGGTCAAGAATCACCAGGACAGAGGACAAGCCCCTGTCCCGGGCCCGCCAGAGATCATCCATCAACGCGACCAAAGCAGTTTCCGTGCTGTAGCCGGGCCTGAATCCAGACTGCTGGGGACCTAGATAATCGGCTTCTTCCAAGGACTGCTGGAGTTGGAGCGCCACCACCTTCTCGACAACTTTCCCCATAAAGGGAATGTTGGAGACTGGACGGTAGTTATTAAGCACAGCTGGGTCCAGGGAAGGCTTCTTGAGGAGGGGGCGCACACGCTCCTCTTTATAGGGTGATGGAAAAGACCCCCTCCCCAAGGAAGCGTTGACAATCTCCTGGACCCAGCTCCATGTCACCTCCCTGCTGGCCGAAACCAGCCAGGAGGGACACGGATCCAGTAAACAGGTGGCGGAACTCACAGCTCCAATGGCCTTGTCCACTTCATCAGGTGTCACCAGATCAAACTCTTCCCAGACAGGTGGACAAGTACGTGCCCCAGTCACCTCGACTGACTCGTTGTCAGTTAACTCTGTTTTCCAATTGGAGTCGAGGTCAGCCCGGATCCGAGCTATTTTATCAGTGAAAAACGTGTTAAAATCCTCGGCACTACTCTGTAAGGGCTCCCCAAGTCCCCCCTGGCTAAGAAGGGAGCGGGTCACCCTAAACAGAGCGGCCGGGCGGGATTCCGCTATTGCAATCAAGGCGGCATGATACGTGCATTTTGCCGCCTTGAGCGCCACTTTGTAAGTCTTAATGTGAGCTCTTACAAGTGTTTGATCGGATTTGGACCTACTCTTCCTCCATCGTTTCTCTAGACGTCTCTTCTGGCGTTTAAACTCCCGGAGCTCCTCATTGAACCATGGAGCTCTACGGGGTCTAGCGCCACGGAGAGGTCGGAATGGCGCAATTCAGACCAGAGCCTCTGCTGCAGCCTTGTTCCAGGCCTCAGCCAGAGACTCTGCCGAGCTGTGGACGAGTGTATCTGGAATAACCCCAAGCGCTGTCTGAAAACCTTCTGGATCCAACAGGCGCCTGGGGCGGAACAACCGAATCGGTTCCGCCTCCCTGCGGGGAAGGATTGGAGCCAGGAAGTCAAGCCGCAGTAGAAAATGGTCTGACCATGACAAAGGCAATGCTTCTAAGCCCCTTAGTTTCAGACCATTACTCAGTTGCTCAGAGAGGAATACCATGTCGGGTGCATGCCCTCCCTCGTGAGTCGGACCCTGTACTACTTGGGTCAGGTCCATGGCTGTCATGGTGGCCATGAATTCCTGTGCCAGTCCAGAGGTTTCGCCGAGTGACGGCAGATTGAAGTCCCCCAAGACAATAAGTCTGGGGAACTCCACCACCAACCCGGCTACCTCCTCAAGTAGCACAGGCAGGGCCTGTGACACGCAGCTGGGAGGCAGGTACATGAGAAACAGGCCCACCTGAACCCCTAAGTCGAACTTCACAAGGAGGGACTTGCAACCCGCAATCTCTGGAGCAATGAGTCTACGCAGGCCAAGGCTCTCCCTGGCTATAATAGCCACTCCTCCCCCCCTTCCCTGGGGTCGAGGCTGATGCCATATCTGAAACCCGTCTGGGCAAATTTCAGAGAGAGGAACTCCTTCCTCCGGGCCCAGCCAGGTTTCAGTTACACAAGCCAGGTCGGCCTCCTCATCCAGGATTAAATCCCGGATGAGGAGAGCTTTATTTACCACTGACCTGGCATTGAGTAGCAGCAGCTTGAGCCCAGGGCCAGAATTACACTCATCACCAGTACCCAAGGTTGGGGTCACAGAGCCGGAACAAGGGATCATTATTAAGCAACGATCCCTCGTTCCCCTGGAACGGCTAGCTCTGTGGCCCCCGCCATACCTGCCTCTCCCCAGCAAGACCGGGATATTCTGACCCTCCGCCACCCCAGACATTGGTGCCCCCTCCCCTCCTGCCTCTCCAGTGTCAGGTAGACTAATTAAATCATTCGTACCATTTTCATTTGTTTCATCCATATCAAAATCCCACCCAACCCACCCATAACAATCACTCATATCATACATATTATCACAACCACTCCAATAATACATCTAATTTAAATCCCCCCTCCAATAAATTAGTTAAAATGTTAGCAATTAATTTAAAAAACTCCATATAAATTCCTATTAATAATTAATCAATTAATCTAAAATAAAATACCAAATTGCAGTAAGTTACTCTTAAAATCTTAAAAGAACATTAATTTTTAAAATTGGTAAAGTGCACAGGGTCAGCCCAGTCACTGGTTTCGTGAAGCGCTGTTTTCCTCATTTGTCCAAGCACGACCTATTTGCCTGTCTTATGAAACTTCGAGACTATCAGGGGACAGTAATTCCTGTCATTGGTCAGGGCCGTTTGCCAGTTTGTTACAAAGTTTTATCTGGGAAATTGCCCCTTATAGTAGTAGATGGGCCATTCACGAGTCTACTGGGACTGGACTGGTTTACTTCTCTAGGCCTTTCGGTCTCAGGCGTTTACTTGGTCGGGGATGGTGGGTCATTTTCTAAATTGGCTAACCAGTTCCCTGAGGTGTTTGATGGTAAGTTGGGTTGCTACAAGGGCTCTCCTGTTACATTTAGCCTAGACCCATCTATTCCGCCAATTCGTCTCAAACCCCGGCGGGTTCCCCTAGTCCTTTGGCCAAAAGTGGATGCTGAAATAGATAGTTTAATAGCCCAGCGAGCACTGGAGCCTATCGATCAGGCTCCTTGGGAGACACCCATTGTCACAGCAATCAAGGCAGATGGTGGGACTCACATTTGTGGGGATTACAAATGTTCGATTAACCGAGCCTTAGCACACCACGCGTACCCGGTTCCGGTGGTTCAACACCTATTGCATTCGCTGGGTGACGGCATCATTTTTGCAAAGTTGGACCTATCCCAGGCCTATCAGCAGTTGCCTGTGGATCCCCAAGCCGCAAATGCCCAAGCCATCACCACACACAGGGGAGTTTTCAGATGCCACCGCTTACAATTTGGGGTGTCTACAGCCCCGGGAATTTTTCAGGCATTGATGGAGAGGTTACTTTACGGGGTCCCCAGAACCGTGCCCTACTTTGACGACGTGTTGGTCTCTGCCCGCTCTGAAGCGGACCTGCTTACAAGGGTTAAGTTGGTATTGTCCAAATTCCAGGAGGCAGGGTTAAAGATTAAGGCTCATAAGTGTAAGTTTGGAGTTCCACAGGTTGAGTTCTTGGGTTTCATTGTTGATGCCACCGGGATTCACTCCACCCGAGAAGACGGCTGACATTCAGAATGCTCCCTCACCCCGGTCTAAGGCAGAGTTACAGGCCTTCCTAGGCCTTCTCAATTTTTATTCTGTGTTTATTCCACACAAAGCGTCTTTGGCTGAACCCCTCCACCGCCTCCTGGATAAGAATACCAGATGGTTTTGGGGCCCCCGAAAGGCGGATGCATTTAGGGCTGTTAAAGGTGTGCTAGCATCAACAGCTGTTTTGGCTCAATACTCACCTCATCTGCCACTCATCCTTACCTGTGATGCCTCCCCATTCAGCGTTGGTGCGGTGTTAAGCCACAAACTGCCCAATGGGTTGGAGGTACCCATCTTGTTTTTTTCACGGATGCTGGCTAAAGCCGAGCAGAATTTTGGCCACATCGACCGTGAGGCCACCCTTATTGCTGGTGTGCGCCGTTTTCACGACTATTTGTATGGCCGATGGTTTGACCTTGTCACAGATCACCAACCACTTTTAGGCCTTTTGTCTGGCGACCGCCAAAGTCCAGCTGTCCTCTCCCCGCGAATGGCTCGTTGGATCATTTTCCTGGCCAACTACTCGTATTGCCTACTCTATTACCCTGGGCGTCATATTGCCCACGTTGATGCTCTCAGCCGCTGCCTACTACCCATAGTGTTGGATGACCCTGCTCCCGCTTCCACCGTCCTAGTCATTACTAATGACACACTAGCTCTATCGGCTATGGCAGTGGCCCGCAAATCTCAGCAGGATCCTACTCTGTCTGTTATCCTTTCATGGCTTTTACGAGGCTGGCCACCAAAATTGATAGCTCCAGAAGTACTTCCTTATTTCCACTGCCGCTCAGAACTGTCGGTTGTGCAAGGTTGCCTGCTTCGTGGCAACCGTGTGGTTATTCCTCAGATTTTTCACGATAGGGTGCTCTCCCTTCTCCATAAAGGACACCCCGGGATGGTCCGGATGAAAGCCCTGGCCCGGGGTTATGTTTGGTGGCCGGGTTTGGACAAGCAATTCGAACAGAAGGTGGCTTCATGTACCATTTGCCAGGAGTCGCGACCTATGCCCCCTCGGGCGGTTCCCCTGTCTTGGGAGTCACCGGCGGGGCCATGGTCCCGGATTCATATCGATCTGGCTGGCCCATTTCAAGGGCAGTCCTTTTTGACAGTGGTGGACGCTCACTCACGCTGGCTTGAGGTCGTTATTCTGACCTCTACCACTTCCCAGGCGGTACAGGATTCCCTCATGACCTTGTTTGCCACTCACGGGTACCCGGACTTATTAGTTCCCGATAAAGGCCCACAATTTGTGTACACAGCATTTGAAACCTTTCTAGCAGAGGCCGGCATCCGTCATGCATTAACGGTTCCCTGGCACCCCGCTTTTAACGGACAGGCTGAATGGATGGTGCGCTCTACGAAAGAGGCTCTCCAGAGAATGACCCATGGCAGTTGGAAGTGTAAAATTGCTGAGTTGCTATTTAACCAACACTCAACGCCCTGTGTCGCTACAGGGAAGTCACCGGCAGAGCTCCTTTTAGGCCATAAAATCCGTATCGTTTTAGACCGCCTAAACCCAACCTATTAACAGGAGTCGCCTTGGCCGGCTCCTTCCCCCCGGGGTATGTGTCCGGGAGATTTAGTCTACGCCCATGACTACTCAGGGAATCAGAACTGGGTTCCGGGAACAATTTCCGCAGAAAGGGGGCCCCGCTCTTACGATGTCAAGTTATCAGATGGGCGTTGTTGGCGCCGGCACATTGATCAGCTCTGCCCCCGCTGCCCACCAAGTGAGAGTTCTCTTAGCAGGGGCCCTCCTTTAGTCAACCCTGAGTCTGGATTCAAGAGTGTGGCGCTACCCACCGTTTCTGGAAGGTCCATGACTACACCGACTCCTGCAGTTTTCCCGGCAGTACCGACAGATTCAGGTGAAATCCCTAGCCTTAACAGGCCCGAGCCTGAACAAATCAGTACCTTTCCGCCGGCTGCGGAACCCCTGGGCGGAGCTGGGGAAGTAGCCCCTCTTCGTCGTTCAGACAGGGATCGGCGGCCACCAGGGTATCTCCGGGATTACTTTTGTGCTAACGTAAGGGGAAGGAGTGTTATGTATCCGCGGCAGATCTGATTGGGTAAAACCTTCCCTGCAGCCATTGGCTGTTGTTGGGGAAGCCCTGTTTGGGTGGGCATAATACGGTTACATGATTGGTGTTTCTGTCAGCAAAGTTCCTGTATAAATAGCTGTCAAGTTAGTTGCGGTTGAGTTCTGCCGACCAATTTCAATAAATCAGTTCTCACTATTACCTGTTTCCGAAGGGGTCTTCTTCCGACATGTTAACAAGATTGCTAGGAAATAACATATTTGACTGTAATGTAATTGTTTAAAGTTTTGAATATTTTTTTTTGGTAAACCCAGTTATACCATCTTTTCCACATCTGGTAGAAGTCTGTATTATCTTTTTGTCGAATTTCCATTGTCATTTTATCCATTTCAGCAATTCCATAGATTTTATTTATTATATTTAAGGTTGATGGAATATTATTTAGTTTCCAATTTTGCACAAATGTGATACTGGCCGCAGTAGTTATGTGTATTATTAGATATCTGTCCTCTTTTGCTATTTTTTTGCCTGATAATTCTGCGCAGGTATAACTCTGGTTTTAGTGGAATTTGTAAATTTGTTATTTGCTCTAAAAGACTTTTGATTTTAGTCCAAAATTTTTTAGCTTTGGGGCAAGTCCATCATGTATGGTAGAAAGTTCCAATTTTCTTTTGGCACTTCCAGCATGTATTTGGAAACGCTTTCTACATGGGGCTACCTTTGAAAAGTGTTTGGAAACTTCAGATCATGCAGAATGCAGCTGCGAGAACAATCATGGGCTTCCCTAAGTATGCCCATGTTACACCAACACTCCACAGTCTGCATTGGTTGCCGATCAGTTTCCAGTCATAATTCAAAGTGTTGGTTATGACCTATAAAGCCCTTCATGGCATCAGACCAGAATATCTCCAGGACTGCCTTCTGCCGCACGAATCCCAGCGACCAGTTAGGTCCCACAGAGTGGCCTTCTCCAGGTCCCGTCGACTAAACAATGTCATTTGGTGGGGCCCAGGCGAAGAGCCTTCTCTATGGTGGCCCCAACCCTCTGGAACCAGCTCCCCCCAGAGATTAGGATTGCCCCCACCCACCTTGCCTTTCGTAAACTTCTTAAAAGCCACCTCTCCCATCAGGCATGGGGGAATTGAGACATGTCCCCCTGGCCTATATAATTTATGCATGGTATGTTTGGATATATGTTTATCCCAGGCAGATTTACATTCAGTTACTGTGGATTTACCAACCATGTCTGTGGAAGTTTGTTCCAAGCATCTACTACTCTTTCAGTAAAATAATATTTTCTCATGTTGCTTCTTAAAGATGTTGTGAGCCGCCCCAAGATGTGAACTGCCCCGAGTCTTTGGAGAGGGGCGGCATACAAATCTAATAAATAAAGCAGCAGATAACAGCGACAGCCAGGAAAATTGAGCGATATGAAGCTAGGATCACCCAGTACAGGCAGAATCAAACATTTCAATCCAACCAGAGGCAGTTCTACCAGAACCCGCATCAGCAAACAGATAAGAAAATTGAAAAGTCAGAGGTGAAAATAACAACAAAGTTCTGGAAAGATCTCTAGGAGGTCGAAAAGGACTATAACAGGACTGCTGGGTGGATAAAGGAGTTTGAAAAGGAATTCTCAGGGAGCAATATGCAGCAGCTGGAGATAACACCTGAAATGATTGCAGAAAGAGTGAAGAGGGTAAAGAACTGGACATCCCCTGGCACTGATCAGGTGCATGGTTTTTGGCTGAAATACCTGACCAGCCTGCATGCAAAAATGGCCGAATTGTTCAACAAAATGCTGCAGACAGGAAATATTAGTGAATGGCTTACAACTGGCAGAACATATTCAATACAGAAAGACACAGTGAAAGGTGCCATACCAGGAAACTACAGGCCAATAACATGTTTGCCAACGATGCTCAAACTACTAACAGGTATCATAGCTGGCAGAATTCAGGACTACCTAGAAGAAAATGACATCATGCCAGTGGAGCAAAAGGGCAATAAAAGACGAAGTAGAGGTACAAAAGACCAGCTCCTAATTGATCAAATGATTTCGGAGAACTGTAAGAACAGGAAAATAAACCTATACATGACCTGGATTGACTACAAGAAAGCCTTTGACTCATTGCCACACAGCTGGATCATAAAATGCCTGGAAGTCATTGGAGTCAATGAAAACATCAGGAAATTCATAGAAAAGGCGATGAAATATTGGAAGACTGAGCTTTTTGTTGGGAATGAAAGCCATGGACTGATCAACATCAGAAGGGGCATCTTCCAGGGGGACTCTTTGTCCCCATTGCTATTCATCATTGCTATAATCCCGCTGTCACTCATCCTAAGAAAACAAACCTAGGCTACCAAACTGCTAGGAATTCACCAAAAATTTCACACCTGCTGTATATGGATGACCTGAAGTTGTACGGAAAATCAGAAACTGAGATACAGTCACTAACCAACACTGTGCGAATTTTCAGCAATGACATCAGCATGGAGATTTTGTCAATTCCAATGGTTTTCAAATGTCCGCTGAGATCCTTTGGCACTGCGCCCAGCATGCCAAGAACCACTGGGACCACTTTCACTGGCTTATGCCAGAGTCATTGTAGCTTGATTTTTAGATCTTTGTATTTCACTAATTTCTCTAGCTGTTTCTCCTCAATTCTGCTGTCCCCTGGGATTGCAATGTTGATGATCTATACTTTCTTTTTCTCCACAATCAGGATGTCTGGTGTGTTATGCTTCAGAATTGGGTCAGTCTGAAGTCGGAAGTCCCACAGTAGTTTTGGGTATAGCCCAAGTATTTATAGCCTTGATAGTGTTGCCACCATTCAGTTTGCTCTTCAAAATTTTTCTGGTCCTCTGGATGTACTCTTTGCTGATCACAGTTTCCACATGACCATGCTTAATATTATCCAGTTGCAAGATGTCCAAGTATATATAGGCTTCTGGCTGGTGGCATTTGATGGTTTGACCATTTGGCATTTCAATGCCCTCACTTTCAATGATTTTCCCTTTTTTCAGTGTCACTGTGGCACATTTATCCAGGCCAAACTCCATGCTGATATCATTGCTGAAGATTCGCAGAGTGTTGGTTAGTGACTGTATCTCAGTTTCTGATTTTCCATACAACTTCAGGTCATCCATATACAGCAGGTGTTAATTTTTTGGTGAATTCCTAGCAGTTTGGTAGCCTAGGTTTGTTTTCTGTAGGATGAGTGACAGCAGGATTATAGCGATGATGAATAGCAATGGGGACAAAGAGTCCCCCTGGAAGATGCCCCTTCTGATGTTGATCAGTCCATAGCTTTCATTCGCAACAAAAAGCTCAGTCAGGACAAGTCTGCATCCAGGGACTGGTGGACAGATGGCAGAGCAGCCAAGGAGCCAACAGGACATTCAGAATGGAGAAGGGCAACTCAGGGGTGAGTCCAACAATAACTTGACAAACACTGGGGGCGCTAAAGATGGGACTAATCCCGTTGGCACAATTTGCATGCAGGTATGGGCTAATAGCCAAGTCACTGGGTCTCAGACATCGACAGCACCTACTAATGAGCAGGACTTGGCTACCACTCAGGGTAATAGTATACAAGCTACAACCTCAGCTGTGGGTGTTTAGGGAGAGAGGTCTGGAGGTGACTCTCCCAGGCTGGTTGCTGTCACAGCAGCTGTGTCTTGGGGGTACTCCCCCACAATGCTCAGATTCCACCTTCACCCCACCATGAAGGAAAAGATTTGGAGGGGGGATTACGTAGATGTTTTCTCCTTATTAAATAGAGAAGTCCATAAGAAAGAGAGGAGGGCAGTACTGAAAACCAGAAGAAAACCAAGGTTGATAGGAGCCTTAGTTCATGGCTATATGGATACTTGATGTATTTTTATGTCAAAATGGAAAAAGATCCTAGCCAGGCAAGATCCATGATGAAATACATGGACACAATTGTAAAAAGCCACTATGACCTGGCTTGGATTCAGTATGATAAGATGTTTCGTATGTGGGCTGGCATGGACAAAAGGATATCCTGAGACGTGCTAGTCAATGAGGTTTGGACGCATGTCGCACATTCTTGCCCCCCCCCCCCCCCGCAAGGGCGAGCACACAGAAAGCAGTCATCTCATATTAACAAAAAACAGCACGCCAGCAACACCCCAATGAGTCCCAACATCCATACTTTGCCATGAAGTCAGCACCAAGGTTGTCCACAACTGGTACTAGTGCAAATACTGCCACAGCTGCAACAATTGTGGGGGTGGACATGCAGCGTATGTATCCTCCAGGCAGAAGCTGGGTAGGTCTAACCAAGACAAAACACCCAGGCTCGGGTCATACCAGCAGAATCAGGGAAAAGGGCCCCAGTCCAATGAAGTTGGACTGGCTGGCACATTGGTTGAAAGGGTATCAGGTTAAGGGTCATGTTCAGGAATTATTCAAGAGGACCTTCATAAATAACAATTTGAGGTTGGTAAAAGGTTTGGAGCATATAGTGAATGACAAAATAGGCAAAGAAGTCCCTGAGGGGAGGGTTCAGTTTCAGCTCCCCCTTAAAAAAACCTAAGGGTTTCCCCACTCGGAGTGGTACCTAAGAAAGCTGAGGGAAAATTTAGGCTGATTCATCACTTGTCCTTCCCACCGAGAGAGTCAGTAAATGATTTTATTCCCAAATCTTTGACATCAGTAAGATACACCTCTTTTGATGAGGCCATAAGAATGGTATGCACCTGCAGAAGAAGAGCTCTTATGGGGAAATGTGACATTAAATCAGCTTTCTGCTTATTACCGGTCTACCCTGATGACTTCGATCTATTGGGGTTTTGTTTTGATGGAGGCTATTATATCAACAGAGCCTTCCACATGGGCTGCTCCATTTCTTGTTCACTTTTTGAGCATTTTAGCTCATTCCTGGAATGGGCGCACAAGCAATGGACCAAATCGGATTCCCTAGCACACTACTTGGATGACTTCATGGTTGCCAGGCCCCCCAACAGCCCCCAATGTGGAGTACTAATGGAAGCATTCAGGGCACTTTGTGCAGGCTTGGGTGACCCCCTGGCCGGGGGAAAAAATGGAAGGGTCATCCCCAGTGATTACATTCTTGGGCATTGAGATAGACTCAGTAGCCCAAACATGCAGTCTCCTCAGGGCAAGCTGATCAAGCTTAAGGAAAGGATATCAGATGTCCTAGCAGCTAACAAAGTGACGCTCAGACAACTGCAAGAAATTGCAGGATTGCTGAACTTCACATGTCAGGTAGTGGCTCCAGGCAGGGCCTTCGCCAGGAGAATCTTCTCGGCTACTAGGGGGCTCAGGAAGCCTCACCACAGGACTAGGCTTAGTCAAGGTGCCAAAAGGGACCTCGGGGTGTGGTTGAAATTTCTTGACCAACACTATGGGGATCTCATTTTGGAGGCAGGAGCGCCTCTTAGAGGCTCAGTTACAAGTACACTCAGATCTAGCAGGAGGTTTCAGTTTTGGTGTGGTTTTCACAAACAGCTGGTGCCACACAATATGGCCAAGTGAGTTGCTTGAGAGCAACATTCATTGGGACCTAACCTTCCTGGAGTTTTTCCCCATCATCGTGGCGGTAGAGATATGGGGAGAGGATTTTAGGAATAAATTGATTTTGTTCTGGTGTGACAACCAAGCCGTGGTACATGTTATTAATATACTGTCTTCCAAGAACGAGCGTGTGATGTACTTAGTTCATCATTTTGTGAGCAGGTACCTCAAAATCAATGCATTATTCACAGCACGCCACATCCCTGGTGTGGAGAATGGTTTGGCTGATGCATTATCATGTGGGCTGTCGGCCAGGTTCCAGAAGCTGACTCTGGATGCAGAGCAATCGCCACATGAGATTCCCCGGCACCTTTGGCAGCTTGGAAAATGAAGGTAAAGAGAGCAATAAGATGTCCGTGGCACCAAGCACAAGGCAGGTAAGATTTTTGGGCTTTTAGGCACAACAAGGGATATGATCACACTTGGCCAATACCAGTAGAGTTCTGTGTTGAGAAGTACCAAGCTGGCTGGACACCCAGGACAATTTGTGGGAAATTAGCAGGTCTTGCCTTCCTAGCCAAAGCCGATGGCTATCAAGATATATCGGGAGGGGGGGTTAGGGTCAGGGGAATGTTGGATAAATGGTCCAAGGAAAAATGGCAAAAAGAGGAAGACCACTTTCTGTGGCCCAGCTAATAGGGATTTGTAGGCAATGGATAACACTCTGTTCCTCAGTCTATGAGGCGTTGCTTTTCCAGGCAGCCGCCTCCATACTATTTTTTGGAGCCTTTAGGGTCAGTGAGGTTCTCGCCTCATCACGCAATGACACATCTTTTAGAGCTCTCCAGATTGGAGATTTTATTTATTGTTAGAGTTGAAAGGGACCATGCAGGTCATCAAGTCCAACCCCTTGCCTGAGCAGGAATCCTAAAGCACCCCAGTCAAATGGCACTCCAATCTCCTCTTGAAAGTGTCCAGAGTTGTTGAGTTCACAACCTCCGCAGGCAGGTTGTTTCACTGGTTGATCGCTCTGACCATCAGGAAGTTCTTCCTTACTTCTAGGTTGAATCTCTCTTTGGTCAGCTTCCAGCCGTTATTCCTCGTCTGGCCCTCTGGTGCTCTGGAGAATAGAGTGCCCCCTCCTCTCTGTGGCAACCCCTCATATACCTATATACAGCTATCATGTCCCCTCTGGCCCTCCTTTTCTCTAGGCTATCCATGCCCAGTTCCCGCAATCTCTCTTCGTAAGTCTTGGTTTCAAGTCCCCTAATCATTTTGGTTGCTCTTTTCTGCACCTTCTCCAGAGTTTCAATGTCTCTTTTGAAGTGTGGTGACCAGAACTGGATGCAGTACTCCAGATGTGGTCTGACCAGGGCGTAGTAGAGTGGTAGTAATACTTCCCTGGTCTTGGAGTGTATCCCCCTGTTGTTGCAGCTTAGGATAGTGTTGGCTTTTTTGGCCGCTGCTGCACATTGCTGGCTCATGTTTAGTCACTACTGCTAAGCGGGGTTTCTCCCAGGCTGTATGTGTGTCTGTTGTTTTTTTTACCAAGGTGAAGGACTTTGCTCCTGTCAACGTTGAACATCATGTTGTTATTGTGGGCCCGTAGTGTTAATCTGTCTAGATCTTTTTGTATTTTGAGCCTGTCCTCTAGGGTGTTGGCTACCCCTGCCAGCTTGGTGTCATCTGTGAATTTGATTAGTTCCCCTTCTACTCCCTCGTCCAGGTCATTGATGAAGATACAGGGCCCAGGACAGAACCCTGTGGTACCCCACTGCGTACCTTCTTCCATGTGGATTTGGAACCATTGAGGACAACTCGTTGTGTGCATTTGGACAGCCAACTGTTTATCCATCTGCATGTGTTGTAACCTACCCCACTTTTTTCTAATTTGTGGATTAGGATGTTGTGTTCAACTTTATCAAAAGCTTTGCTAAAGTCCAAGTATATGAGGTCTACTGCGTTGTGTTGGTCCACTGATTTGGTTATGGTGTTGAAAAATGATATGAGATTGGTTTTGCATGATTTGTTTCTGACAAACCCATGCTGGCTGTTGGATATAATGTTGTTTGTTTCTAGGTAGTGGCAAAGTTGTTTTTAAATTATTTTCACCAGTATTTTTCCAGGTATAGAAGTCAGACTGATTGGTTTGTAGTTGCCTGGGTCAGTCTTTTTACCTTTTTTGTGGATGGGGACTACGTCAGCTCATTTCCAGTCTTCCAGAAGGTCTCCAGTGGTCCAGGATTTTTGGTAGATGAGGAAAAGTGGTTCCACAATAGTGTCTGCCAGTTCTTTTAGGACTCTGGGGTGAAGTCTGTCTGACCCTGGTGATTTGTACTCATTGAGCTCCCACAAGTAGTCCTTTATTGTGTTTTGGTCTATGTTGAGTTCAGTTCCAGGGTTATTTGTTGCAGACTTGCAGGTTGGTTGGTAGGTGGTTCCATTTTGTGTGAAGACTGCTGCAAAGTAGGTGTTGAGCAGCTGTGCTTTGTCTCTGTTGTCTGTGATTTCATTACCGTCTTCGTTTTTTAGTGTAGTGACTGTTTCCTTGATTTTCTTCTTGTTGTTTATGTGCAGGAATAAACTTTTTTTGTTGTCTTTGACTTTTGTTGCAAGGTATTGTTCGTGGTGGGCCTTTGTTGTTTTTATTTTTTGTTTGTAGGTTTTGGCTGTTTGCTGATATTCCGCTTTGGTTATGAGTCCTCCTTTCCATTTTTTGTATTTGGCTTTTTTTCTTTTATGTTGTCTGTGAGTTCTTTGTTTAGCCAAGCTAGTTTAAATTTGGTTTTCCTGTTTTTCTTTTTCATGGGGATTGTATTGTGTGGTTTTACCCTTTAGAAGTTCCTTCCAGGGTTTTTTTTTCAGGTTTGCTCTGAGCTTGTTAAAGTCCACTTTTCTGAAGTCTGGGACTCTAGTGGTGTTGGGTACAGCAGTTGGTGATTGTAATATGTTGAATTTGAGGATGACATGGTCACTCTCACCTAGTGTCCCTTCTTCTTCAATTCCCTCTATCATTTCTTCCCTGTTTGTTAATATTAGGTCGAGTATTGCAGTCCCTTTGGTTCCTGTTTCCACTTTTTGGGTTAGAAAGTTATCAGCAATATTGGTGAGAAATCTATCAGACTTTCCACTTGGTGCTGAGTTTGTTTTCCACTTAATGTCAGGGTAGTTAAAGTCTCCCATTATTGTTGTGCTGTGCTTGTTGCATATTTCTGTTAGTTGGCTTGTAAAGAGGTTGTCCATTATATCTGATTGGTTTGGTGGTCTATCGTATACTCCAATTTAGTGTTGCATTTCTTTTCTTTTATACTAACCCATATGATTTCTACGGGGTTATCTTCTTTGGATTGGTATAGCTCTGTGGCAGTATAGTGGCCTTTTACCACCTCCTTTCTTATTTCACCTGTTTTTCTTGAAGATGTTGTAACTCTTTATCTGCGTGTTCCAGTTGTGTGTTTCATCCCACCAAGTTTCTGTAATACCAATTAGATCGTATTGGCCTTCGTGCATTAGTAATTCCAGTTCATGATTGTTCCCTAGGCTTTGTGCATTAGTGTACAGGCACTTTAAGTGTTTGTGTCTAAATCTGGGTAGACATTTTTTATCCTCTGATTTATTTGTAGGCTTGACTTGTTCCCCTCCCTTATTTTGTTCATTGTCCAGTTTCTTAGTTTGGTCACCTGCCCCTCTCGGAACTAGTTTAAAGCCCTCTTGATAAGTTGGGCTAGTCGATTACGTAGGAGGTTCTTCCCAGCTCTAGTGAGGTGTAGGTGCTAGAAGCCCTTCTTGGAGATATTGTAGGCCGTGGTCGAGGAAGCCAAAGTTCCTATGGCGACACTATCCCCTTAGCCAGTGGTTTATTTGCAGGATTTTGTTTTCTCTGGCCGGGTGTCGTCCTCTTGTGGGTAGAATGGAAGAAAAAAAACTTGTACACCTATCCTTTTGGCTGTGTTGCCCAAGTGGTCATAGTCTTCCATTATTTGATTCATGTCTTTCCCTGTGTCGTTGGTTCCCACATGGATCACCAGTAGGGGGTAGTAGTCAGTGGGCTTTAATATTTTGGTAAGGTTTTGCGTTATGTCAGAAATTTTAGCTCCAGGGAGGCAGCACACTTCTCTGGATTGATTGTCAGGTCTGCAGATGGCAGGTTCTGTTCCTCTGAGGATTGGGGGGGGGGGGGTTAGCTTTCATTGTGGAGGTATTTGGTGGTGTTGTGTTGTGCTTTGTTGGTGGTGGTTCAGACGTTTGCTGGTTTTCTTCTGCCAGGAGTACTGAATACTTGTTGCTTGTAGGCAGTGAGGTTGGGAGGAGGTGGGTTGGAGTTGGTGGAGGTTTGGTGTTTGGTTTCTTTTTTCTTCTTTGGGTGATGTGTGTCCAGTCATTTGCTACCTCAGGGGTGTTGAATCGGCTTTGCTCCTGTGAGGTGTTGGCTTTGTTGGGAGTATATTGGTCTTTCTCATTTTGGTGTTGGTGTTTCAGGGTTTTTAGGTTTTTCTCTAAGTTTTCGATTTTTTCTGCAAGTAATTGGATAAGTTTGCATTTATTGCAAGTATAGCTTTGGAGGTTTGAGGGGAGGAGTGTGTACATGGAGCACAATCTAGATAACCAATCACATAAGGCGATAGGGAATAAAGTGAAAGAAGAAATAAAAAAGCAAAACATACTGAAATAGAGAGTGATGGAATGGATTGAAATCCCAATTACAAATTAAAAGATATAAGGAACAAACTTAAGACTCATAAATGACTCAAATACACTAATATTCAAAGTTTAGAGATTAAACAGGATGAATTGAAGTATTAATACATGGAAGCAGATATGATATACAGTGGTCCCTCGATTATCGCGAGTGTTCCGTTCCAGGACCCCTCGCGACAGTCGATTATTTGCGAAGTAGCGGCGCGGAAGTAAAAACACCATCTGCGCATGCGTGATCTCTCTTTTTTAAAAAAAAATGGCCGCGCATGCGCAGATGGTGGGGCGACGGCAGTTCGGAGGCTGGCAATGTTTACTTTCCATGCCGGCCACCCCTCCCCCAGCGCCTCCGAGCTCCTCGCCGCTACACCCCGCCCGCCCGATTCGCCCCTCTCCCCGATTCGCCCCGTTTTTTTGCCCTCCCAAGTTGCTAGCTCTCCCCGATTCGCCCCTCTCCCCGATTCGCCCCGGTTTTTTGCCCTGCCCAACCAAGTTGCTAGCTCTCAGTGAGGAAACTTTAGTTTGTGATTCCAAACTTCATTTTTAACAAGGTTTTTTGCTCTGCCCAACCAAGTTGCTAGCTCTCAGTGAGGAAACTTTAGTTTGTGATTCCAAACTTCATTTTAACAAGGTTTTTTGCTCTGCCCAACCAAGTTGCTAGCTCTCAGTGAGGAAACTTTAGTTTGTGATTCCAAACTTCATTTTTAACAAGGTTTTTTGCTCTGCCCAACCAAGTTGCTAGCTCTCAGTGAGGAAACTTTAGTTTGTGATTCCAAACTTCATTTTTAACAAGGTTTTTTGCTCTGCCCAACCAAGTTGCTAGCTCTCAGTGAGGAAACTTTAGTTTGTGATTCCAAACTTCATTTTTAACCAGGTTTTTTGCTCTGCCCAACCAAGTTGCTAGCTCTCAGTGAGGAAACTTTAGTTTGTGATTCCAAACTTCATTTTTAACAAGGTTCGTAAAAAGCACTTAAACAATGACAGAATAAAAAACCCCAGCCCTCACCTGTGTTTCAATTTCATTCACTCATTCATTCATTCTTCTCTATGCCACTCAGTCCCAACACTGTCAACCCACAAATTACCATTTCCCATCCCCTTAATGTACTGTACTGTACCTCTACCTGTACCTGTAACCTGTACTGTACACATTGAATAACACTTAGTCATCCTGATAGAAATAACAAAAATATTTATTTACAGTTTTACATTTTTTGGGGGGGGTTAGCATAACTAGGATAAATCGGGATCTTCTTCTATCACCATGTCTACAATGGACGCTGCAGGTGATGATGTGACAGACCTCTTGGTTTTCGTGACAAACATAGTTATGGGCAGTTGTTGGCGCTTTTTCTTTTCCTTGGCTAACATGGCTCTGTATGGTGCAATGGTGTTGTCAAGGGAGGCCTTAAATTGAAAATAGCGAGTCATGTGGGGATCCCAAAGTTCCGCCATGCGTTGGAGATTTGCAGCAGCTTTGTTCATTTCTGCAAGCCGCTCAAGCGTTAGGCCAACATCTTCTTGTTCCTCAGCTTCTTCAGCTCCCTCTTCCTCCTCTTCTTCACTCGCTGACCTGGTCAGCTCCTCCAGATCTCTGTCTGTCAGCGGTAGGCCATGCTCATCAAGCAAACCATTGACTTCCTCTGGTGTCATGTCAACGAAGCCTTCTCCACCCAGTGCCTGTGCCAGCTTCACAGAGTTCTGGACTGCAGCATCTTGAATTTCTTCGGGATCAAATCCCCTGTGAGCATGCACCACTTCTGGCCACAATTTCTTCCAGCAGGCATTCATTGTCTGTGACTTCATATCCATTAAGGCACTCTGAATGTTCGTCAAACAAGATGCAATTGTGTACTGACGCCAGTAGGCCTTCAATGTGAAGTTTGCATCAGCATCCATTGCTTCCACGATGCTTGCAAGAGAATTGCGCATGTACAGTGCCTTAAATGCGCGGATAACACCTTGATCCATTGGCTGGATAAGCGATGTGGTGTTTGGTGGCAAGAATTCGACTTGCACCCCATCATGTTCATGTTCCAGGTGATCATGGCCTCCCGCATTGTCCATTAGGAGAAGCACTTTGAAATTGAGTCCTTTGCCAGCCAAATAAACCTGCACCTGTGGGATGAAGCACTGATGAAACCAGTCCCGCGTGAGGGGTTTTGTAATCCATGCTTTAGGATTATGCATCCAGTACACTGGCAATGAATTCTTATTTCTGTTCTTGAGGGCTCTTGGATTTCGTGACCTATAGATTAGCCCTGGCTTCAGCAAAAAGCCTGCTGCATTCCCACACATGATCAAAGTCACCCGATCTTTCATGGCCTTAAAGCCAGGGGCTTTGGCTTCATCTTGCATCAAGAAAGTCCTTGAAGGCATCCTCTTCCAGAACAGGCCTGTTTCGTCCATGTTGAACACCTGTTCTGGAAGGTAGCCCCCTTCTGCAATTAGGTCTTTAAACGTGCCCTGGACAAAGTTTTCGGCTGCACCTGTATCTGCTGAGGCAGCTTCTCCGTGCAATGACACACTCTTCAGGCCATAGCGCCGTTGAAATTTCTCAAACCACCCTTTGCTTGCTGTGAATGTGGCTGGGGCTGAGGCTGAAGAAGCAGAAGATGTTGACGGCTGGGGGTCTCCAGGGTCATCAGCGCCTTCATCTACAGAGAATGACAGTAAAGGGAGAGAGAAGTGACTTGAATGAAAGCATACAGTCCTTCCTTCCTTCCATCCATCCATCCATCCTTCCTTTCTCTCCCTCCCTCCTTCCTTCCATCCATCCCTCCTTCCTTTCTCTCCCCCCTTCCCTCCCTCCCTCCTTCCTTAAAAAACACTTAAATACACTTATAAAAAACACCAGTCCTTACCTCGGTCTACCCCATCTGCATCTGTGTCTTCAAGACGGTTGTACAATTGCTGCGCCTTGGTTCGGATAGTGTTCGTATCCAAAGCAATGCTCTTTTTTCGGCAGTCTTCTACCCACACAGACAAACCAGCTTCCATCTTCATAAGGCGTTTGTTTCTAGGCGTCACTACTCTTTTGGCAGCCTTGTTGAATGATATCAGGGAAGTTTGCCTTATCTTCTTCTCATCTTTCTTAATGTATCGCACAGTCGATTCGTTGAGCCCATAATGGCGACCAACCTGTACATTAGAATGTCCCGCTTTCAGCATGTCCAACAGTTCAATCTTTTCCTTGATTGTCAGCATCTTCCGGGTCTTTTTAGCATCGCCGCCTCCACTCCGCATGGAACGTTTAGGTGCCATCTTCAAAGAAGTCTTCACAAACAGATCCAAGAAACAGATCCCAGACACAGATCCAAGAAACAGATCCCAGACACAGATCCCAGACACAGATCCAAGAAACAGATCCCAGACACAGATGCAAAGCACAACAACTCCAAGGCACAGATGGAAGACACAGCTCGAAGGAACGGCTCGAAGGAACGGCTCGAAGAAATGGCTCGAAGGAACGGCTCGAAGAAACGGCTCGAAGAAATGGCTCGAAGGAATGGCTCGAAGGAACGGCTGCAAAAACTTTTGCAAAAGTTGCAAAACTGATTGCAATGGCAAAGCTGATTGGCCGAGATTTCGGCCAACCAGCAATGATGCGTGACGTCATCGGGCGGGAAAAACCAAGCACGTATTTAAAAAAATAAATAAATAAATTTCCGGAAAATCGCGATGTAGCGTTCGCGAGGATCGAGATGGTAACAATTGCTTTAAACATAGCGAAATAGCCCTTTCGCGATGCTCGAGGACGCGAAACTCGAGGGTTCACTGTAGTTGCCATTATTGAAATTTGGTGGGATGAAATCATAACTAAAATGTACACATGGAAGGATATAAACTATTCAAAAGAAGCAGACCTATCAAAAGAGGAGCTGGAATTATATTATATATAAAAGATCACTACATCTCTACAGAACTAAGGGTTTCCTGCCTAAGCAGGGGGGTTGGATTTGAAGAGCTTCAAGTTCCTTTCCAGCTCTGTTATTCTATACTGTTCTGTTCTGTTCCATTCCATTCCAGTCTATTCTGTTCTATTTTTTAAAAGTTTTATTTATGATTTTCAAATACATTAGAAAGAAACATCTCAATAATCTTTTGCAGATCACTTCCCGTTTAAAATACATTTTGTAAATTAGCTTAACTTCACTGTAGATTATAATCACTTCAGTCTGAGATAGAAACAACAGAAAAGTAGATAGGTTTATAAATGTATACATACATTCATATATACATACATACATACATACATACATACATACATACATACATACATAGTTCTGAGTTCGGGTTTTGTAATATTACACGGGGCAAAACCCGAACTCAGAACAATCTACATACATATACCTGTGAAAATCTACGAAAACAAATATATACACCAGGGTGATTCGACACAAAAATATGTAACCCTTCCCTGGTGCAGAGCTGAAGGGATTGGATACTGTAGCCTAGAGGATAATTCTCTGCCTTACAAGACAAAGGTTGCAGGTTCAAGTCCCAGTGGGTATGGCTAGCTGATGAGGCCAAAATAAGGCCGAAATAGATCTATCCTAGTCTCCCTTAATTTTCAAATTCAGCAAAAAAAAAAACCATGTGACATATATAGATAGAATTGTCGGCTATCAATAAAATTAACTGCCTTGGAAATGGCCCTAGGTTGGGCTGAGAGGCAAATAAGGAGCTGTGATGTTCCTTCAAATACACCAGGGTGATTCGACACAAAAATATGTAACCCTTCCCTGGTGCAGAGCTGAAGGGATTGGATACTGTAGCCTAGAGGATAATTCTCTGCCTTACAAGGCAAAGGTTGCAGGTTCAAGTCCCAGTGGGTATGGCTAGCTGATGAGGCCAAAATAAGGCCGAAATAGATCTATCCTCGTCTCCCTTAATTTTCAAATTCAGCAAAAAAACCATGTGACATATATATACATATATAATATACCAGGGTGATCCGACATAAAAAACATAGATATAGATATAGATATAGATATAGATATAGATATAGATATAGATATGTGTGTAGTAAACTAAATAAAAAGAGTTATGTGTAAGTGTAAATGTCAGTTGATTTGAACTTTTCTAATTGCATTTCTTTTTGTCATACATTCTAAATCCTCTGTAATCTGATATTTGATGTTATTCTATTTTATATCTATTTTGGATCCATTTCAACTATTTCCCCCATAATTTGAGGGTTTCGTTGTCTTTTGTTCCCTTAATATCCCTCATCATCTCGTCCATCTCCGTGCATCTGTATATTTTTTCGATGGCTTGGCTTTCTGATGGGATATTTTGGTTTTTCCAAGTTTGTGCGTAAATTATTCTAGTTGCCGTAATTATATGTGTCACTAGGTGTAATATTTGTTTAGGGGATTTTTTATTCCAAATTCCAAGTAAAAAACCTTCAGGGGTAAATTCTCTCTCCATCTGCATAATTTTTAACAGCCATCTATGTATAATCTTCCATAAGATTTTGACTTTAGGAAAGGTCCACCACATGTGATAGAAGGTACCGGTGTCTTTATTACACTTCCAACAAGCTGATTTCAATTTTGGGTATATTTTGGTGATACTTGAGGGAGAAAGGTACCATCTATAAAATAATTTCTAAAAGTTTTCTTTGTAAGCTGCAGAAAGCATTATTTTGCTAATTATATGGGATTTCTCCCATTCAGCTAAGTGAATGTTATGACCTACATTTTTGGCCCATACTATCATAGGGCCTTTCACTAATTCCTCTAGATTATCATTTTCTAAAAGATAGTTATATATCTTCATTATATTTTTTTCATCAGATCGTGTAAGAATTTTATCCAGTGAGTTGGTTGTTGTGTCTATGCCTGCCCCTTTTATATCTGTATTGTATCTAGATCTAATTTTAGTAAAAGTTCACCAGTCCATTTTATAATTTTGAAGTTCTAATTCTTCTCTAGAGTTTAGGTGTCCATCTGGGTACAGAATGTGTTTATAGCTCAAGGTTTTTGTAGGATCAATTAAATTTGGATAGATGATAGCCTCCATAGTTGAAAACCACCTTGGTATTTTAATGTAAAATTTTCGTGTCAGGTTCTTAATAAGGATTTCCTAATAAGGTGTTTGTTTAATGCATTTTGCTTTTTAAATTCATCTTTCCACAAATGAGCATGCCAGCCCATTTGCAGATCATATCCCTCTAATGTCAGGATTCTTTTATTTGAGAAATTGATCCATTCTTTAATCCAGGTTAGAGAGGCAGCAATGTAATAAAGTCTGAAATCGGGAAGGCCTAAACCTCCTCTGCGCTTATTATCTTGGACGTATGATGGTTTAATTCTTGGTTTCTTTTTTTTTGCTAGATGAATTTTGTAATGTTTTATTCAGTTCCCTAAAGTATTTTGAGTCTAAATATATGGGGGCTATTTGAAATAAATACAAATATTTTGGGAGGATACTCATTTTTATCACCACGATTTTTCCCAAAAAAGATAATTGTAAATTCTCCCATTTTTCTAGATTTGTCTTTGACTCTTGGGCCAATTCATCATAATTATCTTTTTTGATAGATGACAATTTGTTTGTTATATTTAATCCCAAATATTTAATCTTTTTTGTTGTTTGCATCTTCAGAATTTTTTCTAATTCTTCTTTTTTTCAAATCATGTTTTTTGTCATAAGTTTAGTTTTTTGTTTATTGATTTTTAGCCCTGAGAATTCCCCAAATTTCTCTATTTCCCTAAACAGATCAGGACCTGATTCTAATGGGTCTTCCAGAAAAAATACTATGTTGTTCACGTATGCCTGTAATTTGTATTCCTGATCTTTAATTTTAATACCTCTTATCTCATTATTGTTCCATATCTTATTTACCAATATTTCCTGTGATGGTATAAAAAGGAGAGGTGACATGAGAAATCCTTGACAAACTCCTTTAGTGATAAGAAATTGACCAGTCATATCGCCATTTATCATCACCCTGGCAGGTTGGGATAGATATATATTTTGAATGATATTCTCAAAGTTACTTCCTAAATTTAGTTTTTTGATCAGCTCTAAGAGATATTGCCAGTTGACTTTATCAAAGGCCTTTTGTGCATCCAGGAAGGCAAATGCAACTTGCCTCCCTGGATGTGCTTCACAAAATTCCAGTAAGTCCAAAACAGTTCTGGTACAATTTTTAATTTGTCGGGATGGAAGGAAGCCATTTTGATCCTGATTTATAATTTTATTCAAAACTTTCTTTGTTCTTTCTGCAAAAATCATCATAAGAATTTTGTAGTCTGCATTCAGCAGTGAAATGGGTCTGTAGTTTTGAATCTTGGTCTTTCTGGCCTTGTTTTGAGGGATTATTGTAATGTAAGATTTCCTCCATGTATCTCCATGTATTTTAGCCTGTTTAAAAGTTTCATTATACATTTCTAATAGTATGGGTTCAAATGCCTGCGGCTACGTTATCTGCCCGATCTTGCTCCAAAATTCCGCTTGCCTGCTGCTATGTTCTCTGCCTGATCGCATTTCAAAACGCCCCTTGCCTGCTGCTACGCTCTCCGCCTGATCTCACTTCAAAATGCCCCTTGCCTGCTGCTACATTGTCCGCCTGATCTTGCTTCAAAATGCCCCTTGCCTACCACTACATTCTCTGTCCAATCTCGCTTCAAAATGCCCTTCGCCCACTGTTACGTTCTCCGCCCGATCTCGCTTCCAAAATTACCTGCCACTTTTGTTTTTAAGCCTTAAAGTTTTGGATTTTCCTAATTGGAAATCCTAATTCCTAATTTTCATAATGCACGCATTATTTGCTTTTACATTGATTCCTATGGGAAAAATTGCCTCTTCTTACAAACTTTTCTACTTACAAACCTGGTCACAGAACGAATTAAGTTTGTAGGTAGAGGCATCACTGTATTAACCATTTTGTCTAGGTCTATTGTGTTGTTATGTGTGATTGCTTCCATACTAGAAAACCAAATTGGAATTTCCCTGTAATGCTGTTTTATTTTAATCCAGATTTTATGTAATGCATCTCTATCATAATCTCTATGCCTACATTCTATCTAAGATTTTAATTACATTAATTATTTTTAATTACTATACTTTCCACAATCTTCACACATGTTGGATTAAAACTACCAGTAAGACTATTAGTTTTACTAATTAAATTTACTGGAAATTTAAAAATTTGAGAAGCAAGTTTACATCCATCCCAGCCATGGAAAAGAACTTAGTCTTTTTGTCTAATCACTTTATTTTTACCCAAACTATTTCACGTTGTTGCTTTTGTGAGGAAAATGTGAAGAGGGACTAGTGTGCATGCTATCTTGATCTGTTGACAAAATGTCAGGATATAAATCTAATCAAATAATTAAATTGAATCTTTTAACTTTTCTTGGCTACATCTAAACTGTGTTTCTTTTTAAATTAACAAGGCTTTGTAATGAATGAGTTTAAATTAAACTAGTAATAAAAGTGTTCTCTAATAACTTTTAAAATATTTTCAGTTTTTTAAAAGACTGATCTAAGTAGATAATATTTTTTTATTACTTTTTACTGGAAATTTCATGTATTATATACTTCATAATAAATTATCACACATTGATGCTCAGTTTGTAGTATGCTGAAGAGCTCTTGTAACTGGGGGAGTTTTGAAAGGTAGCAGGTGCCAACTGTTCAAGAAGCAATTTGCTGTCTCTTTCATGAATTGTGCCTATTTTGTAAGACAAATACTCATTGAATTAAAATGGGCAATTTAGTTCCCTGAATACAATCTTGTGCTCAGCACATTAAGCCAAATTAAACCATCCCCAATGATAAAAGAAAGTCACAATGCTCAACAATCCACTGCTCTGTTAGGAAGCTTTCTCCAACATTATGTTGGAATCTACCTTCTTTTAAATCAGTGTTTCTCAATTGCAGCAATTTTAACATGTATAGTAGTGATGGCAAACCTATGGCAAGAATGCCACAGGTAGATCTGAGGACATGTGAGGTGCTGCTCTATGTCAGTTCTAGAGCGCATCTGCCTTGCTGGTCAGTTGATTTTTGGATTTCTTTTTTGGCCATTTTCTCTCTCTCTGGGCTTTAGGAAATCCTCCTGAATCCTGGGAATGGTGAAAAATAACCCAACGGGAAGTCTAGAGGCTTCAATGTGGGTGATTGTGGCATGCATCACTAGAGGGCATTGCATTATGAATGTGGGCATAGACATGCTATTGCACGCATGCACACCCTTTTGCACCTGAGCCAAAAAAAGTTCACTATCACTAGTGTATAGTCTTCACCTCTCAGAATCTAAAATTTTTCACTTTTTCTCTGTTTCTTAAAAATTAGGTTCCAGTTTCCTGCTAATCCTTCTTACCCCTTTTTTGCATCAATTCCATTTTACTTAAATCTAACCAGAATGAGACACATTGTTCAAAACAAAATTTAACCAATGCAAAATTGAGTGAAACAGTTATTTCCAGGGTTATAAAATAATTTGGGAAGGGGATAATGGTTAAAGTGTTAGAGTAGGTATGGAGGAACACAGGTTCTTATCCATACTTTATCATGGAAAACTACTAAATGATTTTGAACTTATTGTTCTCTCTCAGCCTAAACTACTTCATAGGTTTCTTGCTGTGGAAGGGGGGAAAAGGAAAAGGAACAACCTCTCACCACTTCAACTTTTGTACAAAAGATGGGATATAAAATAAATAAACAAATATGTCCCGAAAGACAATTACTACATTCTTATTGTCACTAGAACTACAAGGACATGTCCTTGAAGTTATCAGGAACTTAACAACTTGAAGACAACTTTATCTTATTATACTCATAATATGGAAACTATATTTCCTCAGAGAAAGTCACACTATTGATATTTAACTCCTTTACAAACATTACCAATCTGTTACCATGCTGTATCTGCTGGAAGTTTTTAAACTATATTTTCTGTTTTCTGTTATTTTATTCTTCAGATCATTCTGAGTTATATTTCTGCTCCTAAATTTGTCTCTACAAATTAAGGGTTTGCTACTGCCCAGATGGGGGGGATTGCAGTGGGGTAGTGAAAACGGAAGTTCACCCCAGAGCACCCACTGAAAGATATTGAAAGAAAATGCATAAGCCACGCCCACAGTGTGGTAGTAAAAATTTTGGTAGCCCTTCACTGCTACAAACTTAGTAAATAATTTCTTCATCTTTTTACTCATATCATTAATAAAAATAACTATTGAGACTAGGACTTAACTTAGGCTATCACATTTTATAAAGTATTCTCAGTTTTAGTTGAAATGCGTTTACTTAGTATAGGTGACCTAGCTTGAAGCTTATCAGATCTAAAGGTAGCTAGAAAACCATACTGAATAGCATGCTAATGAGAATATTAGGATACCATGTCAAATGCCTTGCTGAAGTTAAAATACACCATGTGCACAATATTTCCAGAGTTTAGCAAGAAAATTATCCAAATAAAAATTGCAGTAAAAGTAGTTTGACAAATAATTATTGACAATCCCATGCTAACTTCTAATGAGATGTTCAATGATTGATTATTTCATGGTTTGTTATAGAATATTTCTAGATATCACTGTTAGACTTGCTCTTCTATAAGACGTAAATTTAAGTCTTTAATATGCTTCTAATGAAGAAGGAGCTGAGTTGGCAAAATTGAGGCACAGAAGGTAATTCTTCAAATCTTACAAACAACAGTTGGAAACAGTCAGTGGACAACTATAAAATTTAAAGCTAGTCAAGTATTTAAGCATTTGGACAAAAAGGACTCATATAATATATGAAATTTTTACATTGGGAAATAAGTAAAGTATTATTAATCAATAATAATCTATATTAACCAAAACTACTGGCCATTCAAAACCCCAAATCAGAAGCCGAAAGTAGCCATCTCACTCACTCAGATGATAGGGCTGGGTCTGCAACAGTTAGCAACCAAAGTACAGCTGATTTGTCTTTCTAAAAAGCTCCCTCAGAGCTACACTACCATCTGGTAAAAGTGTATATTCAGCTTATTCTCTCCACCTTGCCCTTCTGATTTGTCTCATTGTTTCATTATACATCCTAGACTTTTTCAGAAATGTCAAGAGGTGTGAAATAATGGATGCAGCCGGCGAGGTTTTTTAAAAGTTCCCTTTGTTTCGGCAGTTCTCTTTGTTATGCTGTAGAAGGGTGGGGTGGTAGTATGAAAATCAGTAATTGCAAAATTAATTATGTGCATATCTGTTTGCAAGAATATTACTATTTTATCTAATGAATTAAGTACAGATATGTTTTAATGCTTTATTTATTGATTGGAGGGTGGGATCTCATGCTCGCAGCACCAGGGATATTTCCTTCTCTTCTGGAAATGTCCCCAAATCCCATTGCCCGGGGGTTCTGGTCCATTTGAACCAGACCAGATCTCTCCTGCAGGGAGAGTGACACTTGGGACGCTGCCAGGGGCCTGGCAGGGGCCGGCATGCCCCTCTGGGTGAACTGGCTTGTCTCGTACCGGCTGTGGTGAAGCCGGACTACGCAATGCCAGGAGGATAGCCAAATGATTCCATCTGGAAAGAGAATTTGAGGAGTTAATTGCAGAGGGAAGATTTTCCTGTCTATGGTGGTAAGTGGAAAGTGCCTGAATGGGATTTTAGACTTTTGTTTCTCGCTTGGTTGCTGGACGGAATTAAAATGGCCTGAGATTTAAGAAGGCAGCTAACTGTGCAACATGGCATTTCAGCGAAAGCTTCTAAAGTAACGAAATTGCCCATAATTTGGATTATTTTTAACTTCCTAATTGATGCTCTTCAACATTCGCCTTTTGGAATTTGGAATTTTTAACTTTTGTGGTGGAATCCTTATCTTTCCTTTCTTCTATAAACAAAGAACAATGTAAGTCCGGAAGAACAAAACCGGAAGGAACAAAAAAAGAGTTATTCAGAGCTTTTCAGAGAAGAGCTATTCAGAGAAGACTTGGAAAATTGATCACCTAGCGACATTGTGTGGCTGGAGGAAATATAGCAGTTTGCTACTGGTTTAAAGACAGTATTCTTGAGAAGATTGATCAGCTAATGCATGGAAGGAAGTCAACGTTCAAGATGAAATTATTTGAAAAGAATTAACTGATTTGAATTGATTTGATCTAATTGGACTGATTGATTTGACTGGAATTACATTTGTTACAGGTTTAAAGACAGTATTCTTGAGAAGATTGGCCAGCTAATGCGTGGAAGGAAGTCAACATTCAAGATGAAATTATTTGAACTGAATTAAACTGATTTGAATTGATTTGATCTAATTGGACTGATTGATTTGATTGAAATTACATTTGGACTGTCTGATCTGACTGAAATTACATTGAATAATATAAATTGAAATTAAATACTGTACCTCTAAGAATTAAATGCTTTTAAGAAAATTAAAATTAAAATACTTATAAGAATATTTAGAAGTTACTAAAAGATATTAGCACATTCTGTTCTCTTTTCTCTGTTTTTACAAAGTTATAAATTACAAAAAGAATTGAGTATACTTAATGAATTGGATTTATTAATATTTTAATATTTTAATTCTATGGGAGCTTACCAATGAAAATATAGTAATACCTTGCCTTACGAACTTAATTGGTTCCAGGACAGGTTCCTAAGATGAAAAGTTCGTAAGATGAAACAATGTTTCCCATAGGAATCAATGGAAAAGCCAATAATGTGTGCAAGCCCATTAGGAAAATCCAAAATATTACGGCTTTTTTTAAAAAAGCAGTGGCCAGACGAAGTTGAGGCGAAGAGCCTCTCTTGAGCTACATGAGTCCCTGCCTCCCGTTTTTGTCCCCCCCACTCTGCTCATCTCCCCCACACCTTTCTCCTCCCTTGAGCTCCATGAGCCATTTCCTCCCATTTTTGTCCCTAGTCTGCTCATCTCCCCCACACCTTTCTCCTCTCTTGAGCTCCATGAGCTTTTTCCTCCCGTTTTTGTCCCCGCCACTCTGTTCATTTCCCCCAAACCTTTCTCCTCTCTTGAGCTCCATGAGCCCTTTCTTCCCGTATTTGTCCCCCCACTCTGCTCATTTCCCCCAAACCTTTCTCCTCTCTTGAGCTCCATGAGCCTTTTCTTCCCGTTTTTGTCCCCCCCACTCTGCTCATTTCCCCCAAACCTTTCTCCTCTCTTGAGCTCCATGAGCCTTCCCGTTTTTGTCCCCCCACTCTGCTCATTTTCCCCAAACCTTTCTCCTCTCTTGAGCTCCATGAGCCTTTTCCTCCCATTTTGCCCCCCCCCCCTCTGCTCATCTCCCCCACACCTTTTCCTCCCGTTTTTGCAATCCTGGGATTCTTCTGAGGCTCCCCTCCATGGGAAACTCCACCTCCTGATTTCAGCGTTTTTGCAATGCTGTAGGGAAATCCCAGGAGGGGAATCCCAGGATCGCAAAAAGTCCGGAAGTGTTTCTGTGTTTTTGCAATGGTGCGATTTCGCTGAGGCTTCCCTCACTGGGAAACCCCACCTCCGGATTTCCATTGCCAGTGGAGTGCCTGTTTTTGCGATCCTGTGATTCCCCTCCTGGGATTTCCCTACAGCATTGCAAAAATGAGGAAATCAGGAGGTGGGATTTCCCATGGAGGGGAGCCTCAGGGGAATCCCAGGATCGCAAAAACGGGTGCTTCGCTTGCAACAGAAATCCAGAGGCAGGGCATCCCAGCGGCGGTGGCGGGTTCATAAGGTGAAAAAAGTTCGTAAGAAGAGGCAAAAAAATTCCAAAACCTGGGTTCATATCTCGAAAAGTTTGTATGATGCGGGGTTCGTATCACGAGGTACCACTGTACATATATTATATCTATCTATCTATCTGTCTGTCTGTCTATCTATCTATCTATATACAAAATATACAAGCAATTGATATAAAGTGTAAAATGGAAGAATTATATAAGAGGAGAAAATTTAATGGCTTATAAATGAAAAAATTGAAAACAGCTTTGATTATTGTGCATAATATAGGTGAGACATTTGATGATTATGATTGGACTGATTGATTTGATTGAAATTACCTTTTTTCTCTTTTCTTCTTTTCTCTCTTTTCTTTTTTTATTATTCTGATTGATTGAATTATAAATTGCTTATTTGATTTATGGTAATAAACAAAGTGGGAGGAAGGGGGAAAAGAAAAGGGAGGAGAGTTACAATAACAGGAGTGGGATTAATATGGGATAATAACTAATTATGTTAGGCATTATAAGGAAAAACAATTGAAACAACAAAGAGTTAAAATCAATAGATTAGGGAAGATTATCACTGAGTTCGATAGTGGAAGATATTTAGAATTAGGGATAATATATAGATTAGGGAAGATTCTGGCACTGCATTTAGCAGTAAAAATAATTACAATATGGAAGATTATTACACTGATATGACAGTGACACACAGATTAGGGAAGATTATTATGATATGATTGGCAGCGGGGTTTACAGATTAGGGAAGGTTATCACACTAAGAACGGCAGTAGAAAATATCTAGACTATTAATACTTTGGTCTTTTTTAATGGAAGATACTTTTCGCATAAAATAATGGAATAATAATGATTTATATTTATTTTGATCTGTTAAAGTAGAAATGATATACTGATATAATGAAAGAAGTGAAATAAATGAATTGAGTAGGAAATCTATTTTAAAATTTCTAACAAAAACCCTTCCTCCTATGTATAGATTAAGATATGATATGAATAGTGTTTTTCCTTTTCTTTTCCTTTTCTGCTCCTCTTTTTTCTTTCCCTTTTTCTTTTATTCTTTTTAAAAAAATTCTTTCCTTCCTTGGCTTTTAAAGAGATGCAAATTTGGAAATTTTCTATTGTTAAGGGCAGTTACGATAAAATGGGTTGTTGTTGTTTTTTAAATGAAAGTAGGAATGTGTTTTCTAAGAACGCTAGAAAGAGACTGAAGCACAATGTCATGGTTAGGAAAAATAGCAAATAGCCAAGAGAAATTTAGATAGCTAGAGCACTTTAAATATAAATGAAAGCAAAAAACAATATCTAAAATCCGGATGATAGCATTTGGAAAGGAGGTAGCACAGGATGAATGATATATATTTGTATGCCGCCCCGAGTCTACAGAGAGGGGCGGCATACAAATCTAATAAATAAATAAATAAATAAATAAACAAACAAACAAACAAACAAATAAATATACCAGAAATAATTGGATAAATAATTAGAAATATTTAATGAATTTGACATTTGATATTGTATTGTATTATACAGTGATACCTCATCTTACGAACGCCTCTTCATATGAACTTTTCATGATATGAACCCGGGATTTAAGATTTGTTTGCCTCATCTTAAGAACCATTTTCACCTTACAAATCTGAGCCCAGGTGCATGGGTTCTCTTACTGCGCGTGCACTCTGTTACTGTCGCAAGAATTCCCCTGCCTTGTGACTGCCACCGCCAGGATTTCCCATTTTTTTGCCACCCCTGCCAGGATTCCCCGCCTCCAGACTGTCAACATCAACTGGGATTTTCCCTTTGCTTTCCAATGGCTGGGTGAGATGCCCCCCTTCCTCCTCCTCCCCTTTGCCATGTGCTCCCCTTTGTCTCCCTGGCCAAAGAAGCAACGGCCAGTTGAAGTAGTGGCCCGGAGTCTTAATCCAGCCGCCGCTTCTCCTCCCTCCACTTGATCGCTGGCAGCCCGGTGACCCTGCGCAGCTTCTCCATCCAGGAGAAAGCACTCCAAGTTCTCCTCGCCCATCGGAAAGAGAAAGAGAAGAAGAAAGAGAAGAAGAGAGGAAGGGAGAGAGGGGGAGTGTGATAGAGTAGATATATATAGTAGATAGATGATGGATAGATAGATAGATAGATGGATGGATGGATGGATGGATGGATGGACTGGCCACAGCTTCTTTGGCCGGGGACACAAAGGGGAGTGCATGGTTGTTCCTGCATGCTCCGGAGGAGGAGGAGGAAGAGGGGCATCTTGTAAAGAGAGCCTTGTTGTCTGAAGCCGAAGCGTCAGGATTCTCCTTTGCCGCCATCTCCAAAAAATTTCAAGGAGGGCGGAAGCCCCACCGGTTGACAAGCCGCCAGGCAGCTTCCCGCACATGTCATTCCACCCTCCAGGCAACCTGCGCTGTCTTTCCCCCCCTCCCCCTCCCGAACAAGGATCCAAATGCCAGTGGTAATGGCAAAAGGGGTGAGTTTTGGGCTTGCACGCATTATTCGCTTTTACATTGATTCCTATGGGAAACATTGTTTCATCTTATGAATCTTTCTACTTACGAACCTCGTCAGGGAACGAATTAAGTTCGTAAGACGAGGTATCACTGTATTTTAATTTGAGGTATGTAAATTGGAATCTCTGTAAGATGTGAAAAACGATAAAAAATTTATACCCCCCCCAAAAAAATGCTTTATTTATTCATTTATTCCTTTTTAAAACACCACAATAATTTTACACAGATCTATATCCGATCTTCTACATTGTATCAGTTTTATAGTATGCTTTATCACTTATATTTACATAGTTCCATTTTTTATACATTCTTTCAGATTATATCACATTACTTTAATTTTATTTTCAGTCCAATTATACCTTTTATTCCAAGTTTCATAGTATTCTGAGTTGTTTAATTCCTTGATCTCCGTTGTCAGACTATCCATTTCTGCACCTGTATATTTGGTTTTTTAGAATATTTATTTATTATTTAATTTCTAGGCGCCCTTCTCCAGGGGACTCAAGGTGGCTTACAGCATAAAAAGAATACAAAAACAATTATAAAAGCTACATTTGAAAATCTAAACATTTAAAACCCAACCTTACAAAGTCCCACAATGTTTATTTTTTAAAAAAAATATCTTTATTAATTTTTGTAAAAAAGACAAACTAGACATACATACATTTAACATATATTTGGGGTTACAATTACCCCACTTATTTTAGAAAGTCATTTTAATACAGAAAAAGAATATACTAATAATTTATAAAATCAACATAATAGTTTAAATGAAGAAAAAAAATTGTATTTATGTAATTTAACCATTAATACCTTAAACAAAAATAAGCTATTCTAATACAATTACATACTTTCAGATCATTTGAGTTTTTTGTTTTTTTTCTTTTGCTTAACCATGCGTAAACCTTATTCCATGTGTTATAAAAATCTGATTCATCTTGATTGTTTAACTGCCTTGTCATCATGTCCACTTCGGCACATTCTATAATTTTTCTTATTACCTCATCTTCCTTGGGAATGTCTTCTCCTTTCCAATTTTGTGCATATACTATCCTAGCCGTGGTCAAAATATGAATAATTAAGAAAAAAAATATCCTTTTTATATTTTTGTTTCGTTATACCTAATTAAAAAATTTCCGGAGTTTTCTATATATCCTGTGAGGTAATTTCTTTTATCCACTTTGCTATTATATTCCAATATAGTTTAGTTTTTTTGGCAGGTCCACCACTGATGGTAATAGGAGCCTATTTCTCGCTTACATTTCCAGCAATTTGGGGACATATTAGGAAACATCTTGGCAATTCTGTTTAGTGACAAATGCCACCTGTAAAACATCTTAATTTGGTTTTCTTTTAATGAGACTGATTTTGTCATTTTCCAATTGGATATCCAAACTTTCTCCCAAGTTTCTAAGTCAATTTCTCTTCCTAAATTTTTACACCAGCTTATCATATTATCTTTTAAAGTCTGAACTATATTTTTATATCCTATCATATATTTATAAGCTTTCCCTATTAATTTACTCTGGTTTGTAATTAACAAACTCCCTAAAATGTTTTTACTCTTCCTAAGTATATTTTGGTGTCTTTTTGGTATCTAGACTGTATCTGGATATATTGCCACCAATCTATTTTTATTTCCTCTTCCTGTAATTTTTGTCTTGATTTTAATTTCATTTGGTCATCTATTAATTCTTTATATTTTGGTACCTTCCTTTCCTGCATTAAACTAGGGTGGCAAATCGCATCTAATGGAGAGATCCAATCTGGGATAGTTAAAAAGTGGTCTTTCTTTATGTCTTTCCAAACTTCTAATAGATGTTTTCTTATTATATGTTTATTTTAAATAAGAGTGTGTTTTGTCCTTCTCGTACCAAATAAAGGCATGCCAGCCGAGCATAAGATCATAACCTTCTAAATTTAGTGTTCTTCTGTTTTCTAATGTTATCCAGTCTTTAATCCAAGATAAAGCTGCAGTCTGATAGTATAACTTCCAATTAGGTAGTGTAAATCCTCCTCTTTCTTTTATGTCTTCTAATGCACTTAATTTTATTCTCGCCTTCTTTCCTTGACATAGGAATTTCCTAACTATCGTTGTTAACTCCTTAAAAAATTTCTCTCCTGGGTTTATAGGTAACACCTGAAATAAAAATAATACCTTAGGTAGTATATTCATCTTAATTGTTGAAATTCTCCCTATGAAGGATAATTTCAAATTATTCCATATTTCTAAATCTTTTTTAATTTCACCAATAAGTTTCATATAATTATCATTTTTTAAAGATATGGTTTTTTGATGTAATCCAGATTCCTAAATACTTCACTTTCTTAACTATTTCCATACCTGTAATATGTTCTAGTTTTCTTTTCTGTATTTCTGTCATATTCTTAACTATCAATTGCATCTTATTTCTGTTTATTTTTAAACCTGCTACTTTGCCATATTCTTCTATCATTTCAATTAAATTCAGTATTGTTCTTATAGGATTTTCAATTATAAAAGTCAAGTCATCTGCGAACGCTTGCAGTTTATAGGTTTCTTTTCCTATAGTTAGTCCTTGGATTTTATTATTTGCTCTTATCTTGATCAATAAAACTTCCAAAGTTAAAATAAACAATAAAGGTGAGAGAGGACAAACTTCTCAAGTTGTTCATTATTAAGTATAATTTTTGCTGTTTGATTTGAATATATTGCATCTATTACATTAACAAATTTTGTTCCAAATCTCATTTTGTTTAATTGCATTTTAATAAATGTCCAATTTACATTGTCAAAGGCTTTTTTTGCATCTAGGAACATTAGTGACATTTGTCTTCTTGGGTGTTGTTCATAAAATTCTAAAGTGTTAATAATCATTCTTAAGTTATTTTTTATTTGTCTGCCTGGTAAAAAGCCATTCTGGTCTTCATGTATCTTCTCATCCAGAATCTTTTAAAGTCTTGATACATAAATAGAGGTAAAAAATTTATAATCGACATTTAATAAAGATGTAGGTCTATAATTTTGTATCTTGTCTTTATCTGAACCTGTTTTATGTATTAATGTCATTAAGGCCTCTGACCAGGATTTAGGAATTTTACCATCCATTATGATCCAATTAAAAGTTTCTAACATGTTTGTCATTGTGACATTACTTTCTATTTTATACCATTCTGCCGGAATAGCGTCTGGCCCAGTAGCTTTGTTATTTTTTTGATTTTTTATTATTATCTGCAATTCAGTCATTGTAAACAGACTATTTAAACTTGTCTGTTGTTCTTCTGATAATTGGGGTATAGCTAAAGAGTTTAAATATTTAAAAATCTCTTCTTTTATTACCTCTTTTTTATATAACTCTTTGTAGAATTCCTGCACTATTTTTTATTTTTCTTCAGTTTTAAATTTTATACCTTTATTATCTACTAGTTTCTTTACTATTTTTGATTGTCTATGTTTTCTTAATTTATATGTGAGCCACCTTCCTGGCTTATTAGCGTGTTCAAAGTATTGCTGTTTGGCTTTTTTGATTTTCTCAGCTATTTGGTTTTGTTCTACGAGGTTTATTTTATGTTTGACTAGTTCTATTTTTCTTTTAATCTCTCGATCTTCTGAGTTGTGTTGTGAGACTACTTCTAACTGGTTTAATTCTTTTTCTAATTGTTCATATTGTATCTTTTTTTCTTTATTTTTCTTTGCAGTGTAGGAAATCGTTAAACCTCTAATATACGCCTTTGTAGTATCCCATAGATTTTGAGGGGAAGTTTCTAAATTTGTATTAATTTTGTAAAAAAATTCTAGTTCTTTTTCAATCCATTCCCTGTATTGTGGGTCTCTAATAATATTTCTATTCATCTGCCAATTTATTTGTTTCTTGTCTCTTTTCCAATATATCACTAAAGGATTGTGGTCTGCCCACATATTTGTATCTATCTCGATTTCTTTAATTTGTTCTGTAGTTGTTTTCAAGGCCCAGGCCATATCTATTCTTGTCCAAATTTTGTGGGGGTTCGAATAAAAAGTATACTGTCTAGTTAAAGGATGTCGTTCCCTCCAGACGTCATTCAATAACAATTCTGACCTCATTTTCTGAAAAGTAGTTGGCAGAATTGTTTTCTTTTTCTTATCTTTTTTCCCCCGAATGATCCTATAATCTGTTCGAAATTGCATTAAAATCACCAATTATGATCATATTTTCGATATTTAATTCATTTATCTTTTGATATAATTTTTTATAAAATCCCATTTGGCTATCATTGGGTGCATAAATAGAAACAATGACAAGAGGTTTTGGATCCATATTCAATTGTACAATTAGTATTCTACCAACCTGATCAGTGTATAGTTGTTTGGAGTTTATTGAATTTTCAATATACATTGCAATGCCTCTTTTTTTAAAATTTGCTAAACTGGTGTACATATTTCCTATTTTTGGATTATATAACAGTTTTCTATTGGGTTTTTTTATATGAATTTCTTGCAATATCGCTATTTGTGCTTTTTGTTTTTTAAGTTTAGAAAATATTTGGTTTCTTTTTCTTGGTTCATTAAGTCCATTTACATTTACAGAAAATATTTTCATATCTTCTGACATGGTTATTTCTTGGTATCTTTAGATTCGCGTTGTGGTTGCTTCCTTCTTGCACCCATGGCTTCCTCTTTTTCCTGGCTGGTGTTACACAACTCTTCTTCTCTCCTTATTGATACTTCCCTTGTTGGTTGCTCAAATTTTCATATACCGCTTGTTTCATAAAATTCTCTGGCATCTTCTATATTCTGCAGTTTCACTCTTTGTGTTTGCCAATACAAAGAGAGGCCTTCTGGTATAAGCCAGTGGAAGGTTATATTTACTTTAATTAGAATTTTGGTCATAAAATAATATTCATTTCTGCTTTCTCGTACTCTTCTTGGAACTTGTTTAAGTATTGTAATTTCTTTTTCTTTGTCTTGCAGTTTTTCATTTCTTGTCCACTTCAAAATGTCATCTTTTATAGTCTTCCTCACGAATTTGATGTGGACTTCTCTCGGTAAGTTGTGTCTTCGGACATAGCTTGTTTGCACTCTATAAAGTTCATCAATTTCTTTTATTAGTTCCAGAGGATCCACCTGAAGGATTCCTCCTATAATTTCTGCCATTTTTGCTTGGAGGTCTTCATCTTTTTCTTCTGTTATATTCTGAAATCTCAAGCCGCAAGATGCACGTTATAACTCTAAATGTGTTATTGATTCGTTGTATCCTTTGTTTGGAAAATCGCTTCTGTCTTCAAAATCCTCCATTCTTTGTTCAACTTTATCTATTTTACCTTCTACTGTCTTGATTCTTTGCTCATTCTCTTTCAATATCTGTTGTATTTCTGCTACTTTGTCATCTACTTCTTTCATCTTTGCTTTCATTTCTCTGTATCAACTTTCAACTCCCCCATTTCCGTTAACTCTTCACGTTGTTGTTTTGCTTCATTTTGAGATTTCAGCATAAAGTCTTGCATGACCGCCAATGTTTCCTGGATTGTTTGTAGCGTATGCTGTGATTGTAGTTTCTCCTTTTCCTTCTCCCTTTCTTTTCTTTGTCTAACATACTTGTAATTGTTTTTTGATGTACAGGCGAAGGTAATGGTTTTTTAATTGTCTTTGTAGTGGTGGATGTACTTGATATTCTGTATATAATGTATTACAGTATAGAGAAGGTGGAAATCCTTCCACTTCTTTAAATTTTCACTTACTTTTTAATAAATGATTAATTTATCCAAATAAACTCCAAACAAGATTTAAGAATTGCAACTGTGGGTCTAATTTTTTAAAAAAAGGAAAAATAATCTTATATATTTATGTTTCACTCTTAAACAAGAAAAGGCAATAAAGATTAAATCTATCACTTTAACAAAAATACAAATTTAATTATTATTATGTAATTTATATTTACGAACACAAGAGAAAAAGAGAGAGAGGGAAGAATCAATATTATCAACAACTTAATTATACTATACTTAAAATACTTTATGGACAATAATATCACTTAGTAATTTAATATCTAAAATTTATGCAACTTAATAGTATAAAATAATATAAAGGTTTAAAATCTAAAAACTTTATGTCAAATATTGTAACACAAAACATAATAAAACGTTGAGCTTATAAATTGTAAAATATCTTATAAAATTAAATGAATTAATTAAAAAAATACTAATTTATACTAATTTTAAAAAGTTGAACAAGTAAATAGGTTTTAGTCTAGTTTTAATAATAGCAACCTCATTCTTTTAAGTTAAAGTGCACCAAATCAGGAAAGAGGAAATTTTCAAATTAGCAATTCATTATATCAATTAATTTTCAATCTAAAGAAAGTATCAAAAAATAAAACAGGAATAAGCAAAATAAGAAAAAGAAAACATCAAGATAGATATCAAATACGGTTGAATATAATTATAACTGTAAAGTAAAATATATAATTTCTAAAAAACCATTTAATAAGCCAATGATATTCAGATATACAGTGATACTTCGTCTTACAAACGCCTCGTCATACAAACTTCTCGAGATACAAACCCGGGGTTTAAGATTTTTTTGCCTCTTCTTACAAACTATTTTCACCTTACAAACCCACTGGGATGTCCCGCCTCCGGACTTCCGTTGCCAGCGAAGTGCCCGTTTTTGCACTGGTGGGAATCCCCTGAGGCTCCCCTCCATAGGAAACCCCACCTCCGGATTTCCGTGTTTTTGTGATGCTGCAGGGGAATCCCAGCAGAGAAATCCCAGGATCGCAAAAACAGGCGCTTCGCTGGCAACGGAAGTCCGGAAGTGGGGTTTCCCAGCGAGGGGAGTCTCAGTGAAATCGCAGCATTGCAAAAACGCAGAGATCCGGAGGTGGGGTTTCAAGGACTTCGGTGTTTTTGCGATGCTGTGTTTTCACTGATGCTCCCTTCACTGGGAAACCCCACCTCTGGACTTCCGTTGCCAGCAAAGCGCTCGTTTTTGCGATGCTGGGATTCCCCTGCTGGGATTCCCCTGCAGCATCGCAAAAACACAGAAGTCTGGAGGTGGGGTTTCCCATGGAGGGGAGCCTCAGGGGAATCCCAGCAGCGCAAAAATGGGCGCTTCAGCTGGCAAAAGGGGTGAATTTTGGGCTTGCACGCATTAATCGCTTTTCCATTGATTTCTATGGGAAACATTGTTCCGTCTTACAAACTTTTCACCTTAAGAACCTCGTCCCGGAACCAATTAAGTTTGTAAGATAAGGTATCACTGTACTTAATATATAATTCTTTTCTTCAGAAATCCATTTGAATGTTCTTATTTATTAATAGGAGGTTCCAAATTTTTCTATCTTCTTCTAAAGTCAGTTTTTAATTATAATCCAAAGTATGCCCAGTTATAATCCAAGCCTAGGTTTGAAGTATATTCCAGTTATAGTTCCAATACAGTCCAATAAATCAAATTGTAGTTATAATCCAAAAGAGTTCAGAGTGCAAATCCAAGTTTCTAATTTTAATCTAAATCAAGTTCATTATAATCCAGTTTGTCGTTGAAACCCACTTATTGCAAATTGTAATCCAATAATTTTAATCCAATAGTTTATGATTCAATTATAATCCACATCTAGTTTTAATTTTTAATATTTGTTGCGATTTAAGCGTTTCTTTATAATGGTTCCCTCCGAGCAATAGAAACAATTCAGATATTCAATTTTCTTTTAAAGAGATTTATTCTTAATATTATGTAAGAAAAGTATATTCCATTCTTCTTTGAAAACACAATTAATCTATTCCAGGTCACTCCTTTATTTTCTGTTTATATCTTTTATTTTGCAGTTTTTATTCTTTCTTTTCGTACTTTTTATTTCAAAACTGTTTCAAAAAGCAATCCTTGTGCAGCCAGTATGAAGAAAGTGTTCCAAAAACTGCTCCCGGTTTTTACTTTTCTCTTTCGTCTTTAAGTTTTTAATTTTTAATTAATAAACTCTCATCTCCTAGAATCCTCTTCAGAGATGGGAAATTCACTTTCAAACAATGATTTTGTAATTGTTAATTCTATTCCTATAACTTTAATCAATGTACTTAATAAAGGAGCTCCGGACGTAAGTTCTTTTTTGCACAAGGATATGGTTTCCCCCCCCTTTTTTTACTTTCTTGTTCACCTTCTATTTTAAAAAGTGAATATTTTAAAGTGTTTTCTAACTGTCGAAATAGACTTGTACCTTATAGATTTCTTTTATAATTTGACAGAAATTTTCTCCCATATTTAATTCCTTACAAAGTTGAAACAGGTAATTATGATTAACTTTATCAAATGCTTTATACACATCTAACTTTATGACGCATAATTTCTTTTTGGTAGTGGTAGCATGGTGTAACACATTGACAACATTTCTAATTGGTTCATAAATTTTCCTTCCTTTAAAAAATCCATATTGGTCTTCACCAATTATTTTTGGTAAGATACTCCCTATCCTATTTGCTATAATTTTCATAAATATTTTATAATCCTGGTTTAGTAAACTGATGGGGCGATAGGATCCCGGATCTAACAAATCCCGATCTGGTTTTGGGATAGCAATGATCTCGGATGTCTTCCATGACTGTGGAATATTGAAGGTTTGAAGTATGTTATTAAATAATTTCTCCAAATAAGGTAATAATTGAATCACAAAAGTCTTATAGTATTCCCCCGTAAGTCCATCTGGGCCTGGAGCTTTGGCAGGTTTCAACCCATTAATAACTCTAATAATTTCATCATTTGTTATTATCCCATTTAATATTTGTCTTCTTCGGTTAGTTTCTCCTTAACCTCTATGTTTTGCAGAATGATCTGATATTTTTTGTATAACTTTTCATAAAACTCTCTCATTATTTTTTGCAATTCATTGTTACTACGTTTTATTACACCTTTTTTGTCCTTTAATGCAAAAATACAAGATTTTTCTTTTCTTTTTTTAAAATAATTTGCCATTTGTTTCATTGATTTATTCCCCCATCCCATAATTTTCTGCTTTACAATCAATCTCATATTATTCCATATTTGTTCATCCATAAGTCTCAGTTGCTTCTTTTTAATTTTTAATAAATTATTCCACTCCCTATTTCTTGTAATTTTCAATCTTTCTTGAGTTAACTCTATATCTTTAATTAACTTTTTCCTTTCTACCTTGCTTTTTTTTTAATATAGATTTCAGTACTAATACAATTCCCTCTCATAAAGGCCTCATGTGCATCCCAAATTATTGATTGCTTCATATTTCCCGTATCATTTATTTTAAAATATACAGTCAATTCTTTTTGGCGTTTCAATTTATCTTCTTCTCTTCCTGACACAAGAGGATTATATCTCCATATTTTTTGTTTATTATTTGAATCAAATACAATCACTGCTAATAATGGGGCTTGGTCTGATAAACAAATGCTTTCAGTTTCAGCTCTTTTAAGATATGTATTCCCAGTTTTATTCATTAATATATAGTCAATGCAGCTAAACTTATTGTGCCTAGCTGAATAAAACGTAGCTCTATTTGTCGCTTCGGCATGAAGGTCCAACATACCTAATTTATTTAAAGGCAAATTATTTTTTCCCTGTTTCCCTGCTATCAATTCAATATTAAAATCACCTGCCAGAATTACTGTGCCTTCTGCAAAGTTATTCAATTTGCGCTTTGTATTTAATATAAATTGCTCTGTATTTGCATTTGGGGCATAAATTACTGCTAATGTTATTAACTTATTATTCATTTTTCCTTTAATAAACAACATCCTTCCCTCCTTGTCCCTTTTACTCTGAATCAGTTCAAAGGGAATTCTTTTATGTATTAATATCGCTACTCCTCTGCTTTTAGTATTCCCCCTAGATTCATATATCCATCCTCAGACCTTACAATTAGTTAATTTATCTTCTCTTTTTCTCCCTTTATGTGTTTCTGATAAAAATAAGAAATTTACTTTTTTATCCCTAGACAGTTTCATAATTCTATAACGTTTATTCTGTGACAACATTCCATTCACATTTAATGACATCAAGACCTTTTCACCCATTCCTTTCAGATATGTTTCTCTCCTCTGTAAAGCGAAGCATATTGGAAGATTCTTCATTTGTAGTTTTGAACCCCCACCCAAGTGCCCCTCCCTCAACATTCCCCCAAGGGGGAATCAATGGAAAAACCCTCCATTGGCTCCGAGAGGCACCCATGGCTTTGCTATCCCTCAAGTACGCTCTAAAAAATTACCTATTTAAATAACAAATAGTAACCCTCAACCCTTTATTCCTTCCTTTCCCCTTATTAAGTATTGAAAGGAAAGAGAATACCCAAAAAGCTAATCAGCTGGGAACAACAATGCCAATTATACAATCCAGTGCTTATTTCTTTCTTTGACGTGTGGCTCGCCCCTCCTCCTTCTTTCCCTTCTATCGGAGTAAAGCAAGTGCCTTTTCTAATGCAACAATTCTCTCTTCCTTCGCAGAAATCTTTAAGGATAATACGGCCTACATTAGGGTAAATGGAAATAGAACAGAGAAAGTTAATATCAAAAATGGAATTAAGCAGGGATGCCCACTTTCCCCCATCTTGTTCGCAATGGCAATTGAGGTTCTAGCAAATAAAATTAGAAATGATAAGGACTGGAAGGGTTACCGAATTGGAAAACTTGAATTGAAATTAAATCTTTTTGCAGACGATGCCATAATATTGTCTGAAACCCCTATTGAAATTATGGAAAAATTAATGGTTTTACTTCAGGAATTTAAAGACCAATCAGGTCTTTCAATTAATATTGAGAAATCAGAAATAATTTGTTTAAATACAGGTCCCAAAGAGCAAATTGAGATACGAAAAATTTCAGGATTGAAATTAGGATGTAAAAAAATGAAATATTTAGGAATTTGGTTATTCAAAAACCCAAACAAAATTGCTGAAGTAAATTACAATTTAATATGGAAAAAAATGCAAAAGCAAATTAAAAAGTGGAAAGATAAAAGTTTGAGAAAAATGGCCAAAATAAGAGCCCTTAAAATGATGATTATTTCAAAAATGATGTATTTATTCCAAGTTTTACCAGGTACCTTCCCAGGAGTAAAACTAAGGGAATGGGATAATAAAATGAATTTTTGGATTGAAGGAAATAAAAAACCTAGAACAAGGAAACGATGGCTGATTGCCAGAGAAAAAGATGGAGGATGGGGGGGGCGAATTTAGAATTATATAGAGAAGCATTTCAAATAGAAAGATTAATGGAATTACAATTATTGACAGAAAAGAAGTGGGTGAAACTTGAAAGGGAGATTAATAATATTAAAAATAAAGAGATTTTATTCAAAAAATTGAGTAAAATAGAAATCAATAGATTAGCCGATCCTTTGAAAGCAGCTTTAGATATTTGGTCAAATTGGCAAGGGAAATTAGCAAATAGGAATTCAAAATTATCAACGTTGCATGTTTTGAATATAAATACTGATGTTAACCTAGGTAGAGTTATAAAGGAATTAAATGATAAAGGCCTTTACAATTCTATGCATGGTATGTATGTATGTATGTTTGGTTTTTATATTAATTGATTTTTAATCATCAATACCAAATTACTATTGTACACTGTTTTATTGTCGCTGTTAGCCGCCCCGAGTCTCTGGAGAGGGGCGGCATACAAATCCGATAAATAAATAAATAAATAAATAAATAAATAAATAAATAAATAATGAGAATAGAACAATTATATGAGACAGATGGAACAGTTAATAGAACTTGCTTTGAATGGTGGTTGGGTCAACAAAAATGGTTGCAGATTAATGCAATATGCAAATATTTGAATAAAAGTGAGATTAAAGAAGCATTTTTGAGAGAAGAAAACTGTCTAGAGAAAATATTGAAAGAAAAGATTAATGATTCAAAAGGACAGGCTAGTAAGATTTATAGCATGCTATTACAAGTGGAAGAGGAAGTGATTAAAGGCCTAACAAGATACTGCCAAAATGAATTACGGATTAAGGAAAGCGAGATGAAAGAAGTAGTAGAAAATATATATAAGATAAAGAACACAAGAATTAGAGAGATGAGAAGGAAAATTTTACATAAATGGTACTTCACGCCAGTAAAACTAGCACACTTCCAGAGGAAAGGAAAAGGAAATTGCTGGCATGGTTGCCAAATAAAAGGAGTTTTTATGCATATGCTCTGGGAATGCGTTGAAGTTCAAAAATTTTGGAAGGAAGTAAAGAATAAAATTAACAATATGCTAAACATTAATTGGATAATCACGAAAGAATTAGCAACACTAGTTAAATATGGGGAATTACGAGAATTTTAAAAAATCAAAACAGCAGCTTTGGAAAGCGCTCAAGCAGTAGTGGTATTAGGGTGGAGGGATAGCAATAAATGGACAATTCAGAATTGGTACTGGTACATGGTGGACCACATCCACTTCGAAATTATGGAAATAAGATTAAATAACTGATGAAAATAAATTGGAGAAGCTGATGGCACGATGGAATAAGGTGAAAAATTATATCTTAAGTAGAATTTATGACAACAATGTGAAAAATAAATTCCAATCACTTTTTGTATGTAAAGAAATGTAAACCGGAGCTAAGGAAGAAATTGAAACTTATTGCAAATAATTTAACCCCCTAAATGGTGGTGGGGTTTATTGGTGTTGGGCACTTTTTCTTTAAGAAATTTTTTGTTGTTGTTGTTGTAATAAAAATTTAATTAAAAAAAAAGAAATAGACTTGTAGCTTATTTTCTTCTTATTCCTTTTCTGTTCTGCTGCAACAATTTTGACTTCTTCTTCTGGTCTTCTTCCCTTCCGCAGGTATGGTCGTGCTTCTATGGCCACGTCTTCGGAAAGCTGAGATGCTGTTTTTCGGTCCCCAAAGCTGCGGGGCAAATCCTTCCCTTCGGAACGTCAGCGGTAGCTCCTCGGGATCGGGGGAGACCCCTGTTCTTCGATCGAACCATCCGGATCTGATCTAATCGCAAAATGTGACCTTTGGAGGGAAAAAGGGAAAGGAAAGACAATTGGACAGGGGACGAAAGGCACATCAGTGCACTTATGTACGCCCCTTACTGGCCTCTTAGGAACCTGGAGAGGTCAATCGTGGAGAGTCTGAGGGAGAAATGTTGGGGGTTGGGGGTTGACACTATTGAGTCCGGTAATGAGTTCCACGCTTCGATGACTCGATTGTTAAAGTCATATTTTTTACAGTCAAGTTTGGAGCGATTAACATTGAGTTTGAAGCTGTTGCATGGTCTTGTGTTGTTGCAGTTGAAGCTGAAGTAGTCGTTGGCCGGAAGGACATTACAGCAAATGATTTTGTGGGCAATACTTAAATTGTGTTTTAGGCGCCGCAGTTCTAAGCTTTCAAGATCCAGGATGGTTAGTCTGTTTTCGTATGGTATTCTGTTTCGGGTGGAGGAGTGGAGGGCTCTTCTGGTGAAATATCTTTGGACGTTTTCGAGAGTGTTGATGTCTGAGATGTGGTGAGGGTTCCAGACAGATGAGCTATATTCAAGGATGGGCCTGGCATAGGTTTTGTAGGCTCTGGTCAGTAGTGTGAGATTGCCAGAGCAGAAGCTACGTAGAATCAGGTTTACAACTCTGGAAGCCTTTTTGGCGATATTGTTGCAGTGGGCTTTAGCACTTAGGTCCACGGAGAGGGGCGGCATACAAATCTAATAAATTAAATTAAATTAAAGGGTCTTAGTTCTGTGGTGGGTGGTCTCCTAATGTGTGTGTGTATGGGGGAGTAGGAGAGAAAGAGGGAGGAAGGAGGGAGGGGAGGAGGGTGTGTGTATGCGTGCAAGTGTTTGGGGGGGGTGGATTTAAAAAATCTTCAGCATGAAGTTTTTAATCTGGTATCTCCTGTGCCTGCTTTGAGCTGTCCCCTGTGCCTGCTTTGCCCCGGGTGCCTTCAAACAGGTTTCCTCCCTCCCCAGTTAGCTTTTGCACCCCCACTCCCTGCCCAAATGGTGTGGCTACTCCTCGTAAATCTCCAGCCCCCACACCTCCAAATAGTAGTTAAGTGTCTGGGCATGCCCGCATCTCCCTCCCTGGGACCCATCAAAAATAGAAGGGAGAGAGAAGGTGAGGAAGAAGAAGGCAAGGAAGAAGACGGAGACTATTGCTTGGCTGCCTGAACTAGAGTCCTATGCTCCCAGTCATTACCAACAGGCAACAGACTGCAAATTGTGCAGACAAAAATTCTTGCCTATTGCTAGGTCACAGTGCTTTTTTTCTCCTGACGTCTGGGTGACCACCCCCCTCCTTCCCCTTCCCCTTCAAACTGGGCTGTCCCCCTTCCTTACTCCGGTCCCCTCAGTGTCTCTCTCCTTGCAACCCTCCTAAGTGCCCAGCCTTGCAACTGCAAATAACTCCATGATCACAGATTTCCCCCCCACCAAGTGCAGGAGATAATGCTAATTTTATGGTTGGGGGTCACAACAACATAAGGAACTGTATTAAGGGGTCACGGTGTTAGAAAGGTTGAAAACAACTGGTCTATCATATAACAATCTCCTCCTTCAATATCTTCCGATATCCTGAAAATTCCAGTATCAGCAGATAGTGTAACAATGTAACAATATTGTGTGCCAATTTCCTTCAGTCCTCATTGGCTGAAAAATAAGGGAATTAGAGTCCATCTTAGTTGGACAGCACCTATGTTCACTCTAACGCGCACAGCGCGCTGGGGCGAGGGGAAAAACCAAGCTCAGCCCAGAGTTTTCCATGCTAGCGCGATGGAGCCGGCGCCCCATGAGCTCTAAGCCTCTGTCGCTGTGTGCCGCTTCCTCGGGCAGCCTTGATGTCAGCGGGCCCCTGTGCTGCGGGGGTGGGGGGTGCGCGTGCAAGCCCCTTGCCTCCACTGCCTCCTCTTCCACCGCCCCGCTGCCTGAACCCATTTACAAGGGGCTGGTGGAAGATCTGATGTCACTTTTACTCTTTTTCCCCCTACCTTTAGCAAAAGCGACATCGGGTCTTCTACCAGCCCCTTGTAAACGGGCTCAGGCAGCAGGGCAGTGGAAGAGGAGGCGGTGGAGGCAAGGGGCTTGCATGCCTCCCCATGGCACAAGGCGAGCACGGCGATCAGGGCAGTAGGGCCCCCCTGACATCAAGACCTGCGACGGCCAGCAAAGCTGCTGACAGCAACCACCCGATCGCTGTGAGGGAGTCTCAAATGCCTCCTGAGGGGGTTTAAAGCAGGGCCTGGAAGATTGTCCCCCCACCGCATTTTGAAATGGAGAACCTGTTGTATCCTGTAATGGCTACCTTGTATCTCTGTAAATAGTTTGTTCCTTGTTAAAGCGCTGTCTGAGCTAGAATCAGGAAGTCGCTCCTGATTGGCTCAGACGCGGCTGCTCTTACTTTGGCGGGAACCGCAAATGTATAAAAGGAGCGGTTTCTCCCAGGTAGAGCAGACGGTACTAGCTGAAAGTCACTTACCTTTTCTGAGCTGAAATAAAGGTACCGTTCTCACTGAACCCTGTCTCTGGGTCTATTTCACTGGCGACGACGGACGAAAGAAACCACGCGTGCAACATGAACAACCTCCAAATCGGCCGGGCTCCTGAGTTCTTCGATCCCGAGAAGACTTCCTGGGACGACTACTTAGCCAACTTCGAGATCTTCCTCGAGGCAGCAGGAATACGGGACGCCGACGCCGATCGGAGACGGGCCATCTTCCTAAACTACTGCGGTCCAGAAATCCGCGCCTTCGCCCAGACTCTCACCGACCCGCTGCCAGCAAGATCCGTCGCTTGGGACGTCCTGCAAGCCAAGCTCGTGAGCCATTTCAAGCCAACAAAACCAGCCATGGTTTTCCGGCACCAGTTCTCCAGAATGGCTCAGCGCGAAGCGGAATCAATCAACCAATTTGCAACGCGACTTCGAACGGTACTTGCGAAATGCAAGTTTGACAACCCGGAAGCTCGCCTCACCGATGCCTTAGTTTTCGGCATGAGAAACGCCTCGGTCAGGAACAAACTCCTCACCGAAGACGAACCGACCCTACAAACAGTGATTAAGCTAGCACAAACCGCAGAGGTCGCCGACGCCGCTGCGAAAGAGCTGAAGGAACACGAAAGACAAGAAGTCATCGGAAAGATAGACTCCACGTTTTCCCGCGCCGAGGACCCAGACGACCTCAGCCCACCAGCTCGCAACGAGGACAGCTGTTTCCTGCTGCAAGACCAGCCGAGACAACACAGATTTACTCACCCCGCCGCCCCCTGCGCCGGCTGCCGAGGAAACCATCAGCGCCAACGATGCCCCTTCCGGGACGCCATATACCGCCGCTGCAACCGACGCGGCCACATCGCCGAAGCCTGCAGAGCAGCTGCACCGGAGGAAACCTTCTCCACTCCGCGCCATCAACGACCCCAGAATCAAACACCTCAACCGCGAGAAAACCGACCTTTCCATTTTTCGGGCCGAAAGAACTACTCAGCCGCTAACCACGACTACTCAAGAGGTAACACTAAATTTTCCGTGAATAACACGGCAACAAAAAATGGGGGCAAGATTGTAATTTCATTACTACTAAACAACAAGCCATGTTCTATGGAGCTTGACACGGGGTCTAAATACACCATTATGCCATGGGAAAAGCTTAAATTGTACATGCCTAGCCTATCTAAATCTGAGCTATTGCAAACCTCATTGGTAATTAGAGATTTTCAAGGGGGAATAATCTCTGTTCTGGGCAAAGTGAATGTACCTATCGTGTTTAAGAATGTTAAATGTACCCTGCCTATGATTGTTGTTACAGGGGCTAAGCACTCTCTCCTGGGGTTGGCTTGGATGGAACCTTTGGGAATTGAAATTTCTGGTATTTGTACTGTTAACTCTGATGGCATGCCTAACTTTTTACAGGAGTTCCCTGAAGTGTTTAGCCCCACCTTGGGATCGTATAAAGGGCCCCCTATCTCGTTTTCTATTGACCCCAAGGTCCCGCCTGTCCGGCTCAAACCTCGCAGGGTACCCCTTCCGCTCCTCCCCAAACTTGACCTGCAGCTGGATAAGCTCATAAGCCAAGGCATTTTAGTTCCTGTGGAGCAGGGACCATGGGAAACACCCATAGTCACGCCTCTAAAACCAGATGGCTCCTTAAGGGTTTGCGCTGACTATAAATCTACGCTAAATAAAGCCCTCCAACATCACCCTTACCCCATTCCGGTGGTACAACAACTCCTGCACTCCCTGGGGGAAGGGAAAAGGTTTGCAAAGATCGATCTCGCGCAAGCTTATCAACAGTTACCTGTCGATGAACCGACAGCAAACGCGCAAACAATTGTGACCCACAGGGGTGCCTTTAAATGTACCAGATTACAGTTTGGAGTAAGCATAGCCCCAGGGATATTTCAAAGCATAATGGAACGTTTGTTATCTGGGATAAAGGGGGCCATTCCCTATTTTGATGACATCTTAATTGCAGGGGAAAACCAAGAACAGCTCAACAAAAGAATAAGGGAAGTACTTCAGAGACTTCAGGACAAAGGGTTAAGAATTAAGCCTGATAAATGCGTCTGGGGAACCAACAGTGTAGAATTCCTAGGTTATAAAATCGATAAGGAAGGTATCCACCCCACGACTGAGAAACTGAGAGCCATTAGAGAAGCCCCAGAGCCACAAAATAAGACGGAATTGCAAGCTTTTTTAGGCCTTCTTAACTTTTACTCCGTCTTTTTAAAACAGAAGGCAACAGCAGCAGAGCCTCTACACCGCTTACTCCAGAAAGAAACCCCTTGGACATTGGGGAGAACTGAACACGAAGCCTTTGTACAAATAAAACAATTATTAACTTCTAAAAGTGTGGTAGTCCAGTATAGTACTTCGCTACCCATCAGGCTGACGTGCGACGCTTCCCCTTACGGCGTGGGAGGAGTCTTGGCTCACGTTTTGCCTAATAATACAGAGGCCCCAATTGCTTTCTTTTCCAGAACGATGACCAATACTGAAATAAATTATAGCCAACTAGATAAGGAGGCTCTAGCTTTAGTGGCAGAGGTGAAGAAGTTTCATAATTACCTTTTTGGGAGAAGTTTTGAATTGGTTACCGACCACAAGCCCTTACTAGGTCTCTTAGCCCCCAACAAGCCTACTCCTCCATTTATGTCCCCAAGACTAATCAGATGGGCCCTTTTCCTCTCAGGATACCAGTACGAGCTCATCCATAAAGGGGGTAAAACCATCAACCACGCAGATGGTCTCAGTAGGTGCCCCATGGCAGAGTTAGTGGAGGACCCTGCCCCATCTGCTGATGTCTTAATGATAGAACTCGAGGACAACCCACTAACTACTGCAAAGGAGGTGGCTGCACACACGCAGCAAGATCCAATCCTAAAACAGGTGGTAAACTGTGTACTTAAGGGATGGCAAAATGACTCTGTGAAACCTGAATTGTATGACTTCAAAACCAAAAGACTAGAATTGTCATATGTAAAAGGTTGTCTGTTGTGGGGGGATAGAGTGATCATTCCTAAAAGCCTAAGGGTAAAAGTACTCGAAATGTTACATGTGGGCCATCCTGGGATTGTCAGGATGAAGGGCCTAGCTAGAGGGCACTTATGGTGGCCAGGTTTGGATGCTGATATTGAAAACTGGGTAGCCAAATGTGATCCATGCCAAGAATCACGGCCTAACCCCCCCAAAACAACTCCAGCAGAGTGGGAGCAACCTGCGGGGCCATGGTCCAGGGTCCATATTGATTTTGCAGGGCCAGTGGGGTCACAATACTTCTTAATAGTAGTTGATGCATTTTCCAAATGGGTGGAAATCATAGCAATGAACAACATAACCACAAGTGCCACCATCAAGGTGTTGCGCAGGCTGTTTGCTACCCATGGTTGCCCTGATACCCTAGTGTCTGACAATGGGCCACAATTAACGGCCAGGCAGTTTGAATTGTTCTTAGATAATCTTGGAGTCAGACACGCACTCATCTCGCCTTACTCGCCCTGGGCTAATGGTTTGGCAGAACGCTATGTTCGCGTGGCAAAGGAAGCATTGCGCAGGTCAGGCCCTGGTGATGTACAACAAAATTTGGACCAGTTTTTGCTAACCCAGCACATTACCCCAAACACCCACACGCACGTAAGCCCTGCTGAGTTACTAATGGGAAGGAAACTAAGGTCCCCACTAGATAGGTTACACCCAAGGTTTTGTACAAATAACCCAATGTATGTAAACCCTGAAAGACAAATGTATTTGGGTCAAAATGTGTTTGTGAAAAATTTTGATGGAGGTGTAAACTGGATGAAGGGAATTATTGTTAAACAAACTGCTCCTAAAACATATATTGTAAAACTGGAGGATGGTCGAATGTGGAAGCGGCACATTGACCACGTACGAAAACGCATGGAAAACTCCGTGGAGCAAACCGCTGACACAGACTCTCCCATTTCAACAGACTTTAACACGCAACCCGATTTTATAGACATTCAAAGGGACTTATCGGGTCGGAGAGAATCCTCCAGCGACGCCGAACCATCTTCCTCCTCCGAAGTCAGCGTTGTGTCTGCCAGGCCGAATTAGCAGGCCGGAGCCCAAAACAGGCCCCAGCCGCGCTGGGGGAGCAACAGCGAGCCGACCTCCACCGTCGGTAGCGAGGACACAACTGAACTGCGCAGGTCGGAGCGAGCCTCGCGGAGACCCAGTAGATTGGAGGACTTCGTCACATGGCTTTCGTGATGGATGTATCCAAACTAAGGAGGGAGGGGTGTTGTATCCTGTAATGGCTACCTTGTATCTCTGTAAATAGTTTGTTCCTTGTTAAAGCGCTGTCTGAGCTAGAATCAGGAAGTCGCTCCTGATTGGCTCAGACACGGCTGCTCTTACTTTGGCGGGAACCGCAAATGTATAAAAGGAGCGGTTTCTCCCAGGTAGAGCAGACGGTACTAGCTGAAAGTCACTTACCTTTTCTGAGCTGAAATAAAGGTACCGTTCTCACCGAACCCTGTCTCTGGGTCTATTTCAGAACCCACCAGTCAAAAGAGATGCGAGTTGTCCATTGTGAGTGCTGAGACAATGGGAGGAGTTGTGAAACTTCGGAGAGAGGGTTGGGGGTTGGAGGGAGGATGAAGCTTCGGAGAGGGAGGATGAAAAGGCGGGAGAGGCTGGAGCCGAGTGCCTGGCAGCACGTCTCTTCCCCACCCCATTTCCCTCCAACACGGCGCCCCCCCCCCCGGTTTTGGAGCCAATGGAATCTGCTCCAGGACGATCCTTCCTTTATTTCTTTATTGGCCATGTGATTGAACACACAAGGGAGGAGAGAAAAACAAATGAGAGAGTGAAGGGGGAGAGAGGGAGAAGACGCAGGAATGAGAGAGACCTGGAGGGAGAGAATGAGAGAGAGGGAAAAGGGAGAGAAAGAAAGAAAAGGGAAAGAGAGAAATGGAGAGGAAGGAAGGAAGGAAGGAGAAATGGAGGGAGGAAGGAGGAAGAATGAAATGAATGGAGGGAAAGAGGGTGGAAGGACTTTTTTGGGGGGGGTTAATTTTTTTTCTCTCAACATACATTCAAACAATACAATGTACCATCTAATTTCCCATGAATAAGATGCAGTATTTTCTTAGTAACTAATATCAATCATCCCAAAAGTTGCAAAAGTTTTTTTTTAATTTTGTCATCCAGTTACATACATTTTCTTTTAGTTAAATTCCCTCCTTAATATTCCTTCAAAAAGTACACCACCAATTATATTTCTAACTTATTAACCAGTATGCCAAAGTGCTAAATTCAATTCCATTTATGCATTAATCCAAATCAGTATCACCTACTGCATATCTTATTATAATCAATACTTCTAACTTTATTAAAACAGATCAGCAATTCCTAAATTCATATCTAAATAGAAAAATAGAAGTTAAAAAAAGAGCAAACAAAACAATACTCCAAGCTTAATCAACCCTTCTCAAACTCCAATTTCTTCAATCTGAGCAGAACTTTGAACCAAACCCTTTTCTTTTTTCTTTTTTTGTATCCCCTTTTAATCCCCTTTTCTATTTTATTCTTTCTATTGTTCCTTCTAGGAAGAATGGATTTGTTAGAAAAATAAAGGGGTTATTGGATCAAACTTTGGACACTTGACAAGATGGTGGCCATGTCCCAGGTTTATGTGAACATCTTTTGGGATGTTCAAGCAGCTGCAGGGATTCACTTAACGATTGTGCCAAGAAAGGTGGCAAAGTGAGGCAGAACTCACTTAATAACCATCTTACTCAGGAGATAGAAACGTTGGCCTCATTGGTTCATTTACTGACAGTTCAAAGTCGCAAAGCCCCGGAAAAAAGTGACTTATGCCCTGCCTCTACTGCAGCCCCCTTGCTGAAAGTCCGGGATGGAAGTGCTCCCAGCGAGGGGGCTGCGAGAGGGGCGGGGCGGGCATTCCTGAAGCGCGCGGAGAAAACCCTCTCACAGCACTTTCGTTGGGAGCACCATCGCAACTGCCCCTCTGTTCCAGCCCGGCCCTCACAAAGAGTGGGGCTGCCACATCCTGGCCAATTGCATCCCTCTTGCCAGGAGCGCAGATGAGGACAAGGAGAAGAAGCTGCAGCGACCGGCGAGAGAGAAGTCTCACCCAAGGCTGGAGGCGGCGGAGGAGAGGAGGTAGATCGGGCGGGCAGGGGGCAGGGCCGAGAGGCCAGGAGCGCAAGGGGGCCGGAGGCACCATGGAGAGGCAGGGGCGGCACCTCACTGCTGTAGATTAGTTGATGCAATTATTGGAATTTCAAGAAAACTCCATGTGGAAAAATAAATTCTGTGACCTGTGTGAGACACTTGAAAAGACAGAAGGGATGACACAGGACAGCAGAGTTAGTTCTGACATAGTTACCCGTACTTCTGAAAATGAAATCCTTAAAGCATGGTATTCTCTGCCAAATAATTTTAAGCTAATGAAAACACTTGGTATTGCTTTCCTTACTTTGTTTGGATCATCTTATTCTTGTGATCAGATGTTTTCCGCTTTGAATCATATCAAAAATGACACCAGAAACAGACTTACAGATGACCTGAGTATTGCATGTGTTCTTCTCATTCTTACAAAATATGAGCCAAGTTTAAACAAATTATCAGCGGGTATACAACAGCAAAAGTCACATTAACAAAAATCATGCCAAATGCAAAGTTTTACATTTCAATAAAAAGTTAGTTGTTTCATTGAAAGCTCTATTATTGTAGGTTTTCTCCAGAGGAAAAATGTTAATAATGTATGCATTGGGTTTTTTTCTAATCTAATCTTTCTAATCAGTTTTTTTCAGAGTATAAAATGCACATTTTCCCTCCCTAAAAGAGGGAATGTTAGTGTGTCTTATACACTGAAGGTTGCTATTTTCGGCTTCCTGAAATCCCGCCCCTGCGCTTGTTTTTGCAATAAACAGTCTGTTTTTCACAAAAACTGGCATGTTTTTGCCTTTCCCCCTGCCCTCAGAAGTACTCTGAAGATCTCTCAAACCCTGTGCCTGTTCTTTACCCGTTTCTGCAAAAAGCAGGGTGTGCAGAGGGTTTGAGAGGCCTGCAATGTGCTTGTGATGGAGGGAAAAGAGAGGACCAAAACTTTTTTCTTACTTACCTCTTCACAATTTTGGTGTGTCTTATGGTCTGAAAGATATGGTAAATTGCCCTCTTAGCACTCAGAGATGAATACAAGGTTTTGGGTTGCAGTTTGGACACTTGGTCTCAAAAAGGTTCGCCATCACTGGTATATATAAGAACAAAAGCTCCAGCTTTTTAGCCCAGAGGTTCCCAAAATTTTTCAATTCACAATGCCCTTAATGTCATGAAGAAATGAGGTAAATCAATGATGCAAAACCACGTTTCACAAATGAACATTGCAAAAATTTAAAATATTCTGTTATATTTCTGTGAGTTACCTAAGCAGAGTTTGGGAACCATGAATCTAGCCTAATCATTTCTTCCATTAATAATTCAACATGCTCACTGCTTAGTTGTGAATTTTGCTATTTCATCAAATGTCCTGTTCAATGTCTCTGAATAAATGAACACAATGTAGTTTTTCATACCTATGTGAAAATATTTGTCTTTGTACAAAGAAAACATTCATAAAATGTTTTACAGATGGCATTTAGCACCAGCTAGATTAGCTAAAATATATCCTAATTTAAAACCAAATTGCTGGAGATATGGAAATGGAAATTTCTTCCAAATGTGGTAGACATGTCCCCAAATAAAGAACATTTGGAACAGAATAAAAATATGGATTTTTGAAATTACTAAACAAAAGCTTAAATTAAAACCTGACATCTCCCAGCTAGGCATAATAAATTCAAACATGAAAAACGAATACTATCTTATCCAACATATTATTACAGCGATCAGGATCTGCAAAGCCCAGAATTGGAAAAAAGAAGAAACATCAACAGAAAGAATCATGATATAAAAAAATATGATTGTGCAGAATTAGACAAACTAACACAAGAGTTAAAAAATAAAGATGAAACAAAATACTATGAAATTTGGAAATAATTTTACAAATGGGTGGAAAAGAGAAAACAGAAACAAAGCGGTACATAGAAAAGTTTGTTTAGTATATACACAATGTAATAAAAATATGTATTGTAATGAGATATAAGGAAAAATAGATAATTTTAAAAAGGTTTCACATAAAACCAAAGAATAGCTGTTAGTACTTTATGCCGTAGAAATGTTATAAGAGAAAGAGCTGTCTATAAAGACAGTTCGGGGGGAGGGGAAGGGTTATTATTATGTGTATTTTTTTGTTTTTGTTTTTAAATTCTTTATGCTTTTTCTTTTTTCTGTCACTGTTGTATTTTGTTGTTTGTTGTTGTTGTTTCTTCTTTTACATTTATTTGTTTAACCAAGACACTGTACAATACAACACTAAGAGAAATCAATATATAATAGAAGTGAAAAGATCATGTACTGTCTTTTTTAATGTTTATATATTTAATTTTTTTTCTAAAAATAAATAATAAAGAAATAAAGAAAGGATTTTTTTTTAAAAAAAAGAACATATTTGTCATTTTCCTAGCAGTCTCCCATCAAAGGACTAACCAGGTCCAACCCAATTTTAATTGTCTTTATTCAAGAACCGTTTCCTGCCATGAGCACAATGCCCAAAAATGTTGCTGTCCTTATTGACAGAAACAGAGCTCAATACACTGGCATTAATACTTGTTTTTCAGCTTTGTTTCTGTTTTCTCTGACCAAACATTGTCTTGTAAGGAAATATTCCTGAATCAATCACTGGAAAGCAATTACGTTTTGACAGTCAAAATTCTATCGCGTTTATATAAGTATTTTATACAGATGGACAAAAATAGCATTCAGCTTATATTTGGGCTTCTTTCATAGATTCAAAGCTATTCTGAAAGATTACTAAATCTATGTTCAAAGTATTTGAACAACAATATGGTAGTATGGTTTCTTTCAATCACAGGTTTTAACAAGATTTGAGTGCTTAGGCCACTGAATAATGAATGCCTCACTGAGCCAACTCAGGCTCTCCAAATTTATCAGGAAAGCCCTCTCCCCTGCTACCTTCATTGGTGTTTGAGATGGTGTAGAGATGTTTGAGATGATTCTCAATCCCTGGACAGTAACTTCTGAGTTGATAAGATATCTGTATCCCAGCGTCAAGGACAATTTCAAACCACATTCTCAATGTTCAAACAATTGCAGGATCTACTTGAATATATTCCAAAGATTACTATGGCGGGGCTTTATTGTATGCTGCCCAGAGTAGCTTCTGGTGTGATGGGAAGAACTTATCTATAAAAAATATTTTTTAAAAAATTCTGTAAAACTTTAGAGAAATGTTTGACTAAGTATTCAACCAGTCTCATTTTAACTTCTTTTTATAATTGAGCTTTTCTAAGCATTGACAAACATTTCAACAATTCTAGCACGGAAATCAGTAAAGTCGTTTCCTACGGTTTGCAATTACTTTCCGACGCAGGAGTACCCTGCAGAAAATATAGAGATTAATTGCCCCCTTCGGGCAAGGAACAATAAGAAGACAAGAGATCTGCCGCGGTCTGAAATCCCCGGCCCGCTGGGGATACCCCCGTCTACCCGTCCTCGGCTTTTCTTCAGTACGTCAGACTCAGGCAGGGGCAGCCACTTCTGTCTCCACTTTACCCCCTTCCATCCGTCACACGGGGAAATCCCGCCCATATGTCTCTTTATACAGTGAGTACTAATTGTAAAAATCAAGATTTGGCTTTTCCTTTCACTCGGGCGGTTAGAAAAATTTGGCACCAATGGACATATATGACTATAAATATCTTCCGCTCACGCTATATTTGGCTTGTCTGGGCGTGTTTGCTTTTCCGAAATATCTTCCATCCGGCGCGAAATACCAAGTATTAGAGTACCAAGCTCCCGCCCAGTTTAACCCAAACCAACCATACAACTCGGTCCACAGGCGCCACCTTTGCGCGCGTCCACCACCTGTTTAAAAAAAGTCCACAGGGACTAAATTTAGTAACATTGTGTGCGTCAATCATGCGCTTTCTCTGCGTCAAGCCTTTTTTTAATCTCCGCCCCGATTGTAATAATACCCAGGACGTCCCGTGCTTGGATTGGTTAGAGTGTCACGAGAGCCGCCGTTCCATAGTGACGTCCTCGCTCCGATTGGTTCTGAAAGGAGGCTCCTCAATGTAGAAGAAAATGAAAACGACTGGGTGGCAGCGGTTCCGAAATGGGGGGTGCTCTCTGTTGTAAGGAACGAAAAGGCTTCTGCATGTCCCATGCTTATTTTAAAAGCCTCCATCAATCATTTGTACAGTAGTACAATATAAGTACCCGAGTAAATATGCATCTCAGCCTTACTGAAGATAACTTTGGTAATGGGTCTCTCATAAATTCATTGAGATTTACTCCGATATAATTGTAAGCAATTGAAGTTTAAGTTTTCCTACATATAAATACATTTCACCTGCGTTTCACAGTTCAGATATTATCTTACAATGTTGAAGAATAGTTTACTGGCGAGGACAAACTGCATTGCCTTTCTGCCCTATTAAAGGCCACGTGTAAATTCAGTATGGTTCTCATGGGACAACCCTCAATAAGCCATTTCTGGAATAACAAGTTTATTTGCGCCATGGCAATAATTTGGCAATTTGAAATCTATACATCTATGCAAATACGAAAATGCTCCTTTGCCTGGAACAGGGGTAAGGCAAAGTTGGCTCCTCTATGACAGGTGGACTTCAATTCCCAGAATTTCTAAGCCAGTCATGTTAACTCGGGAATTCTGGGAGTTGAAATCCACAAGTCATAGAAGAGCCAACATTGCCTACTCTTGACCTAGAACAAGGGTCCCCAAACTTTACACAAGGGGCCAGTTCACTGTCCCTTGGACTGTTGGAAGGCCGGACTTTAAAAAAACCCTATGAACAAATCCCTATGCACACTGCACATACCTTATTTAAAAGTAAAAAACAAAATGGGAACGTACTATTTAGAGGGGAGGAAGAAGTCTGAAATTCATATATGTTTATGTTTTGTTTTTAATTTTCTTTTGTTAACATCTGATTGGCTATACAAGGTTTTCTAGGTTTATAGAAAAATGTATAAAGAAACAAGGAAGCACTTTGGCATAATGATTAATAGGTTAGAAATATAATTGGTGTTGTACTTTTTGAAGGAACATTAAGGAGGGAATATAATTAAAAGAAAAATATGTACCTGGACGACAACATTAGGGGAAAAAAACGTTTGCAACTTTTTTTGATGATTGATATTAATTACTAACAAAATACCCCATTTTGTTCATGGAAAATTAGATGGCACACTATTGTTTGAATGTATGTTGAGAGAATTTTTTTAAAAAAGCATAGCCAAAAAAAATTAGCAAAAAAATTATCTCTCTCTTTCTCTTTCTTGTTTTCTTTCTTTCTCTTTCTCTTGCTTTCTTTCTCTCCCTTGCTCTGTCTCTCTCTTGCTCTGTCTCTCTTTTTCTCACTTTCTCTTCCTCTCTTTCTTTCTCTTGCCCTCTACCTCTTGCTCTACCTCTTGCTCGCTTTCTCTCTCTCTCTTGTTCTATCTTTCTCTCTCTTTCTTCTTTCTCTCTCCGTCGGTAGTGGACACCTGCGCTGCCTCTCTCACCTGCTTCTGAGGCGGCGCCAACCCAGAGGAAGAAGAGTGCACTCAGTCACTCCATTGTTGGCACCAGGGTGAACACTCCCATTGCCAGCCCGCCATGCGCCGGGGGGGAGGGGGAGAGCCTTTTAGCAACCACAACCAGGAAGCTCAGCAGTGGAGGCTGGCGAAGGTTTTTCTTGTTCTGCCAGCCTGCCTCGGGGGGGAGGGCAGGGAGGCTCGGCAGTGGCCCATCTGTGGCGGGCCGTGGCGGCCGTGGCTCCCTTTCCTTCTCCCACCACCTGTGTCTACTGCCGGCGCCTCCCGCCAAGCGGGCACCCAGCGCCCTGGGTTCCTCAGGTGGGAGTTGCCACTTCCCTCCGGGCAGCCCAGCCAGGTGGCCTTAGAAAGTGTAGAGATTACTGCCTGTGTCTCAACTCAGGGAGCCACCATGGTCAAGCTGAGCGAGAGGAAAAGGCACGGTGACCGTGGTGGCTCCCTGAGTAGGGAAGTGGCAGCTCCCACCCGAGGAAGCCATGGCGAAGGCCGACGGCTTGGCGGGAGGGTACGGCGGTAGACACAGATGGTCGGAGAAGGAAAGGGAGCCATGGCTACTCCCGCCCTCCACGGATGGGCCGCTGCCGAGCCTCCCGGCCCCACCCCCAGGCGGGCTGGCAGAACAAGAAAAACCTTCCCCAGCCTCCACATTTTCCTTGTCGCTCCTTGACACAGGCGGTGGGAGGAGGAAAGGGACCCACGACCGCCTCCCCCCGCCGCAAATGGGCCAGTGCCGAGCCTTCCGGTTGTGCCCCCCCCCCCCGGCATGCAACAGTCAAAAAAAGAAAAACCTTCACCGGCCTCCGTACTTTCCTTGTTACTCCCTGACCCCAACTTCAACGCCCGACTCCTTGGAAAAGGCTCCACTTTTGCATGCGTGGCTGCATGGCCGCACACCTTAGATGGAACACTGGCCAGGAGCACAGGATGTGGATGCATCCTGTGCTCCTGTCACTCACCCGTGGGCCAAATAAATGGCCTCAGTGGGCCGCATGCGGCCCACGTGCCATAGTTTGGGGACAGCTGGCCTAGAAGAAACAACTTCATGCCATCCACTACTTTTCAATCACATCATTAGAATCCCAGTTGTAAAGTCGGCTATCTTCCAAGTGCACTTATAAATTTACTTCTATCTGAAAGAAAGACAAGAATTCCATGCTTCCTTTGTAGAAACTTAAGTAAGGCAAGATCAAATGAAATACCCTACTGGGTAGGCATGATACTTCTGTAATTCTGAACCTAATAAATGTGCAAGAAAGGTCACAGTGAGTGAGGGTATTGTCCAAACAGTAAGTTAGGTCTGTAGAATTCCTGCTGGAAGATTCCTTCCCGGATGCTCGTCTATTAATCCTTGTTTGCCACAGTATCTTTGGGCAGCAAGAAGCTGTGTTAAATCGAAGGAAGGATTGCAAACTCCAAGTTGCACTTCATAACAAACAGTGTTCCTGTAAAGTCTTTGCTTGCTCGCACTCTGTCCCTCTCACACAACACACCCACGCATGCTCTCTCTCTCCCCTCTCTCTCTCTCTCTCTCTCTCTCTCTCTCTCTCACACACACACACACACACACACAAATAAGGCGGGCAGAAGGTGGAGGTCAGCAGTGTCAGGCTCCCATGGCGTCATTACTGACGTTCGCATTCCAGCCGTTGTATGAGAGGCCGCTAGGGTTCCTCTGGCATAAATGACGCGCGGCGTAGAGAAAAAGGGGGAGCGTGAGCGCTCTCCGAAGCTTCCTTCCTCCCTCGCTCTTTTTCTAGCTCCCTCCCTTCTGCTCTCTCTTAGAATCTATGGGGACAGCTCTGAGTCGTCTAGAGCTAGCTGGTGTATATAAACAAAGGCACATTGCGCCTACTTGGGCTTTCCTTAAAAGTCCAAAGTTCTTACCGCGGCAACTAGCAACAGACGTGGCTATTTTCTACTACTACTAACCCTCTTCCCTCTTTTTTCATTTATGTTTCCTTCCCTTCGATGTCTCAGGAAAACTCATTCTCTAGGGCTGGAGCTTCATCGAAGCCTTGCGCTTTTTTTCCTCAGTAACGTCTCCAAACAGTGCTCGCTTGCTGTCGTTTTGAGGGAATAGTTTGGCAAACTACATGTAAAGACGGAACCACCACAGAAACCGAGTAGGTATACTATGAATGGGATGCTGGAAGGGAGGGGCGATACTTAAATAAAGTTTAGATACTTTCGATCAAGGCAAATATGTGCGCAGAATCGGAGCCTCTGCTTTTGTACAGCAGTGCTTAGTAAAAGGGTCCAGAAATTGGAGCGACAGTCTTGAGGTGTGAGATTTCGGTAAGCTTCGGCGGAATGGGGGAGGAATGCTTGCTCTCGGCCGGCGTGGCTTGTCTTCTCCACGGCTTGCAGTTGTCATGGGAATGATGCTAGAGGGCTTGCTCACGCCGCCGTGATGAATGGCAGCAATTTGTCCTCGTCCGGAGCTACCGGAGATCAGCGTCCTTGCAGAGAAATGTGTGCTTTTGTCCTTTTGCTGAGAGTTTTTGTGGCGAGAGCGGGGTTTCGGCCAAAGGATGAGGCAGGTTTAGGGAGAGAGCATGACAAAAGACAATAGGGCAATCTGGAGAAGAAAGCAATGCTTGTTGAAGGACTTGACGAGAGGTTTTGCTTGTGGAAGGGGAAGAACGAAACCAACGGATTTGCTCCTGTTCTTGGCTACATACATCCTTGACCTTTTTCAGCAGCTAGCCATCAGGAGATCGCATGTGTCAAGAAAAAGTTGAGATGAGCCATGAAGACGTCCCGAGATTATTCCAAACTTTTCTGATCAAATCAAGTTGTGAAAGTCGCTGCATTGCTACCCCTTTTTCGATAACTGTGCTGGAAGATGACATTTTACTAAACCAAGCATGTGGCGAAGTTCCCTTTTGTTGATCCTCAATGCCCTTTTCAACTGGCTGAGCGAAATATCTGGAGATGCAGAGAATGTCTGCTTCATTCTTAAATACAGTTGAAAAAAAGGAAGTAATTCTTACTATTTGGAAAATGGTTTGAACCATAGCATTGCTTCTTCTACAGTTGTATAACTAGAGAGGTGTGCTGTTCTAAGGGAAAATCATTTGAGAAGAAAGAGGGAACAATAATCACAGAACACCTGTTTTGATACCACTTCTGAACCTTGAAAGTTACTTTGAAATAATTCATGACCCTTATTAAAAGTGAGTCTCTGCCCAGTCATAATTTAAAGTTTTGCACCTCTCCTTATTTTAAACAATGAAGTTGCAGGGGAATTGTTATTAGCTATATATTGACATGATGTAGTAAATTGTAGGACTTCTAATTGCATTATCTATGGTCTTAATACCACTTTAAAAATTGAGAGAATGGTAATTTGGTAATTTTCCTTCTGTATTGATGTCTCCTATGCTTCATTCTTTTAAAAATCTTAACCAGATCCTCTTTTTTTCTGTTAGTATGACAGAAAACACATTGGATTAATTGGTTCCTAAGGATTGTATATTTTTCTAAGAGAATTACAAAAATGGGGGGGGGGACCTAGTTTGGGAGTGCAAAGAAATCACAAAATTGTGATGAGTAGTATTTTGCTGTCTGTGCCAAATACAAACATTCTGCAATTGTAAGCTAATGGAACAGATGGCCCAATAGAACTCTTCTAGGGAAAGCACTTATTAAGGTGCAAATTCATGGATGAGGAGTCAAGGAACTTTCTTCTTTGATGATGAACAAAATTAAAATTATTAAGAGATGCAATCCCCATCTGATTCACAATTATGGGTAGAGTGTGAAGATGAGGTTCAGAGCATTTCTCAAGGCACCTTCAATATGGTGGAATTTGAGAAGAGGGTCATTCAGCATTTCAAATGGTATTCCTATACAAGAGAGGTTGCAGGACTGAAATGATTTTCCAACAGCATTTTGATTCATATATGGAAGAACACTGTCAAACATAGTCACTTGTCCTTGCTCTTCACTATCAGAGCATGAGACCATCAATGATTAATTCAGGGAAGAAATGATAGATTCTCAGAATGATCAATTTTTCTCTTTGTTTCCTTTGGTGAAGTGAAAATTGTGCATGAAACTATGAAGATCCAATTTTCAGAAGCAAAAAGCTGCTACCCATTATGAACCTACTGAAGCTATTCTTTTCTTGTCTTACTATTGTGAGAAAAACTATGGGCAAGTTAGCTAGTCTGTCCTATCTACTATTGACTTTGAGCTGATCCTATTAGTTGCTCAACTCAATAGGATTTAGGGCCAAACTATATGTCAAGATAGATTGAGGTACATACATCAGCATTGGTCTGTGCAGCTCACAGTGTATTCGGAACTGACTGCTTTTTCCAGGTGTTTGGTCCTGAACATAATCTTAATTGTAGAGTTTAACACTTTTATTTATGGGGGAGGAAGATGGAAAGAGATGTGTAAATTCTTCAAGCAGTGACTAGAAAATATTTGCTCTATGGTCTAATGATACTTATTTTGGCTGCTTCAGATTAATCTCAGGATTTTATGCAAGGACAGTTGTCAAATTTCTAGGGACACACATTTGAAGACTCTGCTTCTAAAAGTACATTTGAATTTGATCATCCAATTCAGAGATTAGGAGAAAGTTAATTTTTTTCAGCTGTTGTTTCCTATGTCTATTTGTTTAGATATTGAGAATACAAACTGTTTGGAGATTATGTGTAAATGACTTTTAAAGAACCAACTCTCTGTCAGTCTGTCTGTCTCTCTGTGTGTATCTCTCTCTCTTTTTCTTACTCTCTATCTCTGTCTCTCTCATTGTCTCCCTCTCTCTCTGTTTTTCTTTCTCTCTGTGTGTCTCTTTAGAACCCAGGTTGGAAAAACCCTCTCTCGTGAGCCCTGGCTCCAGCCACAACACTGTTGAGGGATCATCATCACAACTACCACTACTACCTACAATTGCTCCAGTAGCAGGAGCAGCCTCAGCCACCATCCTGTCAGTTACGCCCATCATTCAGCAAGCAAGTCACTCGCCAGGTAAAAAGCATTGTTTCCATTTACCCCTAGTCGGGCAGTTGCTTTCTTCCTTCTCACTAATGATGTCTTGCAAAGCTGAATTTATAAATGAAATCATTGCTTTGAAAGGGCAATTTTTAAAAGCATTATTTTCTCTGAAACATTTTCTGTGATACTCAGAAATACATGTTATAATTTTGGAGAATGGGTTATCTTATCTTATAAAATGTAATTTTTTCTTAAGCCATGCTCTTACCTAATTAACATTAGAATTGCTGTTTACAATTTTACAATTTTAAATACAGTATCAAACATTTTTCATGCAGTGAAAAATAGACAAATTTGAAATAATTTAATGCTTTTGGGTAATTGTCATTAATTAAAATGTGATAATATTAAGCAGTTTCTGTTTGAATGTTTTTGTTTCATGTTTTAATTGTTTTATTAAAAATAGAAATAAATACATAAGCATACTTGTTTTTCAAAATAAATGGACCAGTCTAAAGTACTTTGCCTTAAATATTCTGTCATATTTCATAAATATGCAATATATTTTCCCTTTTCTTTGCAAGTTCTATATAACCCCGTAACAGTTCAAATTGAACAACTGACTTTGGATTTTTAGAGTAAATGTTTAATTCTCCTTTATCTCAAAATTCTTAATTCCATTTTTTTAAGAAATAAAGAAAAAGTAAATGAAAAATCATATTTTATTTTGAGGGATTTAATTCCTACTGGTATGTTGCTCTGGTTAAAGTTAATTTATTGTAATAGAAAGTCTGTGCCAATAAAATATTTTTAAAATAGCACATAAATCCAAGTAGCAACTTTGGAAAATGCAGAAGTTTCTGATCTTTTATTTGGGATATATTTTTACCTCTTCCATTTCCTTTTCTTTTAATGTAATATTGAGGGAGGGGAGGAAACCCCAAATACAGATTGTCCCATTGTTGGACTTGAAATTTGTTGAGTACATCCTTCTGAAACCAGATATATTTGCTATCCTTTTTTTGTAATTCAGTGTTACCACAAAGGTTGCTATTAATGTGACAATCTTCCTAAATAGAATACATTTAATGTTACAGAAAACATGCATACCTATTAACTGCGGGTTTCTTTCATTACACACATTTCACTGTAAATTATAAAGCAGCATTATTGTGTTATTCCTGCTACAACTTTGTTTTCTTAATTTTCTTAATGTCCCTGCTTTACCTTCTCATAAAACAATAATACATAGAGTACATAGGAATCTCCCTTAATTTTTATTTCCAAAATAACTGTGTTAAATAAACAGAACTGAAATTAACTGAATTAAGGTTTCTATGGTCTGAGCTTGGAGTGGAACCCCTTTCTCAGAGTCCTAATTCAGCATGTTCATTGCTAATTAATGGTAAGTGCCCTGCTAAATTAAAGTGATATTGTGTGACCAATATTTCTGACCAAGAACTATTTTCCAAGGTGTCATAATCTTGTCAACTTGTCATAATCCTATGAGTGGAAATATTACTGGAAAAATAACTATTTTTACTTTTATAGATATGCCCTGTATGCAAGCTCAGTACAGCCCTGCAGCCACTTGCTCAAGTTATGCCATGCAAACTTCCTATGCTTCAGAGTACAGTCCTGAGATCATGAACCCTGACTACGCAAAGTTGACCGTGGAATTATCTAGTGCTGAGATCAGTGCCACTGCTACCACCTCTTTGCCCAGTTTCAGTACCTTTATGGAAGGTTATTCTGGGGGCTATGAACTGAAGCCCTCCTGCCTATACCAAATGCAATCTGTCTCCTCTTCTTCATCACCCTCATCTGCAAGCCAGAGACCCCTCATCAAGATGGAAGACAATCAGATGCACAGTTATCACCCTTCACTTTCTCTAACGGTGGATGAAAGCATGACCAGCACCTCCATGTACTTCAAGCAATCCCCACCCTCTACACCTTCTACCCCTGAATTCACACCCCAACAGACCTGGGATAAATCACCCTCACATTCTCTTTCGCCAGCACAGACTTGCATGGCCCCATGCCACCTGGTAGACATTGCCCCTATGAAAACCGTACCTGGCCACTTTCCACTTTTCCATTTCAAACATTCACCACCCCATGCACCTATTGTAGGTGGCCATATGTGCTATGATACCACTGCCTTGAGCCTACCTATCAGATCAGATAGGTCTAGTGCTAGTCAAGCAGCTATGGAAAATCATCCGTATAGGCACACCATGTCCAAGAGAGCAACCACCTTAGCTTTTGCACCACTGGGCCCCAGTACAGCCACTTGTAACCTTCTAGGTGAGAGCAGCAATAGCAGCAGTGGCCTTCCCTCTCCATCTAGTAGAAGTTCTTCAGCAGGAGAAGGAACTTGTGCTGTTTGTGGGGACAATGCAGCTTGCCAGCATTATGGTGTTCGGACTTGTGAGGGATGCAAGGGCTTCTTCAAGGTAAGAATTGCTGGAAACTTTCAAGAAGAGATTGGACAGCCATCTGTCAGAAATGGTATAGGGTCCCCTGCTTTAGCGGCGGGGTCTAGATGACCTACAAGGTTCCTTCCAACTCTGCTATTCTATTCTATTCTATTCTATTCTAGAATGAATACGTGGTTTCCCTGCACATCTTAGTCAATCAATCAAACACACTACCAGTTCTCAAGAGATCACAGTTTGTTTAAGATTTATCAGATTTATCATGTCTACAGCTCTGCAAACCTCATAGACACTATTGGACATATATGTCTTTGTAATTCATCAGTATTCTTTCATTCTTTATAGCTATTCATATTCATGCATTTGGTACTATTGGTATTTGTTACATTTTAAACAAGAATAAGCCCTCCCCTAAGAACCTAGCTATCCAATTACTAGTTACTGGTAGTAAAGGAAGACAAGAAAGAATAAAGAAAATTTGCAGGGAGGGAGGATAGTGTAATTTAAAATTCTGTAATTTGGTCTCCCTTTTAAAAATTGTCATCCACATTCTCCCAGATATGTATAGCAAACTAGATAATTTTGATATTAAAATGTAATACTTTAACTATCCTCACAATATTATGATTAAAAGAATTACTTATTTAGCAAGTTGCTTAAGATTATTTCATCTATACGAAGAATTGCATCCAAAAAAGCTTACAAAAGTAAATATCTGTTGCTTCTTAATAAATTTCTGACCTTCAAAATAGGAGACTGAAGCTAAAACAAATCTACAGTAAGTTTGTAAAAAATCCAAATCATTTTTTGATTAAACTATAACCATAAAAGGCAGTTTATTGTTGCTGTGTTACTGCAAGGGATATGAAAATTGATACAAATCCTCAGATAATATTTGATACGTAATAAAATATGTACGAATTCTCCAGGGAAAGTGATTTAGAACTTATTGATTTTTAATCTTTTATAATAAATGTCAAATTATATTATTATTAACAATATCTCCATAATAATCATGCTGTTAGACTTACCTTATGGCAAAATGTTTGGCAATTTCTGAGGATACAAAACAGGATTCTATATTATTTTATCCTAATTGATACACTATTTTATAATGAGAGTTATTTCTGAAAAAAATGTATGCTGAGCTCCAGCTTTGAAGTGCAATGAATGTATGTTTTAGAGTTGTAAAACAATACTCTTGTGAATTTAGGTATTTACTGAATGTGTTTTAAAGATAGTTTTCATAATGTTATTAATTTTATGATAGAAATGCATAAAAAGAATATAGCATACGTGCACAGAATTTCTTAATTTCATTTTTAAAAACGAAATAGCCTTGTTATTCACATACATTCAACCGCAACTTTAGGGTACTATAGCTCTATTTCAACAGGGTTAAAGGATAACCCTGTTAACTAATAACTACTAATATCGGTTCTTAAGATCTACTTTCTCTCTCTCTCTCTCTCTCTCTCTCTCTCTCTCTCTCTCTCTCTCTCTCTCTCTCTTTCTGTGTGTGTGTGTGTATGTGTGCGCACGCATACATATATTTATATGTGTGTGTGCATGTGTATGTGTACACATACATATATATATTCATTCACAAGCACATACACACACTAAAAATTCATTAGTTTTTCAAATATCTATTTTTAATAAATGTTAATAAGGTTTTTGCAAATTATATGCTTAGTGTCTGAGAAACATGTTTTCAGATTTGAAAATTTTATTTTCTCCAGTTTTTTAATTATAAATGAATGTAGAAATAATACAGCTTCAAATTAAGGATGACACAGTAGTTGCTTTTCTAACATATGAAAAAAAATCAGATTTATTAAAAATTCTTGCCAAATATTACATTTATCTTAAAATTATAGAGCTGCCTAAACATCTATTTATAGTTAATTTATAATTTAGATTCATAGATGAATAGCCCTCTGAGAAAGGTTGATTTGAGTACCTTTATAAATTTAAAGAGTACATGAATAAACAAATATATTTAAAAACCCCATTAATAACATTTTTAAAATTGAATTTAGCTACATTGTTAAAATAACTGACCAAATTCCTTCTTTTTGAGTAAATCTATCATAAGACATATTATAATATAAATTAATTTATAATTTAATTTCTATATTTCTCTTTGTTTGATATCTTGTTTCTTTTTGAATTAACTTATTTTGTACACTAATATAGATACAAAGAAATCAGTATTCAAATGTTTTATTACTTTAGTAAGATCAGTATTCACCCGCCCCGAGTCTGCGGAGAGGGGCGGCATACAAATCTAAATAATAAATAAATAATAAATAAATAAATATGAACCAAATAGAAAATTATTCTCAATATAGTATTTATAATTATTTTAATCCCCAAAAGTATAACATAACAACCTGATAACTTTAAAAATGATTTTATTATCTACAGGTTGACTGTTTAACTTTTGAGCCATGCTCCTAAATTTTCCTGCCAGTAATTTACACTAATGAATTGGGGATTTTTTTCTCAAGGAAGCAGTTTTAAGGAATTAATTTTATCTACTTATAAGAAGTGCACACTTGCATTTTAATTCTGGTATATCACAGTTTATTCAGATGATCTTCCTTCCATTGCATCTTTTTAGAGAACAGTTCAGAAAAATGCAAAATATGTTTGCCTGGCCAATAAAAGCTGCCTAGTAGATAAGCGTCGTCGGAACAGATGTCAATACTGCCGATTTCAGAAGTGTCTCAGTGTTGGTATGGTAAAAGAAGGTAAAGCATTCACCAATATTACCTCACATATTGTTAATACCAAATAGGTTGCCTTTAAATTCTTCAAAGAATCTAAGCAGTCAGGCTTAACTAGGAAGCATTTTCAAGATCTCACACGATGTTTGTTTTAAATCTTTAAACAAAGAAGAAAATTGTTTTATTTTATTTGTAAAATAAAAATTTTCAAACTGCATTTGATTAAAATTTTAGTAGGTTTAATAGTGGTGATCAATATGTATGCATAAAATAGGTGCTAATTAATGTTAATTATTAAAACACTCTTTTTTGAAACTTTCTGCAATTTCAATGTATTCTTAGGAAAGTATTTATTATTAAAGTGTATTTTATTGATGTACACTTTTAAAATTATATTTTATCATACATATCCTGCAATAACTCAGAATGCATATCTGTTGAGGTTTTAATGCATCAACTGAATTTTTGATAACTTGGCATTATAGTTAATTAAAATTATCAATGCAAACTACCTCTTTAAAAACCCCTGTCTTGCTCCTAGTTATGTAGTCATAAGATGCATGTATTAAATTTCATGGTACATAAGCTCAAATATTATATTTTAATTGCAAATGTCTTAGGGTCTTTCTAATTTATGGGGGTACATGGAAACCTTCTATTATGAAAAACTCATACTTGAGATGAATTATGTTGTTACATTGTTGATAAATTGTTAAATTTGATCATTTTCCCAATATCATCCATTTATATAAATGAAGTGAAACCTGTTAATAATAATATGAATGTATAAAAAGATAAACACTTTTTGTTTGATTTTATTATTTGAAAGTGATTGTGCAGTGTTAACTCTATTGGATACTTTGTAGAAATTTGCTATGGTCCCTTTCAAACTTGATTGTGTTTTTGTTTCTGCTCCTTGGCTAGTTGTCCGTACTGACAGTTTGAAAGGACGAAGAGGCCGGCTACCTTCAAAACCAAAGAGTCCTTTGCAGCAAGAACCTGTGCAACCCTCCCCTCCATCTCCCCCAGTCAATATGGTGAATGCTCTTACACAAGCCCTATCTGATTCTGCACCCCAGGAACATGATTACTCCAAAGTAGGTTTCATATTTTTCTGAATAAAATTATTTAACTAGTACTCTGGATTTTAAGTTAAACATTTATGTGCTGAATTATAATAATGGTAATCACTTTGCAATAGCAATAGTGATTTAAATAGTTAAATTACACTGAAAGGCTGCTGAGAATAATGAGATAATTGCCCCAGGTTCCAGATATAAAAAGTATTCCAAGTATGGTCAAATATTTGAAAGTCAGGTGGATCAATGTTTTTTATTCAGGACAGTGAAGCAGTCAATAAACATAATTCCAAGAAAATTCTCAATATTTTCTAAATATTCCTATTTACAGAAATTCATTAACTTCAGTAGACCAAAGAGGGAGAAAAAGCCAATGACTTTCTATTTTTGAGCTTCCAGTAATTAATTAAGGCAAAACTAAAGAGATATTATTATCTGATACAGAGGCTTAAATCAAAATTAAACAAAATCAAGCTACTCTCCAAATCTTGGAGAGAAGATTTGATCTTCTTATAAGAGCTGTAATTGAACCCATTTACTCTCCATACTCTACATACTGGTCCTAATAGTTAATATTTTTATTAATTCTTTCTTGAATCATTCTTTCTGCTATACATTAAGATTGTTATTTTTAAAAAGCTTCCTTTTTATGTGGAAGTCCTGGAAAAATGTGTTGCTCAAAGATACAAAGTGCTTAAAAGGTGCCTGATATCTCCAGATACAACTGGAATTTGCTAATCATCCATATTCATTTCTGTTGAGGTCTCACAAAGACTGGGATTGCTTTTATCATTTTAGTGAATGATATATACCTGGAAATGGATTGGGGAAATTTAGTCTTTCTAGTTCATTAAATTCTCAACAACTTATAAAACCATCAATATAATATCCACTGGTTGACTTTCCTGGGCTGGGGCCTGTTTCATATTCATTCCCCTTTTTTCCCATCAAGGCTAGATCTATTAATAAGGTGATGCTTGTAATCCTATGCATACAATGTCTAATTTGGCTATATGATATTAATTTTTAAACAGGACTGATTACAAGTGTACAATAGTACAACAGAAAGCAATATATGACAAAAATTGCATAGATTTGTACAAAAAAATAGAGGTGGCTGGTGGTAATATTACCCAAATAAGCAGTAAAAATATGAAATGGCATATTTTATGCAATATGCAAGAATGCTGTTGAAAAAAGCATCTTGGTGTCCATATTTTTTTGTGTGTTTCAATATTTTGTATCACTTTGTGATTATAATAGCTTAGCATTGTACTTTACCATTTCAGTTTCTTGTTAGTAGTTGCTGCATTTGAGATTCATGAAGACATACAGGCAATCTGAAATAAATGTGTTTTGTCATAAGAAACAAAAGAAAGAAATTGGATACAAGGTTATTGAACAGCCATATAAAAATAAGTACACAGGTACATAAAAATTATTCTGCAAGACAGATTGATATCTACAAATTAACTTTAAATAGAAATTTAAACTGGAGAGCCCTTCATCACCATTTTATCTGAAAAAACATGTTATCCACAAGTCTAGATTCATTTCAGGAAGTAGTTTCATAGCCGAGTCACCAAAAGAAGAGTTAGCCAGTTTTTGAAGATGATAAAAGAATTGCTTAGATCTTCCTCTGTATCTTTATGTTAAGTAGTTATTCATAAACTCCAGGTTTAGACTACTTATAATACTTTCTTATCATTCAGTATTGATCTATGTTTATCTGGAGGAAAAATATTTTTCTTTCATTTCTATTTTTAATTGCTTTTCTTCTAGTACTGTTCTACGGAACAAACTTCCGCAGGTACAGATGCAGAGCATGTACAACAATTCTACGAACTTCTCACTGCCTCCATTGAAATATCTAGAGACTGGGCAGAAAAAATCCCAGGATTTACTGATCTCCCTAAAGAAGATCAAACTTTACTCATAGAATCAGCTTTTTTGGAACTTTTTATATTACGACTATCCATAAGGTACATCTGAGATTCAATAGTGGAAAACTCATTATTTTATAATCTGCTAAAATAAAACATTAAAAATATTTATTTTATGGATTGATAACTTGCAACCCAGCTTATTTATATAAATAAGCTACTGTTTTTTCTCTTGTTAGGATATTTAAATAAGTAGGAGTGGATGAAGCAGAATGCTAGAACAATAATCAAGCACCTTATTGGGCTAGTTTACACAAGGAGTAGATTATATAGTAAAACTACTAATCAAATCTTTCATTCATCTTTCATTGAAATGAGAACGTTTACTGAAACCATTGCCTTGTATAACTTATGTTGAGACCTGGCTATACATAGTATAATTCTGTTAGTTCCCATAAACTTTTTGGAAGCTTTAGAAAACAACTTTAAATAGTAATAAAATTTAAATAGTAGCACTAGTGATATTAAAACTCTAGATAAGATTCTATAGAAGCTTGCAAATCCCCAGAAAGAATAAAATGGAGTGCTCTTCTACCCTCTATCCAGTGTTTCTGGATTTCCAAATGGTATGGTGGAGCCTTTGAATGATTATGTTTGGTAGGTCAGTTGTAACAATTCCTAAAGTGATTGGATGTGCAATACTTCCAGATACCATAGTTACACCCCAATTTAATCAATGAAATGATGCTATGCTAAAGGAATATTTCAGTGGTTAAATGAATATCAAATGCAGCACTAAAGCTGCTAAATGGTACAGACTACTAAAAAGAATTATGTTGAAAGACCTGCACTGGCTCTTTATCATTTTCTGGGTACAATTTAAAATACTGGTTTTAATATTTTAAATAGCTTGGTAGTCTAAGAAGCTATAATATTTATCTCAGTATGAACCTATTTGGATATTTAGGAGACCTATTTGTGGCTCATATTTATCTCCATTCACTGGGCATATGAGAAGGAGTTTTCTTTCTCTTTAGGCTTTCACAATAGTCAAAGCCTTCCTCTTCACCATGTCTTAGGAATTTTAATTTTAAATGCTTTTATTAGATTCTCTGTTTTCCAATTTTACTATTAGTCACTTTGAGTACCTTTGGGCAGAAGAGCAGGAATAAAATTATTTAGCTCACTCACTGATTGGCTGACTTCATTGACCAATTTTAAAAATGTGTAATGATCTAGGAGATTATTGTTATTAATATTATATTATTATAATATACTAAATATTTTGTTGTAAAACACGTGGGTTATCTATCTGAAATGATGCTATCCAGAAATACATTTGTATCTACATAAATGACTGGCTGAAGTTTCAGGTCCATTTAAATTCATCTTCCAGTTGACTCCATTTTCTTTTATCTCCATCTGTTCATTCACCAGCTTAGGTAGAAGAACATTCAAAATTTCACCCTAAATAACTACAATTATGTTCAGTGACTATCCTAATAAATTGGATGTGCAATCAGCTTGCTTTATATGCTCCAAATCAAGGATGGGTTCTAACTTACCTCGCTGCCAGTTCACTTTCACCCATGCCACGTGGCAGCACCACGTAGCTGCGTGTGCAATGCACACATGCTCAGTGCTGAAGAATAAAAAAAACTAAAACCAAAAATAAGATGGCAACATATGCACAGTGCCAGAAACCCGGCTTCTACACATGCAAAGAAGAAAAAAAAACCCAGAAAAATCCCCACACAAAAACTTTTCAAATAATCTCCCCCCCAAAAAGATGATGTTGTCCATCACCAACCAAGGCGAAAAAGTCCAAACCATGAGGAACCCACGTCTGTCTCAAATGTAGCATATTTCAAAATGAGAAACATGTCCGGATCTATTGGTAGTAATTAGATAATGTGCATTATGCAGCAGGATATATACTGAAAAGTTAGCTGTATTCATAGAGTATGTTTTCTTTTTCTTTCTTTTTTTCATTCAAGATCTGACATTAGTGAAGACAAGCTTGTTTTCTGCAAAGGGCTTGTACTTCATCGACTTCAGTGCCTTCGTGGATTTGGGGAGTGGCTTGACTCAATTAAAGATTTTTCTTTAAATTTACAAAGCCTCAACCTTGACATCCCAGCCTTAGCATGTTTGTCAGCTCTAAGTATGATTACAGGTTAGTATTTTTTTTTCAAAATAAATTTGTTTTATGGATACTTATACTGTATGTGAGTAAATTTCCATCTTAATAAATTCCAAAAAACCTGTATGCCTGCAATGTAATTCAATGAATTTTAATGTAAAATTACATTAAAATACATTGCATCGTTTCAATAATCACACTAAAAAACAATCAAATTACAATATGAAGTGTACAAATTATATTAAAGATTCAACTGAAATTATGTTGCTACCGTATGTCACAACACCATTAATATAATATTGTAACTGATGGAATGTTTTATTGCGTATCCCCAGCCTAAGTTACTGCTCATACAAGTCTTTAGTTATCTTTAGGATCATTGAAAGTCTTTAAGGTCCTGAAGACCTAGTTTTTCACTCAGGATGGTTAGAAAGTCAGATATCTTTGCTTGACTAATATAACAATACAGTATGTTTTGTCTGATGTAATATGTTTTTACTTTATTGTGTGTTCTTATTTTTATCATTTCTATGTATTTAATGTTTTGAATACAGTATTTGTTTGTGGCTTTTTTGTTTGTTATACTGGCATATTTGGCAAGTGAGTGATATATATTTATTTTAAATATATGCCATTGTGTGTGTGTGCACACACACATATATATACACACACATGCAGACATATATAAAAGCAAATCATTCAGAAAAAACACTATTGGAAGGAAAGCAATTGAGAGAAGTTTTCCTGGAACAGAAAGATAGGGAGGCACAGTAGCAGAATTTATTTAATTTTTATTTACTTATTTATTTTATTTGACTTCTATGCCAATCCTGAAGGACTCAGGGCAGAATAGTCCAATGGGTAAATATAGCAGTCTCTAATTCAATCAAAATGCTTTTCATGATGTTGCCAAACTGGACAATATTTGGCAGAATTTTTTTCAGATGCTTAGAATTAAGCCAGCATGAGCATATAATAGGAATAGCTTATGTCTTAAGTCTAGATATCCTCAAAGGAAAATATTTCTACAAGTCTGCACTTTAAAAAGACTTGTAAACATTTTGCCCCAGGATATATCTATACTGTAATATAAACGTATTATTAGTTTTATACCCATTAAGGAAGTTGCACATTGAAATGCATGTAGAAAAGGGGTAGAGCTTCAACTGTAATATTCATTATATCAATCTGATCACTTCTACTTGCCCTCTCAAAGGACATTACTAATAATAATTTAACTTCTCCACAAAAGAAGCCTGAGGTTGCATTTCATGTGTGAAGGTATGAAGTTAATTTGCTTTCTTGTGGTGCACTTTTGATAGAACTAAATGAACTAGCAACTGTTGGCAGTCAGACTTTTGTGTAGATTATCCTGACTCTCAAAATACATGGCAACAAAAACAAAAACAAATGGACATTTTCAGGCCCAAATGATAAGAGAGATTGATAACATTATTTCAATTTGCCAAATCAATGTTGAGGGGCTCAGCAGATCCAAGAGCCAATATGTTTCCAAACTTTTATTGGACATGGCTATCTTCCAAGGAACGCACATAGAAAATGAAGAATAGCAATTAAAAAGAGGCACGATTCATGGCTACAACCTGTTGTGAGCCATTTGTCACCATGGCTATGGCATTGCTACATATGTTAGAAGGAATGTAGTGAATGCCTCCTTATTGTCTGCATCTATAAACAATAATATCCACGAAGTAGTTTTCAAACTAGGCAATGTAATAGTAATGAACATCTATAAACCACCTCTGACAGCATGGCCACAGCATGTCTTGAATATCAAACTGCACCCAATAATCCACCCAGGTGACTTCAACCACCTCTGACAGCATGGCCACAGCATGTCTTGAATATCAAACTGCACCCAATAATCCACCCAGGTGACTTCAATAGCCATCACATTAAAACTTTTCCACCAATGACAATGGTGAGCAACTGGAGTGCAGCAAAATTTGACTTATTTTTGTCACTAAAGACAATGGCATGTTTAAATCAATGGCATGGAACTGCAAAACCAATCCAAACATGTATTAAAGACATTCCAACTTACTGGCTTCCTGTCTTGAGCCAAATTGCACCCACCAGCTTTAAAGTATTGTCAGAGAATACAGAAAAAATTATTTATTTATTCTATTTATTATTTAGATTTGTATGCCGCCCCTCTCCGCGGACTCGGGGCGGCTCACAACAAGGCCTAAACAAATTGTAACAAATCCAAATAAATTTAAATATTTAAAAAAGTTTAAAAAGAACCCCAATATACTAACAAGCACACACACAAACATACCATACATAAATTGTACGTGCCCGGGGGAGATGTTTCAGTTCCCCCATGCCTGACGACAGAGGTGGGTTTTAAGAACTTTACGGAAGGCAGGGAGAGTAGGGGCAGTTCTAATCTCCGGGGGGAATTGGTTCCAGAGAGTTGGGGCCGCCACAGAGAAGGCTCTTCCCCTGGGGCCCGCCAACCGACATTGTTTAGTTGACGGGACCCGGAGAAGGCCACTCTGTGGGACCTAATCGGTCGCTGGGATTCGTGCGGCAGGAGGCGGTCTCGGAGATATTCTGGTCCAATGCCATGAAGGGCTTTAAAGGTCATAACCAACACTTTGAATTGTGACCGGAAATTGATCGGCAACCAATGCAGACTGCGGAGTGATGGTGAAACATGGGCATACCTAGGTAAGCCCATGACTGCTCTCGCAGCTGCATTCTGCACGATCTGAAGTTTCCGAACACTTTTCAAAGGTAGCCCCATGTAGAGAGCATTACAGTAGTCGAACCTCGAGGTGATGAGGGCATGAGTGACTGTGAGCAATGAGTCCCGGTCCAGATAGGGCCGCAACTGGTGCACCAGGCGAACCTGGGCAAACACCCCCCTCGCCACAGCTGAAAGATGTTTCTCTAATGTGAGCTGTGGATCGAGGAGGACACCCAAGTTGCGGACCCTCTCCGAGGGGGTCAATAATTCCCCCCCCAGGGTAATGGACGGACAGATGGAATTGTCCTTGGGAGACAGGACCCACAGCCACTCCGTCTTATCCGGGTTGAGTTTGAGTTTGTTGACACCCATCCAGGCCCCAACAGCCTCCAGACACCGGCACATCACTTCCGCTGCTTCGTTGACTGGACATGGGGTGGAGATGTAAAGCTGGGTATCATCAGCATACTGATGATACCTCACTCCAAGCCCTCGGATGATCCCACCCAGCGGTTTCATGTAGATATTAAATAGCAGGGGGGAGAGGACCGACCCCTGAGGCACCCCACAAGGGAGAGACCTCGGAGTCGACCTCTGACCCCCCACTAACACCGACTGCGACCGGCCAGAGAGGTAGGAGGAGAACCACTGAAGAACAGTGCCCCCCACTCCCAACCCCTCCAGCTGGTGCAGAAGGATACCATAGTTAATGGTATCGAAAGCCGCTGAGAGGTCAAGGAGCACCAGGACAGAGGATAAACCCCTGTCCCGGGCCCGCCAGAGATCATCCATCAACGCGACCAAAGCAGTTTCCGTACTGTAACCGGGTCTGAAACCCGACTGCTGGGGACCTAGATAATCGGCTTCTTCCAAGGACCGTTGGAGCTGGAGTGCCACCACCTTCTCAACAACCTTCCCCATAAAGGGAAGGTTGGAGACTGGGTGATAGTTATTGAGTATGGCTGGGTCCAGGGAGGGCTTCTTGAGGAGGGGGCGCACAAGCGCTTCTTTATAGAGAGTTGGACAAACTCCCCTCCCCAAGGAAGCGTTGGTAATCTCCTGGACCCAGCTCCGTGTCACCTCCCTGCTGGCTGAGACCAACCAGGAGGGACACGGATCCAGTAAGCAGGTGGCGGAACTCACAGATCCAATGGCCTTGTCCACTTCATCAGGTGTCACCAGATCAAACTCTTCCCAGACAGGTGGACAAGTACGTGCCCCAGTCACCTCGACTGACTCGTTGTCAGTCGACTCTGTTTCCCAATTGGAGTCGAGATCGGCCCGGATCTGAGCGATTTTATCAGCGAAAAACGTGTTAAAATCCTCGGCACTGCTCTGCAAGGGCTCCCCAACTCCCCCCTGATTAAGAAGGGAGCGGGTCACCCTAAACAGAGCGGCCGGGCGGGATTCCGCTGATGCAATCAAGGCGGCATGGTACGCGCATCTTGCCGCCTTGAGCGCCACTTTGTAAGTCTTAATAAAAGCTCTTACAAGTGTTTGATCAGATTCAGACCTACTCTTCCTCCTACGTCTCCTCTGGCGTTTCAACTCCCGGAGCTCCTCGTTGAACCATGGAGCTCTATGGGGTCTAGCGCCACGGAGAGGTCGCAAAGGCGCAATCCGGTCGAGAGCCTCCACTGCGGCCTTGTTCCAGGCTTCCGCAAGAGACTCTGCCGAACTGTGGACAAGTGCCTCTGGTATAACCCCAAGCGCCGTCTGAAAGCCCTCTGGGTCCATCAGGCGTCTGGGGCGGAACATCTTAATTGGTTCCGCCTCCCTGCGGGGAAGGATTGGAGCCAGGAAGTCAAGCCGTAGTAGAAAATGGTCTGACCATGACAAAGGCAATGCTTCTAAGCCCCTTAGTCTCAGACCATTACTCAGTTGCTCGGAAAGGAATACCATGTCAGGTGCGTGCCCTCCCTCATGAGTCGGACCCTGTACTACTTGAGTCAGGTCCATGGCTGTCATGGTGGCCATGAACTCCTGTGCCAACCCAGAGGTTTCGCCGAGTGACGGCAGGTTGAAGTCCCCCAGGACAATAAGTCCGGGGAACTCCACCGCCAACCCGGCTACCTCCTCGAGTAGCACAGGCAGGGCTTTTGACACGCAGCTGGGAGGCAGGTACGTGAGAAATAAGCCCACCTGAACCCGTAAGTCCAACTTCATCAAGAGAGACTCGCAACCCACAATTTCTGGAACAATGAGTCTACGTAGGCAAAGGCTCTCCCTGGCTATAATAGCCACTCCTCCCCCCCTTCCCTGGGGTCGAGGTTGATGCCATATCTGAAACCCGGCTGGGCAAATTTCAGAGAGAGGAACACCTCCCTCTGGGCCCAGCCAGGTTTCAGTAATACATGCCAGGTCGGCCTCCTCATCCAGGATCAAATCCCGGATGAGGAGAGCTTTATTTACCACCGACCTGGCATTGAGTAGCAGCAACCTGAGCCCAGGGCCAGAGTTACACTCATCACCAGTACCCAAGATTGGGCTCACGGAGCCAGAACAAGGGATCGTTATTAAGCAACGATCCCTAGTTCCCCTGGAACGGCTAACTCCGTGGCCCCCGCCATATCTGCCTCTCCCCAGCAACACTGGAATATTCCGACCCTCTGCCACCCCAGAGATCGGTGCCCTTTCCTCTCCCGCCTCTCGAGCGTCAGGTGGGCCAGCATTCACACTATTCACATTGTTCATATACCTATCATCCCATCCACCCCACTCATTAATTTCATACATAGCAGCCATCCCACCCCAATCTTCCAACCTTGACCCTCCCCCGTCATTCCATTCATATATACCATTCCCACCATTCCACCCTTGCCATTCATCCATCCTTAAAATCCCCACAATAATTCAATTAAAAATTAATTAATTAATTTTTAATTGAATTATTGTGGGGATTTTAAGGATGGATGAATGTAGGTAAAAAATATTCCAACTGGTCAATTAATTAATCAATTCAGCCAAGTTCATATAGATAACATCTGATCTAAAAAGTGAGTTCAAAGGATGTAAAATAGGACAAAGTCTGAATCCTGGGTATAAGCTCTGTCCTCCCAGGCTTTTTGGTAATGGCCGTTATCGTTGGCCAAATCTGTCTCTTTGCCGCTGTCATTGTTGTCATCTTCTCAGTGCTGGACATATCCACAGACCAGCACTTTAAAGGTTCTGTCTCTTTACCTCGGTTGGAAGTGTCTCCTGTTCTTCTTTCTCTGTGGAAACTCCAATTCACGCAGCAACCTTCAGTCCCGCCCGCCCTTCGTAACCCCGCACAGACTGTACAACTGCAAGTCGCCCTTAGATAGTCCTCACACAATCCCAGTAACTCTTCATCCTCCCCTTTTTTATGGCAGCAAAAGTCATTGGCTCGATTCCAACAGTGATTTAATGGTCCCTCCGAAACCAGGTACCCCCCACCATTTGGCATCTCGGTGTCCTAGGTCCGTGCAGATCAGCCTCAGTCCACATCCAGCAGGCCCCCCTGGAAGCCTCTCCAGTGCAGCCACTTCACAGCAACTCTCACCTGTGCTGCTTGTTGGGGAAATTTGGTGTTCTCAGCATCTCTTGAAGTTGTGGAGAGACGCCTGCATTCCCATCCAGCAGGCCCCTCTGGAAGCCTCTCCAGTGCAGCCACTTCACAGCAGCTCTCACCTGCTGCTTGTTGGGGAAATTTGGTTGTAAACAACTCAGAAGTGGGTTCTAAATTTTTTTTGCTACCAGTTCTGTGGGTCTGGCAGAGAATGTGACTGAGGGGAATGTGACTGAGTGAGCATGGTCAACTTGACGTCACTCACGCACACTCAGTAACATGATTCCCCACTGAGCCACAGCCACCAAAACAGTGGAAAGCTTTTTGATTTTTTTTAACACTCTGACCCTATATCCAGGTCAGGACACTGTGGGGTGGCAATGGTCATCTTGGCTTTTCCTCTATTGCCCTTACTAGCTGAAAAGTGCCCATTCTCGACTCTGATGGGCCTTCCCCACGGTTGCAGCCAGAGCACCCCACTCCTGCTGGCATGCTAAGCAGGCTTTGAACTACCACATCAGCAATAGAATCCTGAATAGGATTCACGCTTCATATGGCATCTTCCAGGCCTATCAATATAAATGAGATATAGTATCCTCCTCTCAGTGTGACTGCGAGGTCCCACTGATGTGTAGATCACATCATGACTGGCTGTAACCTGAGAAAATATACCAATCCAGTATCTATTTTTTTTAATATGAATGATGCTGTATTTTAGTGATTAGATGTCTTAGACCAGTGATAGCAAACCTATGGCACGGGTGCCATAGGTGGCATGTGGAGCCATATCTGCTGGCATGCGAGCCTTTGCCCTAGCTCAGCTCCAATGTGCATGTGCATGCTGGCCAGCTGATTTGTGGCTTGCACAGAGGTTCTGGAAAGGCCTTTTTGGTTTCCAGAGAGCCTCCGGAGGGATGGGGGAGGACGTTTTTACCCTCCCCTGGCTCTAGGGAAGACTTTGAAGCCTGGGGAGGATGAAAACATGAGCCTACTGGGCCCATCAGAAGTTGGGGAACAGGCCATTTGCAGCCTCCAGAGGGCTTCTGTGAGGCAGGGGAAGCTGTTTTTGCCCTCCCCAGGCATTAAATTATGGGTGTGGGCCAATGTTCCCTCTAATTTTTTTCGGTGTGGGTGGAAAAGTATAGTGTCTGAGCGATAGTCCCTTTGGGACTGGGCGGCATAGAAGTATAAATAAATAAACAAATAAACAAACAAACAAATAAATAAGAAAAAAATCCCTTTTTTTATTAAAAGAAATTAATAATAAAACAAAACCAAAATCTATTACTATTATTACTATCTTCTCTTTTTCCATCCCTGTCTCCTCCCCCCTTGTGTGTGTGTGTGTGTGTGTGTGTGAACTCTTGAACCATTTCCAATAACAGGTGAGCTATTGGAAATAGTTCAAGAGTTCACACACACACGCACACACACACAAACGGCTGGGGGTTTTTTTCTCTGTTATTATTTGGGTGCTTTTTACCATATGCTTTAAATCAAGAGTCATTTCTCTCTTTTTCTCTCTCCCCCTCTTTCCCTCTCTCTCATTTTCTTTCTCTCTTTCTATTGCTTTCTTTCTCTCTCACTCTTTCTTTCTCTCTCTCTTGCTTTCTTTCTCTTCTCTCTCTTGCTATCTCTCCCCCCTTTCTCTCTCTCTCTCTCTCACTTACTTTCTCTCCCCCCCCTCTCTCTCTGTCAGCGAGGGAACTGTGAGAGCGCTTTCTCCGAGCACTTTGGGAATGCCTGCCCTGCCTTTACTGCAGCCCCCTTGCTGAAAGTCCAGGACAAAAGTGCTCCCAGCGAAGGGGCTGCGAGAGGGGTAGGGCGGGCATTCCCGAAGCGCATGGAGCAAGCCCTCTCTCGCAGTCCCCTGGCTGGGAGAGCTTTCGTCCCAAGGAGCAGCCGCCACTGCCGTGGGAGAAGTCGCACCTCAAGGCAGGAGGCGGCGGAGGAGGAGAGGGGGCAGATCGGGCAGGTGGGGGGCAGGGCCGAGAGGCCAGGGGCGCGAGGGGGCCAGAGGTACCATGGGGAGGCAGGGGAAGCCGCGGCTTCCTTTCCTCCTACTGCCGGCACCTCCCTGCCCCATACCCCCCCCCCCGGGCTGGCAGGGGGATGGGGAGCGCGTGCCCGTGGAAAAGGGTGCACGAGGGGGTATTTTGGGGTCCGCACGTGCGCACGCGCGCAGCTTACAGGGAACGCTGGTGTGGGCACTCTCACATGCACAATAGTGCATGCGAACGCTCTTTCGGCACCCAAGGAAAAAAGGCTTCACCATCACTGGCTTAGACTTTGGTATGTGAATATAGATCTTTTTCACATTTATAGTACTTTTTGGAGTATAAGACTCACTTTTCCCCACCCCCCAAAGGAGGGTGGAAATGTTAGTGCATCTTATACACAGAATACAGCCTCCTGAAACCCTGCCCCACATGTCCCAGTTTTACCAGAAACAGGCCTGTTTTTCACAAAAAGGGAATGCACAGAGGATTTGGGAGGTCTGCAGAGGACTGAGGAGGACAAAAACATGATGTGTGGGAGGTTTGGGAGGCGAAAAACAGGTTCATTTTTTTGTCTCCCAACCCTCCCCTGTCATGTTTTTGCCCTTGCTAGAGGGCAAAACCTTTTTTTTTCTTGTTTACCTCTTCGAAATCTTATACTTGGATGCATAATTTCTTTTATTTTCTAAAATAATAAAAGGTATATAATATATTTTATTGTGTTTTGTGTTTTGCTAATTGGATGAAATAAAATATATTGTTAGTTCATGTGTGATATTCAACATGCTAAATAAATAAATCAAAGAAAATGACTGTGAATTCATTTTCTGATATCATAGAATCATAGGGCTGGAAAGGAGGTCTACTAAACCAAGCCACGGACAAATGCTGGAGATCTTATACCAGTGATGGTGAAGCTATGGCACGCGTGCCACAGGTGGCACATGGAGCCATATCAGAAGGCATGTGAGATGTTCCCTATGTCAGCTCCAGCATGCATTTGGGTGCTGGCCAGATGATTTTCAGCCTTGGGAAAGGCCGTTTCGTCCTCCAGATGCTTCAGGGAAGGTTCCCTGAAGCTCTAGAGTGAAAAAAACCCTACCCAATAGACAAACTGGAAGTTCTGAAAATGCACTTCTGGTTTGTCTGTTGCATTGTTTTTTGCACTCCAGGGCTTCAGGAAGCTTCCCTGAATCCTCTAGAATGCAAAAAACAGTACAATGGGCAAACCAGAAGTCCATTTTTCTGAACTATGCTTTTGCCGTTTTTTCATATCCCGGGCTTTCACAAATGACGAATACTGGAGATCTTATACCAGTGATGGCAAACGTATGGCACACGTGCCACAGGTGGCACGTGGAGCCATATCAGAAGGCATGTGAGATGTTCCCTATGTCAGCTCCAGCATGCATTTGGGTGCTGGCCAAATGATTTTCAGCCTTGGGAAAGGCCGTTTCATCCTCCAGATGCTTCAGGGAATGTTCCCTGAAGCTCTGGAGTGAAAAAAACCCTACCCAATAGACAAACTGGAAGTTCTGAAAATGCACTTCTGGTTTGTCTGTTGCATTGTTTTTTGCACTCCAGGGCTTCAGGAAGCTTCCCTGAACCCTCTAGAATGCAAAAAACAGCACAATGGGCAAACCAGAAGTCAATTTTTCTGAACTTTGCTTTCACCGTTTTTTCACATCCTGGGCTTTCACGTCCCTGGGCACATGCGTGGGGATGGGGGGGATTGTGTGCATGCATGGGGGAAGCATGGGGGGGTACACATGGGTGTCGGGGAGGAAAGGGGTGTGGGCACACATGCATGCATGATAGCACACACACACACACCCTTTTGGCATGCAAACCAAAAAAGGTTTGCAATCATTGTCTTATACCATCTCAGACAAATAGTTGTTCATTCTTGAAAGCCCCCATCAATGAAACTAGAGTAGATTACAAAAATTCCTATTGACAATGAAAATAAGACTACAGAAAACAAAGCAACAGCTCATTTAAAATGTATTTGGGAAATAAAGTTATGTGAGGTTAAAAATTAAACAATAAAAAAGCTAAATGTTCAGATGCAATATACTTCTGAATGCCAGTTACCTGGAAAATTTAGAGTAATTACAAAGGAGAGTTGTATACACAACTGTTTTTGCTTTCTATCAGGATGGTCTTTGTCATAGCAATAATGCTGAATTAGATAGAGATTTGGCCTGGCTGATAGCACTGTAATCTAATCTGCCCTTATATTTTGTTACCCCCGCAAAAAAAAAATCTAACTTTCTCTTCTTGCTAAGACATCTAATAGAAATGGAATGTTGGAAAATAGTGTATATGCTGTACAATTTCTTTACCTAAATAGCATCATATGTTTTGGTACTTTACAAATAATATAATCATTTATTTTAAGCTATAACTTTGACAATATTTTAATTTCTAAGACATTTAAAAAGTAAATACACAGAAAGTAATCCAAAGTAATCCAAATAGCAAAGATTGGTTGGGCAGTCTGTATTTTCTTAAAAGAGTACAGTAATACCTCACGTTACGAACTTAATTGGTTCAGGGAGGAGGTTCGTAAGGTGAAAGGTTTGTAAGACGAAACATTGTTTCCCATGGGAATCAATGGAAAAGCGATTAATGCATGCAAGCCCAAAACTCAGAAACCCGGAAGCCGGGCCGCCACCACCGAAGGAGGCTTGAGCCTCCCGGTCCTCCCCGCCCCTTTGCCATGCATGTCATCCTGGGTGAAGCGCTGGGGGGAGGGAGTCAGGAAGGTCCTCCTGCTCCCCCCCAGCTGAAAACACAACGGAGGTCTGCGGCTGCCAGTGGCTTGAGCCTCCCTTTGCTCCACGCTGCTTCGCCCTGCCTATCGTCCTGGGCGAAGTGCTGGGAGGAGGGAGTTAGGAAGGTCCTCCTGCTCCCCCCTCCAGCCAAAAACACAAAGGTGGTCTGCCGCCGCCCGCTTGAGCCAGGATGACAGGCAGGGCGAAGCGGCGTGGAGCAATGGGAAGCTGAAGCCGGCGGCGGTTTGAGCCTCCCTTTGCTCCACGCCGCTTCACCCTGCCTATCGTCTTGGGTGAAGCGTTGAGGGAAGGGAGTTAGGAAGGTCCTCCTGCTCCCCCCCAGCCGAAAACACAAAGGCAGTCTGCTGCCTCCAGCTTGAGCCAGGATGACAGGCAGGGCGAAGTGGCGTGGAAGAATGGGAGGTTGAAGCTGGCGGCGGCAGCGATCCACCTTTGTGTTTTCGGCTGGTGGGGCAGGAGGGCCGGCCTGACACCCCGTCCCCCAGCGCTTTGCCTTCCGCCGGCCAGAAGGAGGAGGAAGGGGGGCAACTTGGCCAGCCACTGGAAAGCCAGGGGGAAATTCCAGGTGCTTCAGCTGGCAGTCAGGAGGCAGGGAATCTCGGTGGGGGCGGGAAACCAATGGGAAATCCCATCGGATGTAGTCACAAGGCAGGGTAATCCCTGCATCAGTAAGTGAGCGCACGCACAGTAAGAGAGCCCAGGGACCCAGGCTCATGTTCGTAAGACAGAAAGGGTTTTTAAGACGAGGCAAAGAAATCTTAACTCCTGGGTTCGTATCTCAAAAAGTTCATATGATGAGGGGTTCGTATCATGAGGTACTACTGTATCTGCAAATTCCTGCTGTAATTCCAGACTTTGCACTGATGAAGCTAGCAGTTCACTGAATAAATAATAGTTGCCATAGATATTGAGCATTCATAACCATTGTATAGGTAAGCTAGGAAATTACCAAAACATCTTCTGTGGCAGCTCAGATCTCAAATCCTAGGAAAAAAATAATTGCTTTGAAATGTAAGGTTATTCACCATTTAAAATACTTGTTCATATAACCGTTTTAGTCTATGACTAGAAACTAAAGTAGTATGCTTGAGTGTAACTATAACATTGGGATCAGTTGGCATTGTACTTTTCACTGGTTTAAGACATACAATACATAACTTCAATTCATGTTCCCATACTGGATTACAGAACAGTTACATTAGTACTTCTTTTTTATAATTAATCACTGATACAACTCATTCCCATAATACGGATATTGAATTATTTGTCTGCTATTGCTTTGCAGACCGTCATGGATTAAAAGAGCCAAAGAAAGTGCATGAGCTATGCAACAAAATCATGGGCAGCTTGAAAGATCACTTGGCCTTCAACTGTCAGAACAAAAGACAACTCATTGAGTCTGCAGAATCTAAAGTTCTTGGTGTCCTCGCTGACTTACATGCTGTCTGCACACTAGGACTGCAGCGGATCTTTTACCTGAAATTGGAAGATTTAGTGCCACCTCCCTCCATTATTGACAAGCTATTTTTGGACACCTTACCATTCTGAAAGCCAAGTTTCCCTTGTGAAAACTACTGGTACTTACCAGAGCAGGCAAAAATATCAGAATTGACTTATGACAATGCTGCTTTTGTTAAATGTGGGAAGAAGTAATTCCAGCCCTAATATAGATTTTCCCAATATATGACTTTGCAAACTGATATCTAAGATATAATTGGGAATAATAGAATAGAAAGATTAAATGCAGGTTTGTTTTTTTAATGGCACTTTTTAATGATGCTACTCCAGCCAGAAAAAAATTCAATATTAACTGTATAAAAGGTTTTCCATAGCATCTGTTCTTATGTGGTGGATAAAAAATTGTCACTGCAATGTGTTTGAAAACAAAACTAATAACAACTGATTTCAATAGCATACATTTTATTAATTTATATCTTTAGCATACTCATACCGGGCCTCATTCTCTTCACATAAATTATTTTATATCTCTCTCTCTTTTTCCCTTAATAATAACCATCCATGATTTTATAAATAAAATATAGTAAAATGACAATGGCTATTAGCTCTCATGTTCAAGTGCAATTTCAAGGTGCTATCTTTGCTGAGTCTTGTTTATGAGCTGTAATTTAGTTTAATCCAAAAGAGAGGTGAAAGTAATAAAATGGAAGAAACTGGCTTTATTACATGCACTAACTTCTAAGACAAAATTCTTCAAACTTTAAATCAGTATAGTAGATGCTGACAGCAAGGCATTAAGCAAAGATTATATGCTTACTCCTTGGTTGAGTAAATCAGTAGCAATGGAGAACATCTAAAGTAGGCAGGACTAGCATGGACAAAGTAAGCTAGAACTGAGTTTAGTGAATTATTAGTAATAATTCAAGACAATTTGGATGAATTGTTTTGTAGAAATAGATTGAATGTACATGCTACGAAGGGTTTATTGAGCTACATTATAAACATTCCGTTTATGTACTTTCTTTTTTTGTATGTTTACTGTTAATGTCATATTAATATGAAATAATTTGTTGCAGTGTCTTTATTTGTATAAATATTTGTATGCATGACATATTGTAAAGATTTGCCTCTATTTATTGCAATGACTGCCAGCTCATGGGAGCCTGTTACAAGAAAAATGAAATAGTGTAATCACAACAACTCAGTTAGATAATGGGTTTGGGTAGTCTCATACATATACACATGTATGTGACCTTTCTGTTATGTCCTTTATGTAGTATGTCTTGCACAAGTAAATTTGATCTTACCATGTATGACTTTTAAGTGACTTTTAAGGCAGTAAAATTTAGCACTTTGATATTTAAATATTTGTTCATGTTTCACTAACTGTAATATTTAAACATTTTTGTTCTTTCAACAAAAAGGATTTGTATGCACTGTATACAATGTCATTTTGCTACACAAAGATCACTTTTTGAATTTTGCTCTGATAACCTTGTATTTCTGTTAACTTTAAAAAGTCTATAATAATTTTGTCTTTTTTAACAATGCTGTTTATATGGAAATTAAATTATACACAAATACCAAAATAACTGCCTAATAGCTGCAACTAGGATAAACTAGATACCAAGCTATTGTCTGGTTCTCAAAAAGATGCCTGATATTTTCTTATTAAATTTGTTTCAAAGTATTCCTTTTAGGAAATGTTATTCTTTTATCCAGATAATAATGTCAGTAACAAAAACAGCTTCTAATCATTATACTGTAGCTAGTATTTTTAATTTACCTGTAGATAATATTTTAAAATGTATTGTTTTTTTGTATTGATGTATGATTTATGTGAAAACAGTAGCGGAATTAAATACCAGAGGACCCTGATTTTTCTTGCAGGTTGATCATACTTGCTAACCCTCAAGGCATGTTTTATTTATTATTTGAATTTTTGCACATATTATATACATGATCTCACTAAATTTCAACAGGCATGCACATTTTTTGTCAATTGTGCAGAAGGTATATTTATTATCTTCCTAGAATTAATAGGCAATTTTGACATACAATACGTCCATTCTTATTATCGAAGAATGCCATCATCTACTGTAGCAAAGATTGATAGTTTAACACAAAGTTAGGTTTCCAAACAAAAGTATATTGTTGTTCCAAAGTGTTTCCTCTAGATGCTCTTTATGCAAAATAAGTTTTTTAAAGTTCTGTTTTGTAGTTGCACAATTTTAGAATACGGTACCTTGTTAGATTTCATGTAACCAGTTTCAGTCTTTCTTAGATGTTTTAATGTCATTATGAGAATCATCCCTATTTTAATGATGGAATCTTCTATTTTTTTAATTAATAAAAATGTTTGTGCTTTTATTGTTACTGATAAAACATGGAAAGAAAGAAATCTGATTATTTTCTAAAGTCCACCATTTGAAAATGTATTTTACAGCTTTCCAATGAGCACTTTTTTAAAAAATTCAGATTAATACCCTGGTTGAAAAGTTTCTCTGCTTTTCAAGCAGCATTGTATGCATATGCAGGTGAAACTCAAAAGATTAGAATATCATGCAAAAGTTCATTTATTTCAGTAATGCAATTAAAAGGTGAAATGTAATATATGAGAGAGACTCATTACATACAAGGTAAGATAGTTCAAGCCATGATTTGTCATAATTATGATGATTATGGGGTACAGCTCATGAAAACCCCAAATCCACAATCTCAGAAAATTGGAATATTATATGCAATCAATAAAACAAGGATTGTACATAGAACAATATCAGACCTCTGAAAAGTATAAGCATGCATATGTACTGTACTCAGTAGTACTTGGTTTGGGGCCATTTTGCAGCAATTACTGCATCAGTGCAGTGTGGCATGGAAGTTATCAGCCTGTGGCCCTGCCGAGGTGTTATATAAGACCAGGATGATTCAATAGAGGCCTTCAGCTCTTCTGCATTGTTCAGTCTCATGTCTTGGTCATTGAACCAGTTTTTGGTGCTTTTGGCAATGTGGGCAGGTGCCATATCCTGTTGGAAAATGAAGTCAGCATCCCCATAAAGCTATGGAAAAATTTGCATATCAGTTGGAAACCAAGGACCCAGAGAGTTTTCAAATGGAGGGGCATACACTTCAAGATACTTGAAGTCCAGTGTGAAGTATAAGCATGCATATGTACTCAGTACTTGATTTGGGGCCATTTTGCAGCAATTACTGCCTCAGTGTGGTGTGGCATGGAAGTTATCCACCTGTGGCCCTGCTGAGGTGTTATATAAGACCAGGATGATTCAATACAGACCTTCAGCTCTTCTGCATTGTTCAGTCTGCTGTTTTCATTGTCTCGGTGTGGGATATTTCTAACTTATTTTAAAAGGGGGAGGTATCAAAATAAGCCACAGGTACATTTAATTTGTGAATATCAGCAATCTGCTGACTGCTATGAGATTTACAAGCCTGAAACACATTGTGATTGTGCAATTTTATTCACAGAAGAGGACAGCTGCGCGGAGGCTGGGTGAGTTGGGGGGATTCCCCTCTGCCTGACGCCACCCCCAAAAACTTTCAAGGAGGGTGGAAGCCCCAGCTCCCAGCCATCGCCCGTTTGATGGAGCCTGACACCTCCCCCCCCAGCCTCCACGCCGCTGCCTGGCTGTCATCTTCTGAGAAGAGGAGGAGAAGGAGAGCTGGTGGTGGCGGAGGAAGGTGAATGCCGAGAAACAGTCGGCCAGTCGGGAGGCTGGGAGGGAGGCGGAAGACGGGAGGAGGAGGAGGGAGGGAGATTGGGAAGAGGCACAGTTGGCCTGGCCAAGGGGGAGGAGAAAGGCGGGGAGAAAGTCCTGACACCGTGCCTGAATACGTTTTCCTAAATCACCAGAGCCTCTACAAACATATAGATCTGAATCAAATATAGACCTCAACTACACTTTTCATGTAAATTCTTTATACATATTTGTGGTAGCTATTAACAACATAGGAAAGAAAGGAGAGACTACACAACTACTTGTTGGAAGAGAACGTAGATGGAGTAGGTAGATAGATAGATAGATGATAGATAGATAGATAGATAGATAGATAGATAGATAGATAGATAGATAGATAGATAGATAGAATAGCAAAGGAAGGGAATTGTTTCCAGCTTTCTAGATAATCTATAACCATCAGTTGATATCATGTGGAGTGTTAATATTGTTTTATACTGCATTAGTAAAATCATACCTGGAATATTATATGCAATTTTGGTCACCAAGATTTTTAAAAAAGACATTGGGACTTTAGAAAGAAGGCTAAAATAAAGTATATAGTTTGTAGAACAGTTGTAGAAACTGGATGGCTTGTCTAGTCTAATGAAGAGAAGGATTAGAAATTATACCAGTAGTCTTCCAATATTTCAGAAACAGATACAGAGGAGGGGCTTGACCTATTCTCTAAAGCAATGTTGGCGAACCTTTTTTTACTTGTGTGCCAAAAGGGAGAGATAGCGCATGTGGGCGTGCCCACACCCATAATGCAATGGCCCCCTAATGCATACATGCATGACACACACCCCATGTTGCCCCCCCTGCACATGCACGCAGACCTCAGAATAGGAAGCTATACAATTTAGAAAATGGGGGAAAGAGTGAAGGGAGAGAAAGCTAGAGGGCATAGTTCTAAGGCAGAACTAAAAGTAAATGAAACATTTTTTTAAAAAGGATATGGGAGACAACCTTTTAAAAAGGAAGATTAAAAATCTGGATTTGGGTGAAAGATGTGGAATAAAGAGGAAAGAAAAGGTGAAATATTTTATGAAAGCATTTAAATGTCTATCTATGTCGCCAGGCATGGGGGGAATAACTATCTTGTCCCCCCAGCACCACCTTTTTCTGACTGTAATACAGTATATGAGAATGGTATGATTGTGTAGTAATGATCATTTTTTAATATTTAGGTGTTTTACATTGCTTTTAACTTATATTGGATGTGTACTTTGTATATTGTATTGCTGGTGTTATGAGCCACCCCGAGTCTTCAGAGAGGAGCGGCATACAAATCTAATAAAACTAAATCTAATAAAGCTAAATGTGCATGAATATTAGGATTATATAAGTTGTATAAATACTTTGTATGTGGAGTGTAAGAGAAAAAATTATCTTTAATATGTATTAGTAATGTAGTAATGTAATCTATACTATTATTAGAATTATATAGATTGGAAAATTCGTTTGAAAATGAGAATTTTATGAGATTTTTAATAATGTGTATGAATATTAGAATATTAGAATTATATAAGTTGAACAACTGTTTGTATGTGGTGTAAGAAATAAAATGATTTTTGAATATTTGTTAGGAATGGTGTATAAGAGGTATATAGCTTGTATTAGTAGTAAGATTACAAGAAGTGAAGAAATGGATTTTATGAAAGCATTTAAATGTGCATAAGTATTATGAACAATAATGAAAAGCTACAGAATAGATCATGATTTATATACAAGAAAAATGAATAATGAAAAAATGTAAGATCACATCTTTGATTACTAGAATGATAGGAAAAGGAGAGGAAAAGAGGGTCCTAGACAGAGGAAGAAATATGGTGGGGAGGGGGAATAGGTATAAAAATGACAGGAAGTGTAGTAGAATTATGAGAAGTATTAGAATTGGAAGATGATAGAAGAATATGTGTTAAAATTAGAAATGAAAATGAATTATAATTATTAAGAATAAAGTTATGATTATTTGTATAGATGTGTATGAAACCTAGAAAATAAACCATTCACAATATAAGATATAGAAAAATATGCAAAACTGAGGATAAAAGTCTCCCAGAATCAATATGGGTCAATATAGAAGGAGGGGAAATGACATTATTATAGGCTTATATACTGTACTACAGGTCACCCAACCAAGCAGTTAAATCTCTTTGCTATTTAATTAACAAATGTATGTAGGTAACGTACCACAGTACACTAGTACTGGAGAACTTTAACTGCACCCCCTCCTCCTCTGCCTCCTCCTCATTATCATCATCATAACAACTACTACTACTACTACTACCACTACTACTACAGAGTTGGAAGAGACCTCGGAGGTCTTCTAGTCCAGTGTTTTTCAACCAGTGTGCCGTGGCACACTAGTGTGCCGCGAGACATGGTCAGGTGTGCCGCGAAGCTCAGACAGAAAGAAAGCAAGAGAGAGAGAAAGCGAGAGAGAGAGAAAGAAAGCAAGAGAAAGAGCGAGAGAGAGAGAAAAAGAACTAGAGAAAGAAAGCAAGAGAGAGAGAGAAAGAGAGGGAGGGAGGAAGGGAAGGAGAGAGAGAGAAAGACATAGAGGGACGTAGGGAGGGAGAGAGAAAGAGCAAAAAAGAGAGGAAGGAAGGAAGAGAAAGAAAGAGGGATGGAGAGAGAGAGAAAGAAAGAGGAAGGAAGGGAGAGAAAAGAGGGAGGGAGAAAGAAATAGAGCGAAGGAGAGGAAGAGAAAAAAAAATTGTCCAAACTTTTTTTAGGCCCCCTCCCGCTCAATGTGCCCCAGGGTTTCTTAAATGTAAAAAATGTGCCGCAGCTCAAAAAAGGTTGAAAATCACTGTTCTAGTCCAACCACCTGCTTAGGCAGTAAACCCTATACCACTTCAGACAGATGGTTATCCTTCATCTTCTTAAAAGCTTCCATTGTTGGAGCATTCACAATTTCTGGAGGCAAGTTGTTCCACTGATTAATTGTTCTAACTATCAGATAATTTCTCCTTAGTTCTATGTTGCTTCTCCCCTTGTTTAGTTTCTACCCATTGCTTCTTGTTCTACCCTCAGGTCAGTGAAGGGCTACCAAACGTTTTACTACCATATTGTGGATGTGGCTTATGCAGGATGCCCTGCATTTTCTTTCAACATCTTTCAGTGTAAAATGGGTGCTCTGGGGTGGAGCTCCATTTTTTCTACCCCATTGCATCCCCATCCGGTCCGGGCAGTATCCCACCTCTGCCTCAGGTGCTCTGGAGAATAGTTTGACTCCCTCTTCTTTGTGGCAACCTCTGAGATATTCGAACACTGCTGTCATGTTTCCCCTAGACCTTCTTTTCATTAAACTAGATATATCCCAGCCTGCAACTGTTCTTCATATATTTTAGCCTCCAGTCCTCTAATCAACTTTATTGCTCTTCTCTGAACTCTTTCTAGAGTCTCAACATCCTTTTCACATCATGGCAACCAAAACTAAATACAGTATTCCAAGTGTGGTCTTACCAAGGCATTATAACCCAGGGGTATAGATGGACTTGTTGCTCATGTACCTGACTCTCAGCTACATGTCAACAGCTCTGCCTGTGCTACTCGAGGAGGTAGCAGTGGAGACCCCCAGACTTATTGTCTTGGGGGATTTTAATCTATCATTACTTAGGGAATCCTCTGGGTTGCCGCAGAAGTTCATGGCCACCATGGCAGCCATGGACCTGACTCACATAATTTGGGGCCCAACTCATGAGGGGCAGCACACTCTTGACATGGTATTCCTCTCAGTGCAGTTGAGTAACAATATGAGATTAAGGGGTTTAGAAATGTTGCCCTTGTCATGGTCAGATCATTTTCTATTGTGGCTTGATTGTAAGGCTCCAATCCTCCCCTGCAGGGAGGCGGAACCGATTAAGAAGTTCCGCCCCACACGCCTGATGGATCCAGAAGGCTTTCAAAGGGCGCTTTGGGTTTGGCAGATTTCCTTGTACACAGTTCGGCAGAGTCTCTTGCTGCAGCCTGGAATACGGTTGCTGCAACAGAGGCTCTAAACTGAATTGTGCGATTACGCATGTGTCACAGATTTTTCTAGACACACCCATCTTGAGCTCCAATGTGATAAATTAGAAATTGGAAATGGGTATATGAATCTCGAGGAACGCAAAATAGTAGAGGTACGGCGATTCTTATTCATCATAGGGTTCTATTTGAAGAGGTTGGAGTTCAGAAAGATAGAGAAGGGAGGTGGTTGTTTGTTAAATTAATCAAAAGAAATTGACACCAGTGGCAATTTATGCCCTGAATGTGAAAACAAAACAATTTATAATAAATACAAAGAGGAAGTTGGATAACTTTATGGAGGGCACAACATTTTTGGCAGGAGATTTCAATATGCAATTAAGAAATGGGATTGGAAATAGTAAGATGTCACATTTAAATATATTTAATATGGTGGATCTCCATGCAGATATACCAAATAGAGGCACTTACTATTCAGCAAGATATACATTTAGTTGCATTGACTATATATTAATGAACAGGGTGGGCAATATACAAGTTAAAAAAGTAGATATTAAAAGTATTTGGTTGTCATATCATGCCCCACTACTGGCAGAATTGGAAATAGGTCAGGAATGTAATCAAAGAATTTAGAGATATAATGCAGTTGAATATTTTAGAATTAATGATGTGGGTGACATTAAACAATCAATTGTGTGGGATGTATGTAAGACTTATATGAGGGGACTATGTATATGTATGGAAGTAGATATCAGAAAGAGGTGGGGTAGAGAAAGGGAAAGGAAGATAAGGGAAATAGATTTGATAAAAGAGCAGCTGAGATTAACTAAGAGTAGGGATTGGAATAGTCTATTGAAATTGAAAAGGAAACAATTTATGGATGATGAGATCCAATGGAATAAGATGAGAATGACGTTGTGACAAAAAATATTGAGCCGGGGGACAAAATCAATGCAACAAATGGCAAGATATTTGAAGAAGAGGAAAGAAAAATCATGTATATTAGCACTGAGAGATCCTAGTGGAGAGGTTAGATATGGTAAAGAGCAGCTAGAGAAGATAAGGAGAAAATATTATGAGGATTTGTATTAAGAGGAACAGGTAAATATAGGAGTCCTTAACGTTGGGGAAATAGTAAGTGAAGAAGATAAACAAATATTGAATGCAGAAATTACACAAGACGAAATTCCTAGAGTAATTAAAGGGTTAAAACATGCCAAAGCACCAGGCCCAGATGGGTTTACAGGAGAATTTTATAAAACTTATATGAATGAACTGTTGCCACATTTGGGGAAATTGTTTAATAATATATTGTTAACCCATGATATCCCGCAGACATGGAAGATTTAAGAGAGCCTGGGTTCTACCATACTATTAGTTTGGCAAATCAAGATTATAAAATATTTATGAAGATATTGGCAAACAGACTCAAAAATATTTTACCAAAAATAATTGAAGAGGATCAATATGGATTTGTGAAGGGTAGGAAGATAAGTGAACCAATTAGAAATGTAATAAATGTGATGCACCATGCTCACCATTACTAAAATGAAATTGGGAATTTTGAAATTAGACATTGATAAAGCTTTTGATAAAGTTAACCATAGCTATTTATACAAACTATGTAAGGAATTAAAAATAGGGGACAAATTTTGTGAAATTATAAAAGACATTTATAAAGGGAATGAAGCGTATATACGGGTGAATGGACAAAGAACGCAGAGAATTAAAATACAAAATGGCACCAAGCAGGGATGTCCTTTATCTCCAATGTTATTTGTAATAGCAATAGAGACATTAGCTCATTAGATAAGACAAGATAATACTTGGGTAGGATATAAAATAGGGGAATTAGAAATTAAACTAAACCTATTTACAGATGATGCAATTATATTGACCCAGACCCTGATGGAGATGATTAAAGGTATAAGAAATATTTTGCAAGAGTTTAGACAGGAATCAGGATTGTCAGTCAATGTGGAAAAATAAGAGATTCTGTGTTTAAATACAGGTCCAAGAGAGCAGATAGAAATTAGGAAAGAATCAGGGTTGAAGTTAGGATTAAAGAAAATTAAATATTTTGGAATTTGGTTATTGAGAAACCCAGCGAAAATCGAGGAGGTGAATTATAGATTAATATGGAGGAAAATGTTGAAACAGATGAGGAGCTGGAAAGAGAAAAGGCTAAGGAGAATGTCTAAAATAAGAGCATTGAAAATGATGATAGTTCCCAAAATGATGTACCTATTTCAGATATTGCCAGGAGATTTATTAGCATCCAAGTTTAGAGAGTGGGATAAAAAACTTAATTATTGGGTTGAAGAAGATTGGGTTGAAGAAGAATAAGGAAAAAGTGGTTAATAGCGAATGAAAAAGAGGGTGGATGGGGAATTCCTTGTTTGGAGTTCTATAGGGAAGCATTTCAAATTGAAAGATTAATGGAGCTGCAATTATTTGAAAATAAATGGGTGAAATTGAAAAAACAGATAAATGGGATGAAGAATGGAGAATTAGATAAATTAATAGGACCCATGAAAGGGACTATGGAAATTTGGAAAAAATGGCAGGTGAAAATAGGATTATATAAGTCAAAACTGTCATCGCTATATGTAATAAATAGAGATAACGAAACAAATTTAAATAGGGAGAGTTGAAGGGAAGAGGGATAATTAAGATAGAACAGTTATATGAGAAGAATGGGAGGCCAAGTAGAAATCATATAGAATGGTGCTTGAGTAAGGGAAGATGGCTACAAAGAAATGCAATATATAAATATCTGAATGAAAGGGAGAATAAAGAGGCACTATTTAGGGAGGAGATAGAGTGAGAGAAAATAATAAGAGAAAAAACTGAGGGTACCAAGGCGCAAGCAAGTAATATATATAAGATGTTAGTGAAGTCAGATGGGGATGTGATCCAAGGATTGACTAAATGGTGGCAAAATGAGATACAAGTAGAGACGCAAGAGATGAAAAATATAGTAGACAATATAAGGAAAACTAAGAATACAAGAGTTAGGGAAATGAGAAGGAAAATATTACATAAGTGGTATTACACACCCGTTCAACTCGCATACTTTCAGCAGATTGTTAACGGTATTTGTTGGAATGGGTGCCAAGATAAAGGAGTGCTTATGCATATGTTTGGGAATGCCCGGTAATGCAGAATTTTTGGCAAAACGTGCAAGAGGATATTAATAGGATGTTAAATATAAGATGGATAATTACTAAGGAAATGGCAGTATTAATCAAAAGTAATGATATGGGAGAATTTAGAGAAATAAAACAAGCAGTGATAGAAAGCGCTCAGGTGGTAATACTCTTGGGTTGGAAGGATGTGACAAAATGGACAATGCAAAATTGGTACAGGTACATGGTGGACCATATTCAATTCGAAATGATGGATAAAAGGCTAAATTTGGATAATGAAACTGAATTGAAACAACTGATGGGACAGTGGGACAAAGTAAGAAGATATATGACGAGTAGAATCCGAGACCAAGCTACAAGAAATAATTGGAATCACTCTATAATATGTAAATAGATAATTTGCTCTTGGCTTACAGTGGGTTATATAAGAAACACCCCCGATATGGTGGTGGGGTATGTGTGTGTGTCAGGTTGGTGGGCATTTTTCACCATGCACTATTTTATGTGGTGTGTATATTAAACTTGTTAATAATCAATAAAAATATATTTTTTTAAAAAGATAATGGACCCCAATGGAGTTGTTTCTAGCAGAACTGGGCATAAGATATGCTCTAGAATCGCCTTACTTTCCAGTAGCAAATGGACAAGCGGAACAGATGGTGAGAGTGGTGGACCACATTCAATTTGAGATTATGGAAAAAAGGATGAATTTGGTTAATGAAACTGACTTGCGACAATTGATGAGACAATGGGACAAGGTAAGACAATACATGGCGAGTAGAATCCGAGACAAAGCTACAAGAAACAAATTGGAATCACTTTATAAATAGATGTTTTGCTCTTAGGTTAAAATGGTTTATAGAAGAAACACCCTCGATTGGTGGTGGGGTATGAACGTTTGTCTGGTGGTGTGCACAATCACTGAGCACTTGTTATATATTGTGTGTGTGTTTTATATTATAAAATCAATAAAAATATATTTTTAAAAATAAATAAACCGAATTGTGCCTTTGCGACCTCTTTGTGGCAACAGACCCTAGAGATCTCCTTGGTTTACTGAGGAGCTCTGGGGGATGAAACACCAGAAGAGTTCAACAAGACATGGATACAATGTTGGCCTGATTGCGTCTGTGAAATCCTGTCCAGCCGCCCTGTTTAGGGTGACTCACTCCCTCCTTAACCAGGGGAGAGTTGAGAAACCCTTGCAGGGTAGTGCTGAAGACTTTAACAGGTTTTTCGCAGATAAAATAGCTCGGATTCGGACTGACCTTGACTCCAATTGGAATGCAATGTTGGCTGACAACAAGTCAGTCGAGGTGACGGGGGCTCGTCTTAGTCCATCTGTTTGGAGCGAGTTTGACTTGGTGACACCTGATGAAGTGGACAAGGCCATTGGAGCTGTGGGTTCCGTTGCCTGCTTATTGGACCCGTGTCCCTCCTGGCTGGTTTCAGCCAGCAAAGAGGTGACATGGAGCTAGGTCCAGGAGATTACCAATGCTTCATTGAGGGATAGGTCCTTCCTGGCTCCCTACAAGGAGGCATTTGTGCGTCCCTCCTCAAGAAGCCTTCCCTGGCTCCAGCCATATTTAGTAACTATTGTTCTGTCTCCAACCTTCCCTTTATGAGGAAGGTTGTTGAGAAGGCGGTGTTGCTCCAGCAGTTCTTGGAAGAAGCTGATTATCTAGGCCCTTGACAGTCAGGATTCAGACCTGGCTACAGCATCGAAACTGCTTTGGTCACGCTAATGGATGATCTCTGGCGGGCCCGGGAAAGGGGTTTATCCTCTGTCCTGGTGCTCCTTGACCTCTCAGTGGCTTTCGATACCATCAACCATGGTATCTTTCTGCACTGACTGAAGGGGTTGGGAGTGGGAGGCACCGTTCTATGGTGGTTCTCCTGTTACCTCTGTGGTCAGTTGCAGTCGGTGTTAGTGGGGGGTCAGAAGTCGACTCCTCGGTCCCTGCCTTGTGGGTACCTCAGGGGTCGGTCCTCTCCCCCCTCTCCGTTGCGTGAGATCATCCAAGGGCACGGGGTGAGTTACCACCAGTATGCTGATGATAAACAGCTATACATCTCCACCCCGTGTCCATTCAGTGAAGCAGTGGAAGTAATATGCCGGTGTCTGGAGGCTGTCAGGGTCTGGATGGGTACCAACAGGCTCAAGCTTAATCCAGACAAGATGGAGTGGCTGTGGGTACTCCCTCTCAAGGACACGTCCATCTATCCATCCTGGGGGGGGACTTTTGACCCCCTCAGAGAGGATCCACAACTTGGGCATCCTCCTCGACCCACAGCTGACATTAGAACATCATCTCTCAGAAGTGGTGAGGGGGGCATTTGCCCAGGTGTGCCTGATGCACCAGTTGCAGCCCTACCTAAATAGGAGGTCTCTGCTCACAGTCATCCATGCCCTCATCACCTCAAGGTTCACCTACTGCAATGCTCTCTACACGAGGCTGCCTTTGAAAAGCATTCAGAAACTACAAATTGTGCAAAATGCAGCCACACGAGTAGTCACGGGCTTGCCCAGACACATATTTTTCCAATACTCTGTGGTCTGCATTGGTTGCCAATTGGTTTCTGGACCCAATTCAAAGTGTTGGTTATGACCTATAAAGCCCTACATGGCATGGGACCAGAATACCTCCGAGACTGCCTTCTACTGCATGAATCCCAGTAACCGATCATGTCCCACAGAGTTGGCCTCCTCCAGGTTCCATCAACCAGACAATGGGGGAGAGCCTTCCCTGTGGGGGCCCCATCCCTCTGGAATCAGCTCGCCCCGGAGATTCGTATGGCCCCCATCCTCCTTGCCTTCCATAAGAGAGTGAAGACTCATTTATGTCACCAGACCTGGGTCCATTAGATCTTTGCCCCCTGCCCAATGAATGAGAGAATGTGGTGTGAATGCAATGATTGTTTTTTATGGGTTTTAGGTTTTTTAATTAGTTAATTGGATTAAGATATTTTGTATTGTATATTTTATATGTTGTGAGCCGCCCCGAGTCCTTGGAGAGGGATGGCATAGAAATCCAATAAGTAAGTAAGTAAGTAAGTAAGTAAGTAAGTAAGTAAGTAAACAAACAAACAAACAAACAAACAAAAATACTTCACGTGATCTTGATTCTATCCCTCTGTTAATGCAGCCCACAACTGTGTTGGCTTTTTTGGCAGCTGCTGCACATTACTGCCTTATTTAAATGGTTCTCCATTAGTATTCCTAGATCCCTCTCATAATTACTACTGTTGAGCAATGTACCACGTATGTATGTATGTATGTATGTATGTATGTATGTATGTATGTATTTATTTATTTATTTATTTATTTATTTATTTATTTATTTATTTATTTGATTTCTATGCCACCCTTCTTGACAGACTCAGGGTGGCATACAACAGGAACAAATACAGAATACAAAGCATGTAGAAATCTAATATAAAAAAATTCTTAAAACCCCATTTTCATAAAAAAAATTATACTGTACCTGTGCAGTTTGTTTTTCCCCCCCAAATGTAGAACCTTACTTTTTCCCCCAATGAATTTCATGTTATTAGATAGCACCCAATATTCAATCTGTCAAGATCCTGGGGTCCACTAATTTTGTCACTTTGTCAAAGAATGCAATAAGATTAGTCTGGCGTGATCTGTTTTTGACAAATCCATGTTGGCTCTTGGTTATTACTTTGTTTGCTTTTGGTGTTCATTGATTTGTTGCTTGATTACCATTTCCAGAATCTTCCCTGGTATTGAGGTCAGGCTGATAGGTTTGTAGTTTCCTGGATCTATTTTTTTCCCTTTTTTGAAGATGGGAACTACATCAGCTCTTTTCCATTCCTCTGGTGGTTTCCTGGTGCTCCAGGATCTTTGAAAGATATAGTTCAGTAGTTCTGGGATTACTTCAGAACCTTGGGTGTAATCAATGCAATCTACATAGACTTTTGATACAGCAATTCATGACAAACCTCTTATGAAACTAAAATCTTATGGCATCTCAGGATCACTGCACGATTGGATATCAATGTTCCTGTCAAACAGAGAACAGGTGGTCAAAATAGGTAATGCCATGTCTAATCCTGCTACAGTTAACAGTGGTGTTCCCCAAGGAAGTATCCTAGGACCCATTCTCTTTATACTCTACATCAATGATCTCTGTGACAATATTACAAGTAATTCTGTTCTCTTTGCTGATGATGTTAAACTATTTAATACCTCCGATAACACTTCTACTCTTCAAAAGGACCTTGACCATGTAGCTGAATGATCTAACAACTGGCAACTCCAAATCCCATCCAACAAATACTCTGTCCTACAAATTGGTTAAAAGAATCCAAATACTAAATACACACTTAGACAAACTGAACTCGCAGAGGATCCTCACTCAGTCAAAGACTTTGGAGTACTCATTTCTAATGACCTAAGTGCCAGAGCCCACTGCAACAGCATTGCCAAAAAAGCACTAAGAGTCACAAACTTTATTCTATGCAAGTTCTTCTCTAGAAACAACGATCCACTAACTGGAGCATTCAAAACATTTGTCAGACCAATTCTTGAATACAGCTCACCTGTATGGAATCCACACTGCATAACAGACATTAATACAATTAAAAGAGTCCAGAAATACTTGTGATGCTACTTTTGATAGTTGGACTCGGTGATGGGCTCCTACGGATACGGTCAGGAATGCAGTACCGGTAGCAGAATATGGAGCTCCACTCCAGAGCACTCAATTTGCACTGAAATATGTTGAAACAAAATGCATAAGCCATGCCCCCAGTATGGTAGTAAAAATTTTGGTAGGCCATCATTGGTTGGACTGGGTTTTTTTCCCTTTGTGTAATGAAAGATTTCAGTTTGACTCCCAGTTAAGCCTTGATTTCAACTGAGAATCAAACTCTGCAACAAATGGGAGATTGAACATATTCTAACCTGTCATCCAAAAGGTAGAGAAAGGAACTAGAGGAAATATATGCTAGACCTAATTCTTACTAATAGAGAAGAAAAGAAGATGAGATAGAGTTGAAGTTGCCAGAACCTTGGGAGAAAGTGACTACATCATATTGAAATTCAGTATAATGCAAACCCAAGTAATAGAATATAATCCAACTTTTTTTCCCCATAAATTTAATTTAATCTATACATCCAGAAATTAAAACTTTTTAAAAGTACAGGAGTTTAAAGAGGGAATGTGTGAAGTATCTTGGGGAGGGGACAAGGATCCTTTTTCTAGATTTTCATTCATCTTTTGCCTGCCTTTTTATAAGGTAATATTTACTTTATCTTAAACTTTTTTTGGCATTTTTTTTAAAAAAATCCATTAATACATTCTTCAATATACCTTCAAATATTATATAACATTTACAATAGATATGTAATTATACATTTTAGTAAATTCTTTGTATTTATAACACTTTTTCCAGGTATATTTTTTCCAAAATTGTGCTTGTTAAAAAAAAAGCAAAAGAAAAAAATGTAAATCTAGTTTTGTCATCTGGAGTACCAATTAATTTCCAAAAGTACTTTTCCCCTAAATTAATCACTAATAGCTTAATTTATCATAGCCAAAAAAAGATAATACAATCCTAGACTGCATAAACAGAAACAAAATCAATAACAGAATCAAGAATCAATAGAATTGATAGAATCAAAATAATGTGAAATATTGGTGCCACTTTATAATAAGACCACACCTGGAATACTGATCATTGTGCGATAAGCTAGCCAATTATTTTAATACTCACAATACAGAGACAGATCTGGTTCACATTTCAATGGTTTATTAAGACAGAGAAAAAGTATTTGCAAAGGTGGTCTCTTCCCAAGTTGAATTGAGCACAAGGAGAGCAAAAGAACTTTTTACAAACCATACATTTTATACTTATTCTGCTAAGTCATTTTCTATGTTTCTCTATATTCTAAAGGGTCAGCATGACAATTTTCTCCATAATCATAGCTATCTTATCTTGCCCTCTGATAGTTTCATCCCTGGGCAACATTCTTATCTCACTGCATTATAGCCTGACCTGGCCTTGTGTGTTTTCCAGGAGGAATTATCTCAAGTTAGTCTCATTTGTTTCACTAAATACATCCTGGGTTAGTTAGAGTATTATAGCTTATGTTTAATATTTATATAGCTTGTTAGTACAATATTACTTTATAAAAGAATAACTCGTCATTATTTTCTTTCATCATCGCTGTTGTGTACCTATGTAAATAGTTATGGTAATACTATATGTAAATTTGCACTATTTACATGTTGGCCGTGGATTGGTGGAGCTGCAGCTGGGAAATTCGAGTGGCTGTAAAAGCCGCACCTACAAGGAAAAAAGACCTTTAAAAAGAAGAACCCGAGTTGCACTCGCTCTCTCTAACTACAAACCTCATTTGTTATTTTGTATAAGTTTTGTTACACACGGGCCTATTCCTAATAAAGAAGAAGGGACTGTCGGCCATCTACCTGGCCGGCGGCATTTGCAGTGGCGACAGGGGAGCAAAGTCCTCCATATTGGGGTGTGTGGCCGGGACCATGCGGTGATGGTCGCCAAGATGACGAGTGGGGCGCGTGGAGCACTGATTGGCTGAGGGGCAAGCCAGGGAGGCAGTAGATAAAGAGCCTCTGACCGGCGGCGCCTCCTCTTTGTCCTGGACTGCCGCCGTGGAGACAACAACCATTGCTCTGAGCTCAGCCACACCCACATGGGGTGAAGACAAAGGAGGGCACCGAAGACAGCAGGCCAAGCCTGCAGCATCGGAGGCGGTTGTGCAGCGACGGAGCGACTGCTGAGGGACCGGGAGCATCGCGGGTGAGCAGCGGAGTGGTCAGGCCGGTCCTTGGGGGAGGGCATTGAGTAGCGGGATCACTGAGTGGGGGATCGCGGGGGTGGCTGCATTTGTTGTTGGGGAAATTTTGTTTTAACACAGAGGAGATTGAGATGGCTGTTAGAGGGACCCCAGGGCCCATGGGAAGGGCACAGAGGCCAAAGGCAAAGGCCAAGGGGCAGAAGGAACAGGTGAGGTTTTGCCCCCAGTGACCCCCCCACCGCACAGGGCAGAAGAGGGCCCCAACGATGATATGGCTGGAGGCTCAGAGAGGGGCTTCAGGGAAGAGGGCTTGCCGGCTCAACGAGGCAGGAACTGCGGCTGGGGGTAAGGGGCCGCGGGTTGGCACTGGCAAGGGCATGAAGGCCCCCAGGGTTGGGGGGCAGAAGCAGCCCCCATGTGGCACCTGTCGGGGATGGCAGGCCGGGGCCCTGGGGGAGGTTGAACCCAGGGGCAAGGGGACCAGGGAATCTGGGATAGAGGACTTGGAGGATGGGGATCATTTAGGATTGGGGTGGGGATAAGATAAGATACCCACCCGTTTGTTATCGGTGCTCCTAGAAAAGCTGGACATGGGGCCCAGGAAATGCAGAGAGCAGCTCCCCAGAGCAGCTCCCCAGAGAGGCGTGGATGGACTGGACTTGTCAGGAGATGAAGATGTACCAGAGGCGAACCGGTCAGGCCGGGTGAGGCGACGCAGGGGCAGGGAGCTGCACGATGGCTGCCACAGTGACCAATCAGATAACGATGGCGACGTTTCCTTGAATTGGGGTGAGTGTCCGGTGCCTCACCACAGGTGGTCCTGAGCAGGGGGACCGCGTGGCAGGCACCGTGTGAGTCAAATAAGAACACACAAAAGACGCAGGTCCACTTTATCATCCACAGGCACACGGGTTTGGAGGACGAGAGCCAGGGGAAAGTCATGGGGGCGGCGGTCCAATACAATGGATGAGTCAAGGGGCAGCGAGGATGAATCCTCATCTGACTCTTCGGACTCGTATGACAGGGACAGTGATAATGCCATACTCCCTTGAGCATGCACATGTCCAGCGCTCTTAAGAAGAAAATTTGGCAGGTGGCGTACATAGACATTTTTAGCTTACTGCTGCCAGAGAAGTCTAAGAAAGACAAAGAGAAGGATGAGAAGAAGGGATCTGGGGAATCTAAGGAGCCCAAAATGGACAAGGGCATTACGTCTTCGTTATACACTTTCTGGGCTTATCATTCTGTGGTGGTGGAGGATAATGTGGACAAAACACACGAGTTAATACAATGCCAGAACTTGATACTGAAGGCCTATCACGAATTTGGGGGTATGGCTTGGAAACAATACGATGAGACCTTTTGCAGGTATGAAGCACATAAAAAATCCTGGTCTTGGGATATGAGGCACCCCGATTTGTGGCTTCAAGCCACACAGCAAGCTGCGGTTCCTGCGGAATGGCGGAGGCCCACAGGCCACCTTCTGCTTACTCAGGGCAAAGAGGCAACCCTCCCACAACCAATGTTCCCTCTAATTTTTTTCGGGGTGGGCGGAAAAGTATAGTGTCTGAGCGGCAGTCTCCTTTGGACTGGGTGGCATAGAAGTACAAATAGATAAATAGATAAATAGATAAATAAATAGATAAATAGATAAATAGATAAATAGATAAATAGATAAATAGATAAATAGATAAATAGATAAATAGATAAATAGATAAATAGATAAATAGATAAATAGATAAATAGATAAACAGATAAACAGATAAACAGATAAATAGATAAATAGATAAATAGATAAATAAATAAAATCCCTTCTTTTTTATTAAAAGAAATTAATAATAAAACAAAACCAAACTCTATTACTATTAAAACTAAAACAACCAGCAAATCCAAAAACATAACTATTAATAAAAACAGGTGAGGGCTGGGGGGGGGGTTCTCTGTTATTATTTAAGTGCTTTTACCATATGCTTTAAATCAAGAATCACTTCTTTCTCTGTTTCTCTCTCTTTCCTGTCATTCTCTGCCTCAATCATTTTTTCATTTCTCTTTTTTTCTCCCCTTTTTTATCATTTCTCGCTCTCTCTTCCTTCCACTCCTCTCTCTCTCTTGCTTTCGTCCTCTCTCTCACTCTCTTTCACTCTCTTCCTTCCTCTCTCCTCTCTCACTCTTTCTTTCTTGCTCTCTCTCACTCTCTTCCTTCCTATCTTCTCTCTCTCTCGCCCTTCCTTTCTTTCCTTCTCTCTTCCTTCCATTTTTTCTCTTTGTCTCTCTTTTCCTTCTTTCCCCTCTTCCCCTCCCTCTCCCTCTCTTTCTCCCTCTCTCCCTTTATATTTATCTCTTCCTTCCTTCCTCTCTTCCTCCCTTTCTCTCTCCCTCTCATTCACTTTTCTCTTCCTTCCTTCCCTCCCTCCCTCTTTCTTTCCTCTCCTCTTTCCCTCCCTCTCTTTCCCTTCTTTCTCTCCATGTCTCCAGTGGGCAGCCGGCTTTGCTGACCGGCACAAGGCTCAAGCCAGCTGCCCGGGAAAGCCAGGAAGGTCCTCCTGCCCCTCCCCAGCCGAAAACACAATGGAGGTCTGCCGCCACCAGCTTGAGTCTCCCATTGCTCCACCCCGCTTCGCCTGTCATCTTGGACCTCCATTGTGTTTTCGGGGGGAGCGGCAGGAAAGCCCTGTGCCAGCCAGGAAAGCCGGCTTTCTGGGAAAGCAGCGCGCTTTTCAAATGCGCTGCTTTCTTGCAACTCTTTCCTGGGCAGGGGGGAGGGAGGAGGCCACTCCTCCCCCCCCAGGAAAGAGATGCAGGAAAGCAGCTTGTTTAAAAGGCGTGCTGCTTTCCCCGATAGCCGGCTTTCCTGGCCGGCACAGGGCTTTCCCGCTGCTCCCCCACGAAAACACAATGGAGGATGACAGGCAGGGCGAAGCGGGGTGGAGCTACGGGAGGCTCAAGCAGGCAGCCTCCGCGCTTTTCTTTTGGCAGAAGAGGAGGAGAGGGGGGGGATCGGGCAGGCATGGGGCAGCGCCTTCTACTGCTGGCGCCTCCCTGCCCCCCCCCACGGGCTGGCAGGGGAATGGGGAGTGCGCGCCCGTGGAAAAGGGTGCACGGGGGGGTATTTTGGGGCACGCGCGTGCTCACGCGCGCAGCTTATGGGGAACGGTGCCCACAACCACAGGCCCCATCCTGGTGCTAGCCATGGGTTTTGCAACCCAGCCATATGTTACGAGTACGGGGTGAGAGGGGCCTGTTCAAGGGCACAATGCAGGTTCCGGCATGCCTGTGCCCTATGCAATGGTAAGCATCCTACCACTTCATGTTATTGGACCCAGGGAGGTGGGGGAGCCAGAGATACCAGCAACCTCACCAGGCAGGGTGGGGCTCAAGGAAAGGGGGCCAACACCCATTAGGCCTGACAGGCTAAGGGACAGACTTATCAGTTTTCAACCACGGAATGGGGCTGAGTTTTTGCTTAGGGGTTTCTCCGAGTGCTTTAGGATTCCTTATGAAGGACCAAGGAGAGCCAGCTTTTCGGATAATTTGAGGTCAGTAGTTGGATCAGAGGATATTGTAAGGTGGAAGGTGATGAAGGAGGTGTGGGAGGGCTGGGTGCTAGGCCCCTTCTCTGAACCTCCACTTGCCTCGCTGCAGGTATCCCCCTTAGGGGTGGTGCCCAAGCAAACACCGGGCAAGTTTCGGCTCATCGATCATCTATCCTTTCCTCCTGGAGATTTAGTTAATGACCACATCCCAGAGGACCTGTGCTCGGTGAGGTATACATCCTTTGAGGTGGCGGTATGGATGGTACGGGAGTGCAAGATAGGTGCACTGCTAGGGAAGTGCGATATTAAGTTGGCCTTTCAACTCCTCCCAGTGCATCCAGCTGATTTTGATCTCTTGCGTTTCAGATTCCAGGGTGGCTTTTTTATGGACAGAGCCCTCCCTATGGGGTGCTCAGTATTGTGCTCTCTGTTTGAGAAGTTTAGCTCAATTTTGGAATGGGCCCTCATGAAGGGCACGGGGCATAGGTCCGTTGTGCACTACCTGGATGACTTTCTGTTTGCTGGTGGGGCTGGTAGTCAGGAGTGCAGGAGAGGCATGGAGAGCTTTCAAGCATTATGTGAGGATTTGGAAATACCGCTGGCTCATGAGAAAACAGAGGGCCCAACCACTAGGCCTATATTTTGGGGGGTCGAGATGGACTCTGTGGCTCAAACCTGTAGGTTGGCAGATGATAAGTTGATCAAGTTGAGAGCGGCAGTAACCAGGATGCAAAGTGCCAAAAGCATTGCCCTCCAGCAGCTGGAGGAGCTGGCCAGGCTGTTGAATTTCACATGCTGGGTGGTGGCGCTGGGTAGGGCATTCATGCACAGAATTTACAGTGCCGCGGCTGGGCTCTTGAAGCCTCACCACAGGATCTGATTACTGGCCAGCATTAGGAAGGACCTGTGGGTATGGCAAGCCTTTTTGTCATCCTACAATGGGGTGTCTTTTTGGAGGCAGGAGATGTCACTGCGTGGAGATATGCAGGTGAAGTCAGATGCGGCGGGCAATGTTCCCTCTAATTTTTTTCCGGTGTGGGCAGAAAAGCATAGTGTCTGAGCAGCAGTCCCTTTGGGACTGGGCAGCATAGAAGTATAAACAAACAAACAAACAAATAAATAAATAAATAAAATTATTATTATTTTTTATTATTATTATTATTTATTAGATTTGTAGACATAAATAAATAAATAATTAAACAAACAAAGAAAGAAAGAAAAAAATTCCCTTCTTTTTTATTGAAAGAAATTAATAACAAAACAAAACCAAAATCTATTACTATTATTACTATCTTCTCCTCTTTTTCCATCCCTGTCTCCTCCCCCCTTGTGTGTGTGTGTGTATGTGAACTTTTGAACCATTTCCAATAACAGGTGAGGGCTATTGGAAATGGTTCAAGAGTTCACACACACACACACATACATACACACACACACACACACACACATGAGGCTGGGTTTTTTTTTCTCTGTTATTATTTGGGTGCTTTTTACCATATGCTTTAAATCAAGAGTCATTTCTCTCTTTCTCTCTCCCCCTCTTGCTCTCTCTCTCTTTCTCACTTACTTTCTCTCTCCCTCTCTCTTTCCATCTTGCTCTGTCTGTTGCTCGCTCTCTCTCTTTCTCTCTCTCTCACTTTCTCTCCTGTTTTCTTTCTCTCTCTCTCTCTCTATTGCTTTCTTTCTCTCTCACTCTTTCTATCTCTCTTTCTTTCTTTCTTGTTCTCTCTCTTGCTATCTCTCCCTCTTCCCCTCTCTTTCTCTCTCTTTCTCACTTACTTTCTCTTTCCCTCTCTCTTTCCATTTTGCTCTGTCTGTTGCTCTCTCTCTCTCTCTCTCTCTCTCTGTCAGCGAGGGGGCTGCGAGAGTGCTTTCTCCGAGCACTTCAGGAATGCCTGCCCTTCCTCTCCTGCAGCCCCCTCGCTGAAAGCTCGGGATGAAAGCGCTCCCAGCGAAGGGGCTGCGAGAAGGGCAGGGCGGGCATTCCCAAAGTGCGTGGAGAAAACCCTCTCGCAGCCCCCTGACTGGGAGTGTGGAGGAGGAGGAAGAGAAGCCATAGCCACCACCGCTGCGGGAGAAATCATGTCCCAAGGCGGGAGACGGAGAAAGACGGAGAGGGGGTGGATTGGGCAGCAGCAAGAGGCCAGGGGTGTGAGGGGGCTGGAGGCACCATGGGGAGGCGGGGGTGGTTGTGGCTCCGTGGCTGGCAGGGGGATGGGGAGCGCGCACAGCGCCTCCGTACTTTCGTCGCTCCCTGCCCCCAACTCCAATGCCCAGCTCCTTGAGCGTGGGACATTAGATTTGGTCCGGGAGCGGTTTACTTGAGACTTAGGCATTCCAAGACAGACCAGAAAGGCAAAGGCACAACTGTGCATCTCCAGGCAGGTAGGACTAGGGTGTGTCCGGTGGCTGCGCTGTTGGCATACTGGGCTCGAAGGGGTGAGGTGAGAGGCCTGCTATTTTGCCACCGCTCCAGTGGGCCATTGACAAGGTATCAGTTTTGGGCTGTGGCAAAGAAGGCCTTGGCATAGCTGGGTCTGGATCCCGGATGGTACAGGTCACACTCTTTCAGGATTGGGACGGCCACTTTGGCAGCAGCTGAGGGCTTCAGCCCGGAGGAGATCAGGTCGGTTGGCCGATGGCGTTCCATGGCTTTCCGATCCTATGTCCACCCTTCGGTGAGTCAGATGGGCAGGAAGGGGCATGGCCCACACCATTTTTGATGCTGCTCTGTTTCCTCCCTTCTTTTAGATGGCAATGGGGGAGAGACAGAGATCTTTGTCTATGGTCACAGCATGGTCGTTTGGGCTGAAAATAGGGCCAGGAAGACACCGCCCAGTGAGCATTTGGATGTGGTGCCACAAGTAGTGGTACAATGGTTGGGCCAGAGGGGCCTATGCTGGGGAGCCTGCTCCCATTATTGTTTAATAGCGGGAAGGTTTTGGGAATGCTGGGTTGTCTAGTTATATACCTGGGAGGGAACGATCTGGGGAAAATGACAGGTATAGAGTTGCTGTGGCAGATGTGGGCTGGCTTACAGGTCATTTGGGAATGTTGTCCGGCCACTAGGGTGTTCTGGTCCAATATCACACCCAGGCGGTGTTGGAAGCAGGCCAAGGACCCCAAGCGGGTTGATAAGGCACAGAAGAGAGTCAACAGAGCAATGGGAAAGTGGGTGCTGCAAGCCGGAGGTGGAGTGATTGACCACCTAGACATTAGGGCATCGAGTGCAGGTTTGTACACGGATGACGGGGTACACTTAACGGATGAGGGGAACGACAAATTCTTAGCCAACCTGTGGAGGTGCCTGCACACAAGTGTGCAGGGAGGGGGGAGCAGGGGAAATAAATTAAAATGTTATCCCGTGCTGTGGCTAGTAGGGGCAGAAAGGGGCACAAGCAGCAATTGTGTGATCTCCTCTAGGGCACATCTTGTGAGGTGATGGACAACCTCCTCCTTGTACTACAGGGCTCAGCCGGCTTGCATAGAGGTCCGCCCTTGGGGCTTGCTGACTGGTGTTTTTCAGAAGCCAGCAGCAAACCGTCCCTCATGCCAGGGGGCATGGTTCGGGGATGGGGGCAGGTGTAATGAAGCCACTCCCCTTCACCCGGGCAAGGAGCTTTCACCCTATAGTTGCTTAGAAAGGTTTGACATCAGATTCCGCCCCCTTTTGATTTATTTACACCTCTGCAGGTCATTAATTTAGTGAATAAATAAATAAACAAATAAATTAAATTACAATAAAGTGACCCCGTTATACCCAACATCTGAGTGCTACTTCGCCTCTGCTGCAAGGGTCTGTCAGCCACCTACCTGGCTGGCGGCATTTGTGGCAGCGACAGGGGAGCGAAGTCCTCCATATTGGAGGGCGTGGCCAGGACCATGCGGTGATGATCGCCAAGATGACGAGTGGTGTGTGCAAAGCGCCGATCGGCTAAGGGGCGGGCTGGGGAGGCAGTAGATAAGGAGCCTCTGACTGGCACCGCCTCCTCTTTGTCCTTTGTCCAATTCCAGTAGTCCAACACTTGCTACACTTGTTGGGGGTTAATTTTTTTTTTGCTAAATTGGATCTGGCCCAAGCATACCAGCAGTTACCCACAGATGAAACCACAGCCCTAGCCCAAACATTGTGACTCATAGGGGATCCTTTAAATGTACAAGGCTTCAATTCGGCATTAGTGTGGCCCGAGGGATTTTCCAAAGCCTCATGGATAGTGTTGGGTGAATCCATTGAAGTTTGGGTTCGGCGGATTCGGATGATGTTGGAGTTCAGGTAGGTTCGCCGAACTTGAACCCGAACCCGAACCCAAACCCCAACACCTCTGGCCCAGCGGGAGGTGAAGCACTGGAGGGGGGGTGGCAGGCTCCATCAAACAGGCAATGGCCAGGAGCCGCCAAAAATCCCTGCCCCTAGTTCTCTCTCATTTCAGCGGTTCCTGGGCATCACCTGCTTAATGGAGCCTGACACCTCCCCCCAGTGCTTCCCCTCCCACCGGGCAAGAGTGATTGGGAGGCAGGTTCTGCCGGGCTGGCTTTTGAGGATTCTAGCAGGCAGCTTCAAGCGGGCAATGGCCGGGAGCTGCCGAAACAAGAGAGAACTAGGGTCAGGGATTTTCAGTGGCTCCTGGCCATCGCCTGCTTGAAGCTGCATTTTTGGGGCTATTAAACTTTTATTCTGTTTTTTTGAAACAGAAAGCCACTGGAGTGGAACCCCTACATAAATTACTGCAGAAAGGATTAAACTGGCAGTAGGGAGACTAGGAAAGGTTTGCCTTAAACAAATAAAAAACCTTTTTGTTGTCTAACAGTGTGATTGTACAATGCAATGCAACCATGCCGTTAAGGCTCACTTGCGACACCTCACTGTATGGGGTGGGCGCAGTCCTTGCCCACATATTCCCAGATGGCACTGAAACCCCCATAGCTTTTTTTCTAGAACCTTATCTAACGCAGAGTGAAATTATAACCAAATTGATAAAGAGGCATTAGAAGTAGTAGCCGGTATTAAGAAATTTCATGATTATCTCTATGGACGGCCATTCGAGCTAATCACCGACCATAAACCCCTATTACGCCTTTTTGCTAAAAACAAAGCCACACCTTGGCAATTTTCCTATCCGGCTACAACTATTCCCTTAAACACCGGGAGGGAGGAGATTAGCCATGCAGGTGCCTTAAGCCACTGCCCAGAGCCTAAAGTCCTTAACAGCTGATGTCCTGTTAATTGAACTAGACAATCACACAATAGTCACAGTGGAAGAGGTGGCCAGCGAAACACAAAAAGACAAAACACTGAACACATTAACAGGTTACATACTCAAGGGGTGGGGGGACAGCACACCCAATGAAGAACTGAAACAGTACAGAAGCAAAAATATGGAACCTTCGACACTAAGGGGATGCATACTGTGGGCAGACACAATCATTTCTTATAGTCAGGGATGTCTACTCCAATAGCTGAAAATAATTCTCATGGACTCAACAACCACCGCTGCAACTGTAAAATCATTGCAAAAGCTGTTTCCACACACAGGTATCCTGATGTGATCATTTCCGATAATGGGCCCCAATGGAGTTGTTTCTAGCAGAACTGGGCATCAGGCATGCTCTAGTATCGCCTTATTTTCCAGTAGCAAATGGACAAGCGGAACAGATGGTGAGAGTGGCCAAAGAAGCTCTCAGCCATTCCACGTCTGGAGATTGGCAGACAAAAATTGATCAATTCCTATTAATACAGTATATTACCCCTACTGACAAACCCGTGCTGGCTGTTGGATAATGTTTTTTGTTTCTAGGTAGTGGCAAAGTTGTTTTTTAATTATTTTCTCCAGTATTTTTCCAGGTATAGAAGTCAGACTGATTGGTCTGTAGTTGCCTGGGTCAGTCTTTTTACCTTTTTTGTGGATGGGGACTACGTCAGCTCATTTCCAGTCTTCCAGAAGGTCTTTTGGTAGATGAGGAAAAGTGGTTCTGCAATGGTGTCTGCCAGTTCTTTTAGGACTCTGGGGTGAAGTCCGTTTGGCCCTAGTGATTTGTACTTGTTGAGCTCCCACAAGTAGTTCCTTATTTTGTTTTTGTCTATGTTGAATTCGGTTCCGGGGTTAGTTGTTGCAGACTTGCAGGTTGGTTGGTAGGTGGTTCCATTTTGTGTGAAGACTGATGCAAAGTAGGTGTTGAGCAGCTGTGCTTTGTCTCTGTTGTCTGTGATTTCATTACCGTCTTCATTTTTTAGTGTAGTGACTGTTTCCTTGATTTTCTTCTTGTTGTTTATGTGCAGGAAGAAACTTTTTTTGTTGTCTTTGACTTTTGTTGCAAGGTATTGTTCGTGTTGGGCCTTTGCTGTTTTAATTTTTTGTTTGCAGGTTTTGGCTGTTTGCTGATATTCCACTTTGGTTATGAGTCCTTCTTTCCATTTTGTGTATTTAGCTTTTTTTCTTTTATGTTGGACTTGATGGACTTCTTACTTGCAATCCTTCAGGACTCCGGTGGGGGGAGCTGCAGGCTCCAGGAGGCTGGCGTTGGTATGGCCGACTTGACGCAGGTGAGATTGCGCATGTGCCGAAGTGAATTCTAGGTGCTCCACCTCCAGCTCCGGAGTAATTTATTATGTAAAGGGAAATCTCTCCCATAAAAATACTATAAATCCTTCTTGAAGAAGAACAGAAGGAAAAAAATCCACAGACATCAAAGAGAATCTAAAGATTTACGGTTTTAAGCCAAGACGGAGATTCTTTCACTATAACGAGGGAGTGATAAAGTGAGTACAATAAATTTTAAAATGGCAGAGGGAGGGGCAGACACAAGCCTAGCGAAAATTGAAAAAAAGCTGGATAGATTGTTGGACATTTGTTCAGGATTTGAGCAGAGATTTATTACAGTGGAGTCAACAATTAGAAATCTGGCTTTGGATGTTAAATTGATTAAAAAGGAGGCGGAGTTTTCTGCTGGAAAGATTCAGAAAGTTGAAAAACAAGTGAAGGATCACGATGAACTAAGTAAACAAATGAATTATAGAATCGCTAATCTGGAGAACTGTCAAAGGAGAAGAAATTTACGTCTGCATGGGTTCAGATCAGATTTTGCTTCAGGCTCAAACTTAAATGAAGCAGTAATTGCTTGGATTAATAAGCAAGGTGGTGTTCAAGTCGGCTCTGATGATATAATACATGTCCATTGGACTGCCCCACACAGAAATAGGGAGAGGCAAAGAGACATTTTTATGGCTTTGGTCAGTGAAAAAAAAGCGGAGATCATTTACAAGTCTTAAACAAGATGGGAATGAGATACGAGTTCTGAGGGATCTCTCTTGGGAAACCTTGAGAATGAGAACTGACTTACGCCCAATTTCATGCCATTTATATTTGTTCTGTCTGGGTCCCCCCAGACACCAACACCAACCAAAAAGAGTATCCAGACACACTGGTAAAAAGCAAAGGCAGTTTATATACTGGAAAGCAAACACAGGTAACAAAAACTGTTCTTACAGACAGGAACACGATGAAGCTTCACAGAGGTTTCACGAAGGCCAGGCAATAAAACAGGATTCTTGCTGGCAAAAACAACACTGGAGATAATAAAACCCATGCCTCCCCCAAGTCTTTCAGCCTTTTAGGCCACAAGCCAAGATCAGAGATGCCAAGAATCGAAGCAAGGTCACAGGACTCCCAGTTGATAACTCTCCACAAGACTGTAAGGGCGGGCCTGTCTTTTCAACCCTGCTGAGGAGAACCACACCCAAACCCAGCTGTTGCCAATTCAGGGATGGAAATACCTTTCTAATTGGCCCCTTCTTTGAGCTGCACGTCTCTGCCTCATGTCTATTATAGCCTGTGCGTCTTCATCCAATGAATCCAGGCTACTAGCTGGGGAGAGGCCTCCCCGGGGGTCTCAGGCTGCTCTCCCTCCTCCTCTTCCTGACGTTCCTCTCCCCCGTCTGCCTGGTCCTCCCCCTCCTGGTCACTGTCCTCCTCCTCTGGGCATGGATCCGTCAGAGCTCCAGCCGGTCCCTGAGGAGCCTCAGGCTGAATCACAACATATATTAAAGTGGAAAAAGGTTTGCTTGGGGGTTTCCAGCTGCTATTTTGGTGTTCCAAGAAAATAAAATATACAAGGATCATACATTGGAGGAGGGAAAGGCATTATTGTATCAATTGGGGATCAGGTTTGAAGAAGCTGGAGCACAAGGAACTATGGGTGAGACAAAAGAAGCAGAAGAAGGAAAAGGGTTTTTTGACAGTCATAGTACCCCAGACGAGGAGGAAAGACAAAGAGAAGAGCAGCTGAAGGAGTTAACTGGACAGGTAGAGGCCATTAGAAGAGAGCAGAGAAAAACACGAGCTCAGCATGAGAAGAAAGCTAAAAAGTGACCTTGTTGGCTCTCCTTGTCTTTTTGTATTTTTTCTTGGAGATGTTTTAGATTCTTCTGTATCTCTTATTCTGTGGGTGAAGTTTAAGGAGAAAAAAGGGGTTAAAGAAGTTAATGAAGGAATTATCTAAAGGAGAAAGGAGGGTGGGAGGGGAATATTTCTCTTTTATTACAATTAAAAGTGGTTGAAAATGTAGCTCAGTAGTGTGGGAACACAATCAAGAGAATGTGCCTCATAATTGAACAAGGGTTTTTCTTGTCCTCCCCCCCTTGGTGGGGGGAGCATGGGGGGAGGCATGTTGGGGGGGTTGACAGGGGTAAGGAAGGGGGGGAAATTAAACCAAGGGCAAAACAAGAGGCGGAAGGGGTTATCTTGGTATATTATGATTGAGTGTAAGATAATGGTTTTAAATGTGAATGGTTTGGGATCAGATTTGAAATGTTTTAGGATATCAAGGATGGCTAAGGCTAAGCAATATAAGGTGGATATTATGATTTTGACAGAAACACATAAAAGACAGGGAGGAAGGGATAAATTGATTAATGATAGAAATTGGAATTGGGTATATGAATCTAGAGGAACGCAGAATAGTAGAGGTATGGCAATTCTTATTCATCAGAGGGTTCCTTTCGAAAAGGTTGGAGTTCAGAAAGACAGAGAAGGAAGATGGATATTTGTTAAAGGGAAAATTAATCAAAAGAAGGAAGCTGACATTAGCAGCAATTTATGCCCCAAATGTGAAAACAAATTTATAATAAATACTAAGAGAAAGTTAGACAACGTTATGGAGGGCTCAACTTTTTTGGCAGGAGATTTTAATATGCAATTAACAAATGGGACTGGAAACAGTAGGTCATTACATTTAAACAGACTTAATATGGTGGCTCTTCATGCAGATATACCAAACAGAAGTACATATTATTCAGCAGGATAACACCTGGGCAGGATATAGAATAGGGGAATTAGAAATGAAAATAAATGTATTTGCAGATGATGTAATTATATTGACCCAGACCCCGATGGAGATGATTAAAGGTATAAGAAATATTTTACAAGAGTTTAAACAGGAATCGGGACTGTCGGTTAATATGGAAAAATCAGAGATTATGTGTTTAAATACAGGTCCGAGAGAGCAGATAGAAATTAGGAAAGAATCAGGGTTGAAATTAGGACTAAAAAACCCAAATATTTGGGAAAATTGAGGGGGCAAATTATAGATTAATAGGGAGGAAAATGTTGAAACAGATGAGGAGCTGGAAAGAGGAAAAGTTAAGGAGAATCTCTAAAATAAGAGCTTTAAAAATGATGATAGTTCCCAAAATGATGTACCTATTTCAGGTGCTGTCAGGGGGGTATCAACATTTAAGTGGGGAAAAAACTTAATTACTGGATTGAAGAAGATAAGAGACCAAGAATAAGGAAAAAGTGGTTAATTGCGAATGAAAAAGAGGGGGTATAGGGAGTTTCTTGTTTGGAGCTGTATACAGTGTTCCCTGTAAGCTCCGCGCGTGAGGACGCGTGCGCCCCAAAATACCCCCCACGCACCCTTTTCCATGGGCATGCACTGCCCATCTTCCTGCCAGCCCACGGGGCAGGGCGGGGGCGGGGAGGCACCGGCAGTAGAAGGAAAGGGAGCCGCAGCCATCCCTGCCTCCCCACCGTGCCTCCGGCCCCCTCGAGCCTCTGGCCTCTCGGCGCTGTCCCCCCGCCCTCCCGATCCGCCCCCTCTCCTCTTCCGCCGAAAGAAAAGCGCGGAGGCTGCCTGTTTGAGCCTCCCTTTGCTCCACGCCACTTCGCCTGTCATCCTGGACCTCCGTTGTGTTTTTGGGGGGGAGCAGCGGGAAAGCCCTGTGCCGGCCAGGAAAGCTGGCTTTCCGGGAAAGCAGCGCACCTTTTAAACTCGCTGCTTTCCTGCACCTCTTTCCTGGGGGGGGGGGAGTGGAATGGTTAATGGAGTTGCAACTCTGTGAAAACAAATGGGTGAAATTGGAAAAACAGATAAACGGGATGAAGAATAGGGAATTAGTTTTTCTAAAGTGGAATAGGAGTGACTTAGGTAAATTAATAGGTCCCATGAAAGGGACTATGGAAATTTGGAAAAAATGGCAGGGGAAAATAGGATTACAGTGTACCCTCGATTTTCGCGGGTTCGAACTTCGCGAATAGCCTATACCACGGTTTTTCAAAAAATATTAATTAAAAAATACTTTGCGGTTTTTTCCCTATACCATGGTTTTTTCCATCCGATGACATCATACGTCATCGCCAAACTAATAATTTTTGCAAATAAATAACAAAAAAAATAATCATCGTTAATAAATAATTATGTTTATAAATATCAGGATCACTATTCAATGGTGAGTACCAGTAATAATGGTGAGTAAATGGTTGTTAAGGGAATGGGAAATGGTAATTTAGGAGTTTAAAGGGATGGCTTGTGATATTGTCCATAGCCAAAAATGGTGTATTTACTTCCGCATCTCTACTTCGCGGAAATTCGACTTTTGCGGGCGGTCTCGGAACGCATCCCCCGCGGAAATCAAGGGAACACTGTATATAAATCTAAACTGTTATTGCTGTATGTAATAAATAGAGATAATGAAACAAATTTGAGTAGGGTTATAACAGAGTTGAAGGGAAGAGGGATAACCAAGATAGAGCAGTTATACGAGAAGGAAGGTAGGCCAAGTAGAAATTGCATAGAATGGTGGTTAGGCAAGGAAAGATGGCTACAAATAAATGCAATATGTAAATATCTTAATGAAAGGGAGAATAAGGAAGTAGTATTGAGGGAGGAGACAGGGTTAGAGAAAATAATAAGAGAAAAAAGTGAGGATATAAAGGCGCAAGCAACCAATATATCATTAGTGTAATCAGACGGGGACACGATTCAAGGATTGACTAAATGGTAGCAAAATGAGATACAAGTAAAGGTACAAGAGATGCAAGATATAGTAGAAAATTAAGAATACAAGAATTAGGGAAATGAGAAGGAAAATATTACATGTGGTATTATACTCCCGTTCAACTCGCACACTTTCAGCAGAAGGTTGAGGGTAATTGTTGGCATGGCTGTCAAGATAAAGGAGTGTTTATGCATATGATTTGGGAATGCCCAATAGTGCAGGGATTTTGGCAAAAAGTGCAAGAGGACATAAATAGAATGTTAAATATACAATGGACAATCACTAAGGAAATGGCAGTATTAATTAAAAGCAATGAAATGGGAGAATTTAGAGAAATAAAACAAGCAACAATAGAAAGTGCTCAGGTGGTAATAGTTTTGGGTTGGAAGGATGTGACAAAATGGACAATGCAAAATAGGTACAGGTGCATGGTGGACCATATTCAATTTGAAATGATGGATAAAAGGATAAATTTGGATAATGAAACTGAATTGAAACAACTGATGGGACAGTGGGACAAAATAAGAAGATATATGACGAGTAGAATCCGAGACCAAGCTACAAGAAATAAATTGGAATCACTCTATAATATGTAAATAGATAATTTGCTCTTGGCTTACAGTGGGTTATATAAGAAACACCCCCGATATGGTGGTGGGATATGTGTGTATGTCAGGATGGTGGGCATTTTTCACCATGCACTGTTTTATGTTGTGTGTATATTAAACCTGTTAATAATCAATATAAAATATTTTTTTAAAAAGATAATGGGCCCCAAAGGAGTTGTTTCTAGCAGAACTGGGCATCAGGCATACTCTAGAATCGCCTTACTTTCCAGTAGCAAATGGACAAGTAGAACAGATGGTGAGAGTGGCCAAAGAAGCTCTCAGCCATTCCACGTCTGGAGATTGGCAGACAAAAATTGATCAATTCCTATTAATACAGCATATTACCCCTAGTAGTTTCACAAACAAGAGCCCAGCAGAACTCCTCATGGGTCAAAAATTAGATCGCCTCCACCCCCTTTACACAACCCAACAGGACAAACTAAAATATACACCATAAAGTTCTTTTGAAGTGGGAGAAACTGTTTACACAAAAAACTTTGATGGGGGACAGTTGTGCATAAAACTGGTCCCAAATCGTATATCATAAGGCTGGACAATGGAGGAGACATGTAGATCATGTAAATCACTCCGGAAAGAGTGGAAACAATACACCTCCAGACAGCTCCAGGAGCCTGGCATTGGTATGGCCGACTCCATGCAGGTGGACTCTGCTCAGATCAAGCCAGCTAAGCCTGGCAAGCCCCACGGAGTGGCCAGAGAGCCGACCTCTTCAATCGTCGAACAAACAACTGAACTGCACAGGTGCAATCGGGAATGTCTACAACTGGCCCGATTGGACAACTATGTCACATGGTTGAATGATTGATGGGTATACCGAGCTATGAGGGGAGGGGTGTTGTGTACCTATGTAAATAGTTATGGTAATACTATATGTAAATTTGTACCATTTACATGTCGGCTGCGGATTGGCGGAGCCATGGCTGGGAAAATCAAGCAACTGTCAAAGCCGTGCCTACAAGGAAAAAAGACCTTTAAAAACAAGAACCTGAGCTGCGCTCTCTCTCTCTAACCACAAATCTCATTTGTTACTTTGTATACATTTTGTTACACATGGGCCGATTCCTAATAAAGAAGAATCAGACAGCCATGTGTCCAGTACCCGTTCTTCGAACTTAACAATCACATTGTTAAAAAAACAACAACATTGAGACTTTGAGAAAAATGAAAAGAGCAACTAAGGTCATTAAGGGCCTGGAGACAAAAACGTAGGAAGAACAGTTTCAGGAATTGGTCAGTCTAGAGAAAAGGAGGACTGGGATGGCATAATAGCAATATTCCAGTATTTGAGAGGCTACCACAAAGAAGAGGGTGCTTCTTATTTTCCAAACTTATTTTCCAAAGCACCAAAGGGCGGGGCAAGAAACAATAGATGTAAGCTAATCAAGGAGAGAAACAATCTAGAATTAAGTAGAAACTGACTAGTGGAACAGCTTGCCTTCAGAAATTGTAAATGCTTCACAACTGGGGGGGTTAAGAAAAGACTGGACAGCCACCTGGCTGAAATGTTATTAGGTCTCCTGCTTGAGCAGAGGGTTGAACCAGAAGATTTCAATGTCCCTTCTAACTCAATTTTGATTGGATTGTGTTAAACCTAAAAGGAAATGAGGTCATTTCTAGATACAGTAATCTGTAATCCACAGATGAATAAAAGAATGAGACCAAAAAATAAAATCTGTACTGAACAAAAATATGAAATTTAAGTCATAATTAAGGTAAAATATTAATAAAAAGTAGTTGTGGTGATACTTAAGAGGTCCCTTTTTTCATTTAAAATTTTGTAGCCTTTGGGCCCCATGTTTTATTTTTTTAAAAAATTAAAAATTTAACTAAAAATTAAAAAAATATTTAAACATTGGTTTTGTGTGGGGTGTTTTAAAAAAACTTTTAAACAATTTTTCCAATGTCCTATCCTTTTGTTTCCTTCCTTCTTTTAAAAATTGCTCTTTTGCTCCCTCTTGTGGTTAATATTGAAATAAAAGGTAGTCTTATGCTCCAGTAGCCTGCGTTGAAATAAAACTTAAAAGCAAAACCAGTCATACTCAAGATACATTTTGTAATCCACAAAGGAGGTAGAAAAGTAGAAGTCTTTTATCCTAGAAACATACAAATTTCTGTTAAAGATTAGTCTTTTGCTGAAAAACTCTTTTGTGACCTCTTGTGGTTCACGTTGAAAAGAGGACTTGTATACACTATACAAGGGCAAATTAGGCCTACTTTTTAAAGTATCTCAGTTCCCCAATTCACAATTTACATCCTTAAATATTTGCAGCATTGTTTTATAGTTCAAAATTTTGTAGTCTTATTTTGGGGTTAATGCAAAATGACCAGATTTTTACATTGTTTAAGAGGGACACCATTGACTGGGATTGACATTGATTTTTGATTTAAAATTTGGTTTATATGAAGCAAAAAACATTTCTCTTTCTTTTTCTCTCTATCTCTCTTCCTCCCTCAATTTCTCTCAATTTCTCTCTCCCTCTCTCTTTCTCTCTCTCTTCCTTCCTTCCTCTTTTTCTCTCTCTCTCTCCATCCCTCTTTCCTTTCTATCTCTCCCTCCCTCTTTCCTTGCTATGTCTACCTCCCTCTTTCCTCCCTCCCTCTTTTCTTTCTATCTCTCCCTCCCTCTTTCCTTTCTTTCTCTTTCCTTTCTATCTCTCCCTCCTTCTTTCCTTTCTCCCTCTTTCCTTTCTATCTCTCCCTCCCTCTTTCCTTTCTCCCTCTTTTCTATCTATCTATCTATCTCTCCCTCCCTCTTCCCTTTCTATCTCTCCCTCCCTCTTTCCTTTCTCCCTCTTTCCTTTCTATCTCTCCCTCCCTCTTTCCTTTCTCCCTCTTTCCTTTCTATCTCTCCCTCCCTCTTTCCTTTCTATCTTTCTCTCTCCCTGCCTTTCTCCAAGCACTTCCTTTTCCCTCTCCCTATCGTACTACCCCCCTCTCCCTCCTTTCTATCTCTCCCTCCCCCTTTCTTTCTCTCTCTTTCCCTTCCTTCATCTTTCTTTCCCTCTCTCTCCATCCCTCTTCCTTTCTTTCTCTCTCTCTTCCTTCCTTCCTCTCTTTTTTGCTCTTTCTCCCTCCCTCCTTCCCTCCCTCTATGTCTTTCCCTCTCCCTCCTTCCCCCCTCTTTTTCTCTCTCACTTGCTTCCTTTCCTTCCCTTTCTCTCTCATTCTCTCTCCCCTCCTTTTTCTCTCTCTCCCTTTCTCTCTCGTTTATCATGCCAGCAACAGAGAGAAAAAGAGAGAGAGAGAGAGACGGAGAGAGAGTGGAGGGCGCTGTTGTCTTCACCTCCACCCGGCTCTGCAGCTAAGAGGCAGCACACACAAACATACCATACATAAATTGTATAGGCCCGGGGGAGATGTCTCAATTCCCCCATGCCTGATGGCAGAGGTGGGTTTTAAGGAGTTTACGAAATGCAAGGGGGGTGGGGGCAGTTCTAATCTCCAGGGAGAGCTGGTTCCAGAGAGTTGGGGCTGCCACAGAGAAGGCTCTTCCCCTGGGACCCGGCAAACAACATTGTTTAGTTGACGGGACCCGGAGAATGCCAACTCTGTGGGACCTAATCGGTCGCTGGGATTTATGCGGCAGAAGGCAGTCCCAGAGATATTCTGGTCTGATGCCATGAAGGGCTTTATAGGTCATAATCAACACTTTGAATTGTGACCGGAAATTGATCGGCAACCAATGCAGATTGTGGAGTGTTGGTGTAACATAGGCATACCTTGGGAAGCCCATGATTTCTCTCACAGCTGCATTCTGCATGATCTGAAGTTTCCAAACACTTTTCAAAGGTAGCCCCATGTACATTACAGTAGTTGAATCTCAAGGTGATGAGGGCATGAGTGACTGTGAGCAGTGAGTCCCGGTCCAGATAAAGCCGCAACTGGTGCACCAGGTGAACCTGGGCAAACGTCCCCCTCGCCACAGCTGAAAGATGGTTCTCTAATGTGAGCTGTGGATCGAGAAGGATGCCCAAGTTGCGATCAATAATTCCCCCCCCCCCAGGGTTATGGACAGATAGATGGAATTGTCCTTGGGAGGCAGAACACACAGCCACTCCGTCTTATCCGGGTTGATTTTGAATCTGTTGACACCCATCCAGACCCCAACAGCCTCCAGGCACTGGCACATCACTTCCACTACTTCGTTGACTGGACATGGGTGGACATGTACAACTGGGTATCATTTGTGTACTGATGATACCTCACCCCATGCCTCTGGATGATCTCACCCAGCGGTTTCATGTAGATATTAAATAGCAAGGGGGAGAGGACCGACCCCTGAGGCACCCCATAAGGGAGTAACCTTGAAGTCGACCTCTGACCCCCCACTAACACTGACTGTGATCGACCGGAGAGGTAGGAGGAGAACCACTGGAGAACAGTGCCTCCCACTCCCAACCCCTCCAGCTGGTGCAGAAGGATACCATGGTCGATGGTATCGAAAGCCGCTGAGAGGTCAAGAAGCACCAGGACAGAGGATAAACCCCTGTCCCGGGCCCACCAGAGATCATCCATCAATGCAACCAAAGCAGTTTCCATGCTGTAGCCGGGCCTGAAACCCGACTGCTGAGGGCCTAGATAATCAGCTTCTTCCAAGGACCGCTGGAGCTGGAGCGCTACCACCTTATCAAAAACTTTCCCCATAAAGGGAAGGTTGGAGACTGGATGATAGTTATTAAGAATGGCTGGGTCCAGGGAAGGCTTCTTGAGCAGGGGGCGCACAAGTGCCTCCTTGTAGGGATCCAGAAAGGACCCCCTCCCCAGAGAAGCATTGACAATCTCCTGGACCCAGTTCCGTGTCACCTCTCTGCTGGCCGAGACCAGCCAGGAGGGACACGGATCCAGTAAGCAGGCAGCAGAACTCACAGCTCCAATGGCCTTATCCACTTCATCAGGTGTCACCAGATCAAACTCTTCCCAGAGAGGTGGACAAGTATGGGCCCCAGTCACCTTGACTGACTCATTGTCAGTCGACTCTGTTATCCAATTGGAGTCGTGATCCGCCTGGATCCAAGCGATTTTACCAGCGAAAAACATGTTAAAATCCTCGGCACTACTCTGTAAGGGCTCCTCAACTCCCCCCTGGTTAAGAAGGAAGTGGGCCACCCTAAACAGAGCAGCCGGGCAGGATTCTGCTGATGCAATCAAGGCAGCATGATACGTGCATCTTACTGCCTTGAGCGCCACTTTGTAAGTCTTAATAAAAGCTCTTACAAGTGTTCGATCGGATTCAGACTTACTCTTCCTCCATCGCTTCTCTACACGTCTCTTCTGGCATTTCAACTCCCAGAGCTCCTTGTTGAACCATGGAGCTCTACGTGGTCTAGTGCCGGGGAGAGGTCGCAACGGCGTAATCCAGTCAAGAGCCTCCGCTGCAGCCTTGTTCCAGGCCTCAGCAAGAGACTCCACCCAACTGTGGATGAGTGCCTCTGGGATAACCCCAAGCACCCTCTGAAAGCCCTCTGGGTCCATCAGGCATGTGGGGCGGAACTGCCTAATCAGTTCTGCCTCCCTGTGGGGAAGGATTGGAGCCAGGAAGTCAAGCCGCAGTAGAAAATGGTCTCACCATGACAAAGGCAACACTTCTACTCCCCTTAATGTCATACCATTACTTAATTGCTCAGAGAGGAATACCATGTTGGGTGCGTGCCCCCCCTCGTGAGTTGGACCCTGTATTACTTGAGTCAGGTCCATGGCTGTCATGGTGGCCATGAACTCCTGTGCTAATCCAGAGGCTTCACCGAGTGATTGCAGGTTAAAATCCCCCAAGACAATAAGTCTGGGGAATCCTACCGCCAACCTGGCTACCTCCTCAAGCAGCACAGGCAGAGCTGTTGACACGCAGCTGGGAGGCAGGTACGTGAGCAACAAGCCCACTTGAACCCCTAATCCAACTCCACTAGGAGGGACTCACAACCCGCAATCTCTGGAGCAATGAGTCTACGCAGGCAAAGGCTCTCCCTGGCTATAATAGCCACTCCTCCCCCCCGTTCCCTGAGATTGAGGCTGATGCCATATCTGAAACCCGGCTGGGCAAATTTCAGAGAGAGGAACTCCCTCTGGGCCCCTCAGGGTTCAGTTACACATGCCAGGTCGGCCTCCTCATCCAGCATCAAATCCTGGATGAGGAGAGCTTTATTTACCACTGACCTGGCATTGAGCAGCAGCAGCCTGAGTCCAGGGCCAGAGTTACACTCATCACCAGTACCCTGGGTTGAGCTCACAGAGCCAGAACGAGTGATCGTTATTAAGCAGCGATCTCTCGTTCCCCTGGAATGGCTAGTTCTGTGGCTCCCGCCATATCTGCCTCTCCCCAGCAACACTGGAATATTCCGACCCTCTGCAACCCCAGAGATCGGTGCCTCCTCCCCTCCCACCTCTCTCTCATCAGGTGGGCCATGTAAATCATTCATATCATACCCATTTACCCCATCCATACCATAATCCCATCCACCCCACCCATCCCATTCATACCACTCACTCATTCCATACGTATTATTAAACCCACCCCAATTATCCATCAATTTAAAAAATTAAATAATTGAATAATACAGGATATAATACAGGATATAGATTAAATAAATTATACTAAATATACGAATTTAAGTGCAAAATATCAATTTAAATGTGCAAATTGCATCAATCAGTTCGAGTCAATCTAATAAGATTGCAGGTTGTGAGTCCCTCTTTATGAAGTTAGACCTAGGGGTTCAGGTGGGCTTGTTCCTCATGTACCTGCCTCACAGCTGCATGTCAACAGCCCTGCCTGTGCTGCTCAAGGAGGTAGCTGGGCTGGCGGTGGAGTTCCCCAGATTTATTGTCTTGGGGGATTTGAATCTAACATCACTCAGCAAATCCTCTGGGCTAGCACAGGAGTTCATGGCCACCATGACAGCCATGGACCTGACCCAAGTATTTGAGGGTCTGACTCACGAGTGGGGACATGCACCCGACATGATATTTCTCTCGGAGCAGCTGAGTGATGGTCTGAGGCTAAGGGGCTTAGATGTTTTGCTCTGGTCAAGGTCAGTCCATTTTCTGCTTTGGCTTAATTTCAGGGCTCCAATCCTCCCCCACAGGGAGGTGGAAACGACTAGGTGGTTCCACCCCAGGCACCTGATGGAGGGCTTTCAGAAGGTGCTTGGGGCTTTACCGGATTCACTTTTCCACAGTTCAGCAGAGTCTCTTGCCATGACCTGGAACAAGGCTGCAACAGAGGCTCTTGACCGGATTGCACCGTTGCAACCTCTTTCTGGCAATTGACCCCAGAGAGCTCCTTGGTTCAAAGAGGAACTCTGGGTGTTGAAATGCCAGAAGAGACGTCTGGAGAAGTGGTGGAGGAAAAGTAAATCTGAATCCGATCGAACACATGTAAGAGCTCATATTAAGACTTACAAAGTGGTGTTCAAGTCGGCAAGATGCGTGCATCATACCGCCTTGATTGCATCAGCAGAATTCCACCCAGCCACCCTGTTTAGAGTAACCCACTCCCTTCTTATTAAGGGGGGAGTTGGGGAGCTCTTGCGTGGTAGTGCCAAGGACTTTACCACATTTTTTGCTGATAAAATCGCTCAGATTTGGATTGACCTTGACTCCAATTGGACAGCAGAGTCGACTGACAATGAGTCAGTTAAGGTGACTGGGGCCCATCATTGTCCACCTGTCTGGGAGGAGTTTAATCTGGTGAGATCTGATGAAGTGGACAGGGCCATTGGAGCTGTGAATTCTGCCACCTGTTTACTGGATCCATGTCCCTCCTGGTTGGTTTCGGCCAGCAGGGAGATGACACGGAGTTGGGTCCAGAAGATTGTCAATGCTTCTTTGGGGAGGGGCTCTTTTCTGGCTACTCATACACCCCCTCCTCAAGAAGCCTTCTCTGGATCCAGCCATTCTCAACAACTATTGTCCAGTCTCTAACTTTCCCTTTATGGGGAAGGTTGTTGAGAAGGTGGTGTTGCTCCAGCTCTAGCGGTCCTTAGAAGAAGCCGATTATCCCCAAACCTTTTACACAGGGGGCCAATCCCTTGGACAGTTGGAGGGCCAGACTATTAAAAAAAACTATGAACAAATCCCTATGCACACTACACACACCTTATTTAAAAGTAAAAATTGCGACTGCACTAGGAGGTGTCAGAGCGGGGCTCCACTGGCACACTTTCCTTTTTTTTCTTTGAAGTACTGCTTTTTCAGTGCGATCAGGCTCGGAGGGTCCCGATCGTTGAAGGGGAGTATCCGTAGCCCACAGGGCAACCCGCCATTACCCAGGGGGTGAGGAATAAACCCCAAAACTTCATCAGAAAAGAACCGGTGCTTCAGCAGCCGGCTGAAGCAGCAACGACCACACAACAGGAAGACGAAGAGTGACAGAAAGTAGATCAGAGAAAACAAGATACATTGGAAAATAATTGAAAATTCCACAGGGATCGAGTAATCCCAAGTATTGTTTAAACTTTTAATATCAAAGGCGAAAGAGAACAGAGAGATCAGAGTGACCGCAATTAATAAAATCTCAAAAAAGACATGAGCTTTAAATCAGTTGCTGGAAAACTGCCATCACGCTAATCACCCAGCTTCTATATTTGTTCTTTTTTCCTCTGTGGATTATAAGTAAACAAATAAATAAAGAAGATCTAGTATCTTGCGGATTTAAAGTATTAAGAGAGAGTGATTAAATACCTACAGCAAGAAACAGAGATCAGAAAGAAGAAAGGGAAAGTATACAGGAAGTCACTGATTGCGGGCACCATTGCAACATAATTACAGCAAGAGAGTGACTGGGCAGAAAACGAAAGTCATCGGAATATGCGGTGGAAAGAAAGATCAGGTTTCAGTAAAGTGTGAAAAAAAATAGAAGTTTTTGACAGAAGATATCTCAAATTCCTTTTTTCCTCTGGATTGGATAGTTTTTCCTTTCGATTGTTCTTCCTTTTCTTTTTTGTTTCTCTGTTGAAGTTTCTTTTTCTTGGATCCACTAATTTTTATTGGACTAATTAAATAAAGACTGAAATATATTAAGAATTTTTCTTTTCCCCCTTTTTTCTTTTGGAATATTTTTATAGATATAAAAATCTTAAATAGAACGTTTTCACTTTGACTTTAATTTTTACTTTTTTATGATTTCGACTTTACTCATTTTACTTAGTTATTATATCTATTAATTTGGGACATTATAATACTTGTCCTTCATTTTTTTCCTTTTTACTTTTTTCCTCCTTCATTTTTCCCTTTTCCCTTTTTTCATTCTTTTTTCACTTTCCTTTTTCTTTTCTTTTCTTCCTTTTTTCATTTTTTTTGCATACATATTTTTTCTATTTTTGATATGAATAATAATTAAATATTCTCTTCCTCCCTGCCGGCTTGAATTTTAACCCCTTTAAACCTCTTCCTTCTTAGATTAACTTTGTTCTGAAACTCCCCATAAATTACTTTTTTGTGTAAAATATACTACTTATAACTATTACCTTTAGGAAAATATTATAAATATATGCATATATTATATCTATTATAAAGTTATATTAGTTAAACTAGTTAGCATTTCAATAAGTAATAAGTAAATAGTGAAATAAGTTAAGACTGTTTATTGTATATTGATTACTTATTAACATCAATTAACTATATGCAACTGTATTAAATATCTATTTACTTAAAAGAAAACTTACAAATCTAATATTGTAGCTTATATTTCCCCTATTTTTCCTTCATCTCTCTTTTTTCTCTCTCCTTTATATTGAAATTTTGCCTGGATTTATAGGGATTGTCATATGTAAAGATTAAATATATAAGTTTGAGGGAATTGATAAAATTGTGAAATTATTTAATACTGATTAACGATTATAAGTAAAATTTTTATTAAAAGTTTATGATATTGTGGAAAAACTTAAGATCGTTAAGCATGACTAGTACATCTACAACAATGAAGACCACCAAAAAGCAAAACATAGATTCACCAATACATCAAAAGACATTAGATACTATGTTAACAAAAGATAAATCGGGCTCTGCAACTAGTTTGCAATCAATACAAGACATGATAGTACAACTACAAGACACAATGACAAAAGCACTAGAAAACAACAGAGAAGAAGCCAAAAAACAACAGAGATGGGAGAAGTCAAAGATAAGATTAAGGGAATTGACGAAAGAATAGTAGATATGCAACAAACATTAAAGGAAAATGTACAAAATATAAAGATAATAGAAGATAAAGTAGAAAAGGTAGAAAAGAAGGTAGAAAGGATAGAAGAGAAAAGTGAGATGACAACCAAAAATATGGAGGAATCTATTGCACAACTGGAATTAGACCACTCCTCGTACAGTCTACGATTTCAAAATATAATCGAAGAGAAAGATGAGAATCTAGGCGAAAAAATAATAGAAATCCTAGCAAAAATCCTACATAAAGATGGCACAGGAAATAGATGAATTATGTCGCGTACATACAAACTATGCAAGAAGGCACCACGCAAAGTACATATTAAATTCACCAGATGAATAACTAGAGACGAAATATATAAATGGTCCCACAGCCAATCAATAGCTTACAGAGGAAAGGAAATAATAATCTTGAAACAAGTGCCATGTAGGATTCGCGAGATCAGAAAACAATATCAATTTCTGGCAAGAAAACTGATTCAAAGGAGTGTAATGTTTAGGTGGCTTCTTCCTGAAGGGATGATGATATCTTTGAAAGAAAGGAAAGTTAGAATAAACACAGTAGAGGAAGCAAGACAATTCTGCGAAGAAAACGACTTACTCTGTGAAGAACAAGTCAGTAAACAAAGCAGGGGTAGTAGAGAGGAATTGGAGACAACAAGTTGGGAGGAGAAAGAATCACTTGAAGAAAAAGAGAGACTAAGGGCAGAAGGAAGAAGACAAGAACAACAGGAAGAACAGTGGGCGAGAAACCTTAGAGAAACAAGAAACCGTAAATACTTCTAATAATTAATGTCAGAAGATATAGGGATAATATCGATCAATGTAAATGGACTTAACAATCCTAATAAAAGAAGATTAATATTTACAAAACTAAAAAAATTAAAAATGGACGTGATTGCTTTGCAAGAATTACATATACGTAAACAAAATGCGGACTTACTAGAGAATAAGAAATTAGGGATGCTTTATGTTTCCCTAGCAGACAAAAAAAAAAGAGTAGCAATATATGTGAAAAAAATAATCAATTCAAAAGAAATATAAAGATCAGGAGGGTAGAATTTTAATAATAGAATTGGAAAAGAATCAAAAACCCCTAACATTAACAGTGATTTATGCAATCAATGATAATCAACTTGAATTCTATAAAAAATTACATGAAAAAATTATCAAATTAGATTTGGAAAATATAATTCTGCTAGGAGATTTCAATGCGGTATCAGATAAGAAATTAGACTACAAAGGGAATAGAAATATTAAAAAAAGAGAAATCTCCCCAAAACCTTTTGGGATATAGTTAAAGAGCTAAATTTGAAAGACTCTTGGAGAGAAAAACATGATATACATACTATTCAAATCCACATCAGAGTTGGTCTCATATAGACATGACATGGGCAACACCACAGATAAATAATGAAATTATAAAAATAGAAATAGAATTAAATACTTGGGCAGATCACAACCCGATATCACTAATTTAGAGAAAGGAAAATAATAAAAAACAAATAAAATGGATCATGGATAGAAAAATAATAAAGGAAAAGCAATACATTCAGATACTAGAGAAAGAATTACAAATATTTTTTGAAATAAACAAAACTGAAGACATTACACCACAAACTCTCTGGAATACGACAAAGGCTTATATTCGGGGTCTAACAACATCATATATGGCAATGAAACATAAACAAAAAAATTAAACAGGAAAAATTGGAACAAGAACTAAAACAAATAGAAACAGAAATACAAATCCAAAAAACAAAAAAACTAAGGAGAAAAAAGATCAAATTAGACGTGCAGTTAATCTTTTACATCAGGAAGAAATGGAAGATAAAATTAGAGCAGCCAAACAATTATATTTTGAGCAAGCCAATAAACCAGGTAGATGGCTAGCACATAAATTAAGAAAACAAAGAGAAAGAAAAATTATAGACAGACTGGAAGATGAACAAGGCATTACAAAATATGATAAAGAAGAAAAGAAAAGAATAGCAGTACAATTTTATAAGAAATTATACACGTATGAAGAAGTAAAAAAGGAAGAAATAGAAAAGTATATCGAATTATCAAATATGAAAACATTAACAGAAGAGCAACAACAAGAACGAAATAGACCAGTCACCTTAGTCGAATTGCAGGCAGCGATAAAACAACAAAAAAACAATGAAGCAACTGGCATAGATGGTATACCAGGAGAATTATACAAACAAGAAATAAAAATATTAGAAAATAATATGCTGGAAATTTACAATCAAATAGCCCAAGAGGCAAAGATACCCTAAACATGGTCAGAAGCATTAATATCACTCATACCCTAAACAGAAACAGAAAAAGAAAAAATCCATAATTATAGACCCATATCCCTATTAAATATGGACTACAAAATATTCATTACAATCTATGCAACAAGGATAAAAAAAAATCTGAATCAGTTAATACATCGAGACCAAAATGGTTTTCTCCCCAAGAGACAAATTAGAGACAATTTGAGGATAATAATAAATACATTAGAATATTATGAGAAACAGATGGTGTTGGTTTTCCTTGATGCCCAGAAGGCTTTCGATAACGTCAATTGGAAATTTATGATAACACAACTAGAAATGATGAAATTTGGCCAAAACTTTATAAATGTAATAAATACAATATATTCTAAACAAAATGCTAGAATTATAATTAATGGAGAGCAGACAGAAAAATTTGCAATTGAGAAAGGAGTAAGACAGGGATGTCGCATCTCTCCACTTCTGTTTATACTAACAATGGAAACACTATTAGTAAAAATAAGAAAGAATGAAGAAATAAAAGGCCTAAGAATAAGGAAAGAAACTTACAAAGTCCAAGCTTTCGCAGATGATTTGGTATTTATAATTGAAGAACCACTGACAACTGCACCAAAACTGATTAAACAAATTGAAGATTTTGGTGAAGTAGCAGGACTTAAAATAAATAAACAAAAAATAAAAATTATAACTAAAAACTGTACAAAAAAACAAATAAAACATCTGGAACAGATTACTAATATGCAAGCAGTTAAAAAAATTAAATATTTGGGAATTTGGCTTACAGCTAAAATGGCAACATTAAAAGAAGACAATTATACAAGATTAATGAATCAAATTAAAGCGGACTTTAAAAAATGGCGAAATTTACAACTCTCATTAGTAGGTAGAATTAATTCGATCAAAATGAGTGTCCTGCCCAAACTCCTCTACCTATTCCAAACAATCCCTATAAATTCAGGCAAAAAGTTCTTTAAAGAACTCAACAAAATAATATTAAATTATATATGGTTAGGTAAAAAATTGAGAATTAAATTAAAGGCACTACAAGGTGTGAAAGAAAGAGGGGGGTTTGGGATTACCAAATTTTAAATTATATTACTATGCAGCATCACTAACATGGATTAAAGAATGGATCATGTTAGAGAATAAACGTATACTGACCATAGAAGGTCACGGCCTATTATTAGGCTGGCATGCCTACCTCTGGTACAAAAGAGATAAAACACATAGATATTTTTAAAAGCATATACTAAGAAATTCTCTTATCCAAACATGGAAGACAATAAAAAAACAACAATATACCAAAGTACTAGAATGGGTTTCGCCAATAGAATTAACATACTACCCAAGTTTAATCAGGCCCCAAAATACAATTAGATATAAAGAACTATTAGATCAACAAACAAATATAAAAACAAAGGAAGAACTGGAACAAAATGGCAAATTAAAAGATTGGTGGACATACCTACAATTAAAAGATGCAGAATTATATCTATTGGGCATTTTCAATTTTAAAAAATGAAAAAAGAGGTAAGATGCTTAGTTATACACATACTAACAGCTGCTAGGATAGCATATGCCCAACAATGGAAAATAGACAAAACACCAGAAGAAAATATAGTAATTAAAAAAATATTACTGTGCAGAGATGGATAGGATGTCCAAAAAATTAGAGGGAAAAGAAGACTCAGATTATTATAAAATATGGGGAAAGTTTTACGATTGGCTAAAGGAAAGAACAATGGAGAAATAACTAAAATTCAAGCAAAGCAACACGTCAAATAAAAGAATTAATATTAAGTGACAAAAGAAAATTCTCTGATCAAACACTCAAAAAAGAAGTGGGGAAGCTTTTGCTTCCCAAATGTTGTATGTATATGTTTTGTTAATAATTTACTGGTATGTCATATTTATTGTATTGTGTTCGTTGTTGTTTTTTCTTCTTTTCTTTTTCTTCTTTTGTTGTTTGGTTTGCCGAGGCTCCCGGTTGTGCCCTCCCCGCTCCGCCCCAGCGCGTGACATTCAAAACAAGAAAAACCTTCACCGGCCTCCGCACTTTCTTTGTTGCTCCCGGACCCCAACTCCAACACCCGGCTCCTTTGCGGGGCCCTGGGAAAGGCTGCATGGGGGGTTGGTTTTGTGTGCACAGCTGCATGGCCGCACGGCTTAGAGGGAACACTGGCCCGGAGCATAGGATGTGTACACATCCTGTGCTTCTGTCACTCACCCACGGGCCGGATAAATGGCCTCAGTGGGCTGTATGTGGCCTGTGGGCTGTAGTTTGGGGACTGCTGATCTAGGCCCTCAATAGTCAGGATTCAGGCCTGGTTACAGCATGCTTTGGTCGCACTGATAGATGATCTCTGGTCTAGTGCTTCTTGATCTCTCAGCGGCTTTCAATACCACTGACCATGGTATCCTTCTGTGCCGGCTGGAGGAGCTAGGAGTGGGGAGCAGTGGTTCTCTTCCTACCTATCCAGTCGGTCACAGTCAATGTTAGTGGGGGTTCAGAGGTCGACCTCTAGGTCTCTCCCTTATGGGGTGCCTCAGGGGTCGGTCCTCTCCCCCCTGCTATTCAAGATCTACATGAAACCGCTGGGTGAGATCATCCAAGGGCATGGGGTGAGGTATCATCCAAGGGCATGGGGTGGAGATGTATACCCAGTTATACATCTCCACCCCATGTCCAGTCAGCGAAGCAGTGGAAGTGATGTGCTGGTGCCTGGATGCTGTTGCGGTCTGGATGGGTGTCAATAAGCTCAAACTCAACCCTGATAAGACGGAGTGGCTGTGGATTTTGCCTCCCAAGGACAATTCCATCTGTCCGTCCATTACCCTGGGGGGGATTATTGACCCCCCCCAGAGAGGCTCCACAACTTGCGCATCCTCCTCAATCCCCAGCTAACATTAGAGTACCATCTTTTGGTTGTGGCAAGGAGGGCATTTGCCCGTTGCGGACCTATTTGGACAGGGGTCTCTGCTCACAGTCACTCATGCCCTCATCACCTCGAAGTTTGACTGCTGCAATGCTCTCTACATGGGGCTACCTTTGAAAAGTGTTCAGAAACTTCAGATTGTGCAGAATGTGGCCATGAGAGCAATTATAGGCCTTCCAGATCACAGAGAAGGAGGAGAGAAAGGTAGTGCTTTTTAAGACATTTTGTATTTTTTGAATTCAAGGAGGTTGGGCAGATATTACTGACTGTATGGGACAATTTTATTGGCAGTTTGAGTTCAGGCTGTAAAGGACAATTTTATTGGCAGTTTGATTTCAAGCACAGACCACTCACATATTAGGCTGGGACAGGACTAGATTGGGAAGGATAAAAAGGAGGGAAAAGCCATTTTAAATCGCACTTTCAGATCACAGAGAAGGAGGAGAGAAAGGTATAACTATAAACCAAAATCAGCAAAGTTTGGTAACGATAAGGGTTGATTTTCTTACTAACTACTTGTATTTCAATAAATTGTTCAGATGTCTGGCTTGGTGCAGTGCAACACTTTTTTGGCTGTTGTGTTCCATAGTACCTTGTGGAACTTGGGTTGCTGCCCTCTTTGCATAAGGACATCTAGTTTATATGGCGAGATCTCTAGATTGCAGTCCTTGTAGCTTGCAGTCAGAAGTGGAAAGATTGTCCCAGCCACATGCTGCAATGCAGCCATGTGTGCAGCCTCCACTTCCACAGCGCCCCCTGAGTAGGAGGGCTGTGTGGACAACTGTCGGTTCAGGAAGATTATGTGCAGTGCAGCAAAAACATAGCAATTTTGGTCTCTCTGTATCGAATTGCTATAATGTTCTTGCGGATTTAAATGGTAAGGATGTTGTAGATACTAGCGAGGCCCCTCAGGCGGAGAATGAGGGGATGTTCCAAGGAGAAGTTGTTGTAAGTGAGGTGCATAGTGTCACCAAACTATCAAGTGCAGTTAGTAGAAATAAAACGAAGACACATTTTCTTGTGGGTGACTCGACTGTTAGAGGTGTTGATTTCGGACAGAGTAAGGATGTGGTGAAGCTGATGAGGTGTCTTCCAGGTGCCACTGCCAGCAGGGACAGGAGGCGGATTACAAATATTGTCAAGGCTGTGAGTAAAGGTAATAATGTTGATGTGGTGGTACATCTTGGCGCAAATGATTTGTCCCAGAGTAATGTTAATTTAGTAAAAAGAGATTTCCAATGTCTAAGCATGGAGCTGGGCAAAATAACTGATTCAGTGACTTTCTCAGAGGTGTTACCGGTTTGTGGCCAGGAGGATAAAACTGTATCAGACAGTTAATGTGTGGTTACAGCAGTAGTGTAAAGCTGAAGGTTTTGGCTATGTAAGTCATGATGTCAGTAGGTGGTCTAATAGGGAGTTGTATAAGAGGGATGGTTTGCATTCATCATACAGAGGTACCCATGTGCTTGGTGAGGAGTTCAGAACTTTTTTGGACAGGCATTTAAACTAGGTAAAGGAGACAGAGATGTAACTGATGTGGATGATTTCTGTCCCCGACCAATGAGGATAAAGCAGTTTCTGGAACTTATGAAAAGGGAGCTGTAAATAAAATAGATGTAGTTGTTGATGATAGGGGGCAAACTAATAATGAAAATAATGTTCTTCGGGTAATGTGCACGAATGCTCGAAGCTTGAGCAACAAGCTCTGTGAGTTAATGGCCATAATATCTAGAGATAATTTGGATCTGGTTGCCATAACTGAGACATGGTTTAAGGACTCTAATGAATGGGAAATATCCATACCAGGATATACACTGTATAGGAAGGATAGAATAGAGAGAAGGGGAGGTGGAGTAGCCATTTATGGAATTTAGGAAAGCCTAAAAACAACACTAATTCAAAATACATGTAAAGATATGGAGACTCTTTGGGTTTGCATGCAAAATAAAGAATTGGAGTGATCTATAGGCCTCCAGGGCAATCTGGGGAATATGACAACAAGATGGTGGATGAAATTGCCCAAATGACAGTAAAGAGAGATATTGTGGTTATGGGTGATTTCAACATGCCTGATGTTGACTGGAATATCCCCAGTGCCCTTACATGCAAAAGTAAGAATATAGTAGAGGCCTTAATAAGAGCAGCTCTGGCACAGCTGGTTAAGACACTGACTAGAGGGGAGAATATTCTAGATTTAGTCTTTACGAATGGGGAATGGGTTTCAGAGGTTAAGGTGGGAGAAAATTTAGATTGCAGTGACCATCTATGTTTGTGGTTTGATGTAAAAACTGATTGTGAGCAATCCTATACTGCAACCAAAGTATTGGATTTCAGAAAAACAAATTTTAATGCAATGGGGGAATTAAAGGGGAGGGATAAAATGGCAGGAGCAAGTACTCTGTGGACTGTATTAAAAAAGGCCATCTTAAAAGCCACTGGACAGTATGTAAGGCAAATAACTAAAGGTAAAAGGAAGAAGAAACCGCTATGGTTTAGCAATGATGTAACGGCTATAGTCAATGAAAAAAAGGCTGCCTATAGGAGGTATAAAGAGTCTGGAAGTATAGCTGAGAGAGAGGTGTATAAAATGAGACAGAAGGAGGCGAAACAGATAATATATGTTGCTAAAGCCTCAAAAGAGGAAGAAATTGCCAAATCTGTGAAGAAGGGGGATTAAAACCTTTTTCAAATATATTAGTGATAGGAAGAAGAAAAACTGCAGCATCACGAAGCTTAGTATCGGGAATAATACATGCATTGATGGGAATAAGGAGATCGCTGACCATTTCAATAGCTACTTCTGTTCAGTTTTCTCAAAAGACACCTTACAATATAATACTATAGATGGATATAGCATTGCTTCCAGCTGTACGGATTCAGCTCCAGGGATCTTAGAAGCCGATGTCTTAGAAGAACTTGAACGATTAAAGATAAATAAGGCAATGGGTCCAGATGGCATCCACCCCAGAGTTCTTAAAGAACTCAGTTTTGACATTGCTACCACCCTGACTGATTTGTTTAACCAATCCCTGTTAACAGGAGATGTTCCTGAGGATTGGAGAATGGTCAGTGTTTTGCCTATCCACAAGAAGGGCAGTAGATAAGAAGCTGATAACTACAGGCCAGTTAGCTTGACATCAGTTATTGTTAAAATGATGTAGACTCTACTCAAAAAGATGATAAATCAGCAGCTAAAAAACAATAAATTATTGGACCCAAATCAGCATGGCTTTACTGAATCAAATCATGTCAGACTAATCTCATTGATTTCTTTGACTATGTCACAAAGGTGTTGGATGAAGCTGGTGCCGTGGATATTGCCTACCTGGACTTCAGCAAAGCCTTTTTGATACGGTTCCACATAAAGAGCCGATAGATAAATTAGTGAAGATTGGACTTAATCCCTGGATAGTTCAGTAGATTTGCAGCTGGCTGAAGTGTAGACATCAGAGAGTTATTGTTAATGGCGAGTATTCTGAGCAAAGACAGGTTACAAGCGGTGTGCCACAAGGGTCTGTTCTGGGTTCTATTCTTTTTAATATGTTTGTGAATGACATAGAGGAAGGTTTGGTAGGGAAGGTTTGCCTATTTGCCGCTAGGTCTAAAATGTGCAATAGAGTTGATATTCCTGGAGGAGTCTGTAATATGGTAAATGATTTAGCTTTACTAGATAAATGGTCAAAGCAATGGAAACTGCAGTTTAATGTTTCCAAATGTAAAATAATGCACTTGGGGAAAAGGAATCCTCAATCTGAGTATTGTATTGGCAGTTCTGTGTTAGCAAAAACTTCAGAAGAGAAAAGACGGGCTACAAGAATGGTGGAAGGTCTTAAGCATAAAACCTATCAGGAAATACTTAATGAACTCAAATTGTGTAGTCTGGAGGACAGAAGGAAAAGGGGGGACATGATTGAAACATTTAAATATGTCAAAGGGTTAAATAAGTTTCAGCAGGGAAGTGTTTTTAATAGGAAAGTGAACACAAGAACAAGGGGACACAATCTGAAGTTAGTTGGGGGAAAGATCAAAAGCAACATGAGAAAATATTATTTTACTGAAAGAGTAGTAGATCCTTGGAACAAACCTCCAGCAGACGTGGCTGGTAAATCCACAGTAACTGAATTTAAACATGCTTGGGATAAACATATATCTTCGGAGATGGGCGGCATACAAATCTAAATAATAAATAAATAAATAAATAAATATCCATCCTAAGATAAAATACAAAAAATAGTATAAGGGCAGACTAGATGGATCATGAGGTCTTTTTCTGCCGTCAGTCTTCTATGTTTCTATGTTTCCAAGATACTGCCATGTCTCGTCAACACTCTGCAGCCTGCACTGGTTGCCAATCAGTTTCCGGTCACAATTCAAAGTGTTGGTTATGACTTATAAAACCCTACATGGCATTGGACCAGAATACCTCTGGGACCATCTTCTGCTGCACAAATCCCAGTGGCCGATTAGGTCCTACAGAGTGGGCCTTCTCTGGGTCCTGTTGACTAAGCAATGCTGTCTGGTGGGGCCCAGGGGAAGAGCCTTCTCTGTGGTGGCTCCAGCCTCTGGAACCAACTCCCCTTGGAGATCAGAACTGCCCCCACCCTCTTTGCCTTTTGTATGTTGTTGAAAACTCACCTTTGCCGCCAGGCATGGGGAAACTGACACCTCCCCTAACTATTTTGGTTTATGTATGGTTTGATTGGGTTGTGTGGTTATTTTATTATAAGGGTTTTTTAAATTGTGTTTTTAAATATTGGATTTCTACCTTGTTTATTATTATTGTCGGAGAGGGGCGGCATACAAATCTAATATATTATTATTATTATTATTATTATTGTTGTTGTTGTTGTTGTTATTATTATTATTGGTAGTAGTAGTAGTAGTAGTAGTAGTAGTAGCAGCAGCAGCAGCATTAACTGTCACCAAGTTAAAGGAGGATGGCAATAAATCCAGAAAGGAAAACAGATTATAAATCCTTGGTGCTCTCTGAGCTTGCTTGTTTTCTTGCATTACCCAAACTAGGTAACATCATTGGTGCTAGTAAGGAGTGAAGTCTGCTGACAATTTATATTCTAACAGCTTCCTGTCTAGAAGCCTAGTACTCTGACAAGTTAGCCATCAATAGACACAAAAACATGAACAACATCTATAGAGTATGCTGGCTAAGAAATTCTGGGAGTTGAATTCTACAAGTCATAAAGGACCATAGCAGATTGCTTTGCCTACAACAATTAATGAACCCTTAAATCTGTTAGGAAGAGTGATCATATAAACTGAATAAATAAATTTGGAAATTTTATTTTTATTTTTATTTTAAGGAGAGAAAGGATAAAGATTGGAAAAAGCATGCATCTAGAAAAGAGGCATCATCAGGTGTCTCTAAAAAAGAGGCAGCATCAAGTACTCCTGTGAAAAAAAGAAAAGTAACTCATACTTCCCTAGAGACAAAAGGGTGAATGTTGATGATAGGAGATTCAATTCTCAGAATCAGCCATCTGTGTACAGGACATTCAGCTTAGGGAAATACGTTGTCTCCCTGAGCAAAAATCAAACAGATGGCTGAAAACCTTACCAAAATAATCAATCCCACAGATTACTATAGATAGTCAACTTAAAACCACAATTGAGCCCAATTTTCTGTTGTTAAGTGAGACTGTTTTGTTCCATTGTATGACCTTTACTGCCGCAGGTAAATGAATCATTGCAGTTAATAAGGAAATAGCCTTGTGATTAAGTGTGTCTGGCTTCCCCATTAACTTTGTTTGTCAAAAGGTGGCAAAAACTGATCACATGAACCTGGGACACAGCAATGTTCATAACTAAGAAACAGTTGTCAGAAATCTGAATTTTGATTACATGATCCTGGGGAGGTTATAAAGGTTTAACTGTGAAAAATGGTCATAAGTGCTGTTGTAAAGTTGAGGACTACCTGTAGTAATTTTTTCTCATTCTCATAGGGACAAACAAAAATACAATAACATTGAGAAATTATGAGCAGCCTGGGAAAAAAGTTAGAGAGTTAGGAGCATAAGTGGTGTTTTCATCTGTACTTCCAAGGAAAAATCAACAACCAATGAAGTAATGAAGAATTTTAGAAATGATCCACTGCTTAAGAATTGCTGCTGTCAAGAGAAATTTGAACGCCCAGAGCATGTATTACCAACTTAAATTACTTCTGGCAATAACCAAGGCAAATCTGAACTTCTAGCCCACAATGACAAATATGTTATAGATACCATTTCCAAAAGTTGGTAGAATGAAACCCATGACTGGAATGTACTATTGGAAGGATACAGACTGTTCAAAAGATACAGACTTAACAAAAAAGTAGATGGAGTTGCATTATATGAAAGAGATCACCATATTTCTACAGAAAGGCACAAAACGAAGGATGGAAGCCTTCATAAATCCATGTGGGTCAATAGAAAAAGAAAATTACATTGCCATAGATGTATACTACAGGCCAACCAATGAAGCAGAAGAAATAGATAACTTTTTGCTAATTAACAAATTAATAATGTATGTAGAAAACATATCACAATAGTAATAGTAATAATTTTAATTTTAAAATAAATTTTTAAAAGGCCCTCACCAAATTTAAATGCCCTGAAGATGCCCCAATTGGAAAATTCATATCAGCTGCATAAATACATAATCAAAACATTACAAGGTATAAAATAGCAAAAAGTAAAATATTAGAACAGAGGGTGTTTTTTAAGGAATGAGGAACCATGTCTGTATGCTTTAGTGAGAGAAAAGAAGGGCTAAATTTATCTGTTAATTCATTCACAAATGAATAATTTAGCCAGTATGGCTAACACTCATGCTGAGTTTGCTTACTGTTCCCTCTTAGTTTCTAGCACAACCTGTCAGTTATAATGTAGAGGTGAACCACTAGGACATCTACTGTCCCTGCATCCTGAAATATGTGATATTACTTTCAATATCAAGCAACTGCAGAATGTTAAAGAATGAATTTCAGTAGTTAGAATTATTGTTTATGATAGGAATAAGATTTTCATAACTGTTAAATATGATTTTGTAATTTTCAGGAGAATTCCAAGTTCTCCAGTCTACACAAGACAACTTTACATAATAGAAGATTATGGCTTTTCCTCAAATGTAATAAATTTTCTATTTAGAGTAGAATAACTGGAAGAAATATCAATGTGTTGTAATTTTGCCACATTCATATCTTTATATTCACATTGTTTTTTGTATTTCCTATCCACCACATCTCATTACAGAGCATGTGGGAAATGAAAACATAAAATGCATCAACATAAAACATGAACAGTGATCAGAAATAAGTTAAACAATAAAGTTTTCAGTAATAACACAGGTTTAAAACATAGATTCAGGCTGGTAAACCTATCGCATGTGTGTCACAAGTGGAACATAAAGCCATATCTGAGGGCATGCAAGGTGTTGCCCTATGTCAGCTCCAGCGTGTATGTGTAGCTGATTTTCAGCCTTCCGGAAGGTGGGGGAGAATGTTTTTGCCCTTCCCAGGCTTCATGAACGCCTCTGGACCCTGGTGATGGCAAAAAATGTACCCAACAGACAGTGAAGGGCAGCAAAAAATTTTACTACCACACTGCTGGTGTGGCTTATTTTGTGGGTGTGGTTCGATGGTCATGTGACCAGGTAGGAGTGACTTGTCAACCATGTGACTGGGTAGAAGTGGCTTCCTGGCCATGTGACCAGATGGGAGTAGCTTGATGATCATGTGATGGGGTGGCTTAAAGGTCATGTGACTGATGTAAAGGTGCCCTACTTGACTGTCACTCACGTCAAGGATTTGGGTTACAGTGCCTAACTTCTCCTTGCCTCAAAGAGATACAATGGAATCTCTACCTAAGAATGCCTCTACTAAAGAACTTTTCTAGATAAGAACAGGGTGTTCAAGATTTTTTTGCCTCTTCTTAAGAACCATTTTCTACTTAAGAACCCGAGCCTGGAAAAATTTCCCAGGAAATTTGAAAGCGGCACAAAGGCCTGGCCTGTTTCCTGCCATTCCCCCTTTAATCCTGGCCATCTCAGGCTTTTCTGGGCTGCCAGAGGAGCCTTTCGGTGGCGCTTAAGGAGGCTTTGGCAATCCAGAGTGAATGAAGCATTTTTCTTTTTCTGGGCACTTGGAGAGGGAATAAACTTCTGCCAGTGCCCAGAGAAAAGAAAAGTTCCCTTTGCTCTGGGCAGACGAGGAGTCACCCCAGCGAAGGAAAGGCATCAGCTACAAAGTGAGTGAGCGAGAGAAGAGGGGAGCCCTTCAGCATGAGAAGGAAGAGGCAGCAGGTAGCAGCAGCAGTCAGTGTATGGGAAGGCAGCCTCGCGCCGCGTGTATTGGAGGCATGTTCTCCTCCTCGCCTCCTCAAAGTCCCTCTTTTTTTTTAAGCCTTAAAGTTTTGGATTTTTTTTATTCCCCTCACCTCATCTTCTTCCTTCGGCAGCGACTCTCTTCCTCCTCTTCTTCCTCCTCATCCTCCCACCTAAATTCTGAGCTTTTATTTCTTTCCTAATGGGTTTGTACGCATTATTTGCTTTTACATTGATTCCTATGGGAAAAATTGCTTCTCCTTAAGAATGTTTCTACTTAAGAACCTGGTCACAGAACGAATTAAGTTCTTAAGTAGAGGTACCACTGTACAAGAAATTTACTATTACTGAACATCCAAAATATACTATTTAATCCTATATGCATATATGCCATATGTATACATACATATTACACACAGGCACTCAAAATTATACATTATCTACTATATGTATACACACACACATACGCACAACTCTTCTAAAATTATACACATTCAACTTCATTTACCACAATAGGAAAAACAAACCCAGAATCCACTTTCTGCCACACATTTAACCATAATCTCTATACATTACACATGCCTTCAGATGTACTTCCCTAGCTTACACATCACTATTAGAGCTAGGAAATGTCCTGGATTGAGTAAAATATGGTGAATCTCACTCTCACTAACCAAGAGCAAGAATGTTCTTGTTTAGCAACCAGATTTTGGTCTCAATTGTGGTCATAAGTCTTTCTTTCTTTCTTTCTTTCTTCTTCCTTCCTTTCCTCCCCCTTTCTTTCCTTTCCTCTGCTCCATTCCTTTCCTCCTTTCCTTTCCTTCATTTTCTTCCTTCCTTTCTCCTCCCTTTCCTTTCCTTTCTTTTCCCTGTTCCATTCCTTTTCTCTTTCCCTTCCCTTCCCTCATGTGCCAAGGTCACCTAGCACCCAGCAAAGGCAGCTCCCTTCTCCTTGGCTGCTTGGACTGTGATAGATCACAGCCGGCAGAAGATGACAGGAAGCAAGGCTTGTTCATCACACAAGCAGTGAACACACACACGCACACAAACACATACTGCTCTGCTTTCTCCTATCACCGCCACTGCCCCTCCAGCATTTGCATCTCCCTCAAAGCTTTGCTGAAGTGGAGCCTTCCGCCCTGTGAATGGAGTGGAGCCTGTCTGTCATGTGGAAAAGTGAAACGTGAAAGATGCTGCTGCTGCCACATGGCAACTGTGGAAAAAAGCTCCCTTCCCTTTTTCCACTCTTCCCTTTTCCTTCTTCTTTCTTTCTTTTTCTTTCTTTCCTTTCCTCCCCTTTCCTTTCCTTTCCCCTGTTCCATTCCTTTCCTCCTTTCCTTTCCTTCCATTTCCTTCCTTCCTCTCGGCGGTGGGAGAAGCTCCACTCCATCTTCCGAGAGAAAGGACTTTTAAAAAGACCACACCAAAACAATCTGGGCTGCGGTCTTTTTCCCCTCACAAAGCCCTTCCCCAACTGCAGCTGAGATGAAAAGGCTTTTGCGTGGCTTTGCATGGTGTGGCTCTCCTTTTTTCCTCTCCTGCTGCTGCTGCTGCTGCTGCACACTCCTCGCTTTTTTCCTCTTTCCTCCTTCCTGGCCTCAGGAGGTGGCCACATGACCCTTGAGGGAAGCCAGGCAGGGGAGAGGAAACCTTATCCAAGACCAGGAAGGAGGAAAGAGGGAAAAAGTGAGGAGTGCAGATGGTAGCAGGAATAGCAGCAGCAGGGGGAAAAAAGAAGACCTGCACCTGGTAATCCCAGAAGTGACTGCCACCGGTCAGCTGGAGCTGCATGTGTAGTTTCATTTTCACCCTGTGGTGCCTCCTGCCCACCCCTGCCTGTTGTGGTTGGCTCTGGCCCAGCTCCTGCCCCAAGGAATGTGGAGGTGGATGTTGGGGAAACATCCACATGCCACAGGCCTGTTTTGCTCCCGATAGAATCTCCCAATGAAGGCTCCTCTGATGAAGGAAGCATGAGTAGCAGGGAAGAGGGGAGTTTGGCAGACAGCCCAGGAGGAGATCAACCATCCTTATCATCCCTGGATTCCGAACAAGAACGTATGACAGACCCACGCATGCGTAGAGTGATGCATAGGCGAGAACAACTGAAGGATTATTACAGGAGATAAGTGAGGCCACCTGTGGTTGGGTGAGGCTTCTGTAATTAGTGCTACAGATAAAAAGAGCAGCGTGCTGATTTAGCCTCGTGGAAGTTTATCTGATTCATCGTTTTGTCAAGATCGTGGTTTTGCTGTTTCCCTGTTCAAGATTGTGTGTGGAAATTCTGAGCTTTGGAATTGGACTCAATTTCCCAGTTACTGGGTGAGAAATTGGATTGCATTTAACCTGTGCCTTGTGTGTACCAGAAAATCCCTTTGACATTTAAAAAGGGAGTTTTTTCTGCTTTTCTGTTGATAAAGACTTTTGGTTTCCCTTCTATCGTGTGGTATGTGTCTTTTTGGACCAATTACCCTGTAATTATGGGCGATTGGGACACACCGGCAGAACACCTGTCAATGGGCCTACTGTAAGTTCAGAACCAGTTGGCCCATTAGGCCATATTTCACCCTCCCCAGGCTTCAGGAAAGTCTTCTGAAGCCTGAGGAAGGTGAAAACTAACCCAACAAGCCTACTGGAAGTCCAGGGGCTTCCGTGAGCCTACATGCATGTGCAGGGGGAAAGTGCGGAAGAGAGTTGTGCACGCATGCACAGGGGGCAAGCATTGCATTATAGGTATGAACACAGATGGTCTTTTGGCACCCAAGCAAAAAATGATTCACCATTACTGACATAGATATTCTTTGTTATTTTTCATTTAAATAACCATAAATTTTACAGAATTATATGTCTATGTCTATAAGTGAAAGTAAGAGGACTTTATCTCAATTTCTGTTCCTTTTTATATGGAACGGTATGTTGTAGGAACAGTATACTATGTGGATACCAAGTCTAAGCTACTAAAATCTGGACCGTTGGATGTCAGAAAATAGGATTCTGATTATTTTTATCAACTATTTCTGGTAATTGTAAGCCATCCAAAGTCATTTGCTGAGATGGGCAGCCATAGAAAGATAGACAGACAGCAGACAGACAGACAGACAGACAGACAGACAAACAAACAAACAAACAAACAAACAAACAAACAGATAGATAGAAATGTAACAACAACAACAGCAACAACAACAACAACAACAACAACAACAACAGAGTTGAAAGGGACCTTGGAGGGCTTTTAATCCAGCCCCCTGCTTAGGCAGAAAACCGTATACTACTTCAAACATCTTCTTAAAAACTTCCAGTCTGGAGCATTCACAACTTCTGGAGGCAAGCTGTTCCACTGGTAAATTGTTTGTTTGTTTGTTTGTTTGTTTGGTTGGTTGGTTGGTTGGTTGGTTAGTTAGTTAGTTAGTTAGTTAGTTAGTTAGTTAGTTAGTTAGTTAGTTAGTCCAATACACAATAACACACAATGAATGTTATAGAGCAGTGTTTTTCAACCAGTGTGCCGCGAGACATGGTCAGGTGTGCCGCAAAGCTCAGAGAAAGAAAACAAGAGAAAGAGAAAGAGAGAAAGAAAGAAAGAGCAAGAGAGAAAGAAAACAAGAGAGAAAGCAAGCAAGAGAGAGAAAGAAAGCAAGAGAGAAAGAGAACAAGAGAGAAAGAAAGCAAGAGAGAGAGCAAGAAAGAAAGAAAGAGAGAGAAAGAAAGCAAGAGGGAAAGAAAGCAAGAGAGAGAGAGCAAGAAAGAAAGAAAGAGAGAGAAAGAAAGCAAGAGAGAAAGAGAACAAGAGAGAAAGCAAGCAAGAGAGAGAGCAAGAAAGAAAGAAAGAGAGAGAGAGAGGGAGGGAAGGTGGGAGAGAGAAAGACATAGAGGGAGGTAGGGAGGGAGAGAGAAAGAGCAAAAAAGAGGAAAGAAGGAAGAAAGAAAAAAAGAGGAAGGGAGAGAGAAATAGAGCAAAAGGGAGGAACAGAGAGAATTTTTTTGTCCAAGCTTTTTTTAGCGCCCCCCCCCCCAACTGTGCCCCATGGTTTTGTAAATGTAAAAAATGTGCCGCGGCTCAAAAAAGGTTGAAAATCACTGTTATAGAGGATATAGTAGAGAAGAAATACGAGATATAGGAGAGACTATAGGACAGGGGACAGAAGGCACTCTAGTGCGCTTATATACGCCCTTTACTGACCCCTTAGGAATCTGGAGAGGTCAACCGTGAATAGTCTAAGGGTAAAATGTTGGCGGTTAGGGGATGATACTACGGAGTCCAGTAATGAGTTCCATACTTCAATAACTCAATTACTAATTATTATTATTATTATTATTAAAATTATTAAAATTACTAATTAAAATTATTCCAACCATCAGGAAATATTTCCTTAGTTCTAAGTTACCTCTCCTTATTTAGTTTCTACCCATTACAGTGATCCCCCGTTTATTGCGTCCCCAACCATTGCGAACAGGGTACTTCGCTATTTTTCAACCCGGAAGTCAAAATACCATCTACGCATGCGTGCCCGTTTTTTCTATGGGCACGCATGCGTAGATGGCAACCGGCTTCCCTGAGTCTTCCCCCTCTTGCTGGCGTCAGCGAGGAGTTTCCCCACCGCCCACGCAAACTCCTCGCTGCCACCCGCCCTTCGCCCGCCCACGCGGTTCATTCTCGCCGCTTTCGAGCTGAGTCCTGAAGCGAATTCGCTCCAGGACTCAGCTCGAAAGCGCGGAGAGCCAGCGTGGACAAGCCGTTCGCTAGCGCTGGCTATCGGCGCTTTTGAGCTGAGTCCGGAAGAGAATTCGCTCCCGGACTCAGCTCGAAAGCGCCGATAGCCAGCGCGGAGGAGCCGTTCGCTAGCGCTGGCTCTCGGCGCTTTTGAGCTGAGTCCGGAAGAGAATTCGCTCCCGGACTCAGCTCGAAAGCGCCGAGAGCCAGCGCGGAGGAGCCGAAGATTGGGGGCGGCGCGGCTATTTTAAAATGTCGCTGCCGGCATGGGGGGCTTGCCAGCACCCCCCGGACCCCCAACCCAGGTTTGGGGGGCTGCTAGGAAGCCCCCCATGCCGGCGGCAAACAGCCGCGCCGCCCCCAATCTTCGGTTCCTCGCTAGCGCTGTGGGAGTAAAAACACCATCTGCACATGCGCAGATGGTGTTTTTACTTCCACAGCGCTACTTCGCGAAAACCCGCTCGTTGCGGGGGGTCCTGGAACGGAACCCTCGCAACGAGCGGGGGATCACTGTACTTCTTGTTCTACCCTCAGGTTGACTCCCTCCTCTTTGTGGCAACCCCTGAGATATTGGAACACTGCCATCATGTATATATGATGGCAGTGTTACAATATGGGAGGTATTACATACCTCCAATATGTACTTGACAAAACAAATAAATAAATAAAGTAAATAAATGTCTCCCCTAGTCCTTCTTTTCATTAAACCAGACATATCCAGTTTCTGCAACTGTTCTTCATATGTTTTAACCTCCAGTCCCCTGATCATCTTTGATGCTCTTCTCTGTACTCTTTCTAAAGTCTCAACATCCTTTTTGCATCATGGTGACCAAAACTGAATGCAGTGTTCCAAGTGTGACCTTACCAAGGCATTATAAAGTGGTATTAACAGGCCGTGTGATCTTGATTCTATCCCTCTGTTAATGTAGCCTAGAACTGTGTTGGCTTTTTTGGCAGCTGCTGCACACTGCTGGCTGTTGTACCTCTGCATTTGGTTTTCATGTCTAAGAGCAGGAAAAGTGAAACATAATCAGAAGTGAACATTAAATTTATAGTGACATCAACTATAGTGACAGCATTTGGGAACTCCTTGGAACATGGGTTCAGGATCAGAAGGATCTTGGCAGATATGAGCATTATGCTCTATTCAACAAGATACAGCTCAGTAGTAAAAAAAAGTAAGGTCCTGGATAAATCAAAATAGAATAGATGGCACCTGGCTCAACAACAGTAATTGTGACAGAGATCTAGGGGTCATAGTGGACCACCACTAAAGTAAGGGACAGGAATGTGCTGCTGCAGCCAAAAATGCCAATACAGTCCTGGGCTGTATTAAGACACGGATAACGTAAAATCATGAGAAGTGATAATACCACTTTCTACTGGAAAACTCTTAGAAGCATGATACAAAAAGATGATGAGCCCTAGAATGTGTGCTGAGAAAAGCAACGAAGAAGAAAAAGCCTATGTAAATAAAATGAACCGTTGATGGAGGTAAACATGCCTAGCCTATTGAATAGAAGGGCTGCGGTGAGGGATAACTCTCTTCCAGTATTGTAAAGGCTGTCATGAAGAAGAGAGTACAGTGGTACCTCTACTTAAGAACTTAATTTGTACCTCTACTTAAGAACTTAATTCGTTCCGTGACCAGGTTCTTAAAAAGAAGGATTCTTAAGTAAAAACAATTTTTCCCATAGGAATCAATGAAAAAAGAAATAATGTGTGCAAACTCATTAGGAAAGAAATAAAAGCTTGGAATTTGGGTTGGAGGAGGAGGAGGAGGAAGAAGAGAAGGAGTATAGTCACTGCCCCCAGACACTCCGGGAGGCAACCTCACGCTGGGTGTATGGGAGGAGCGTGAGGGAGTCACCACAGCAAAGTGGTTTATTCCCTTTCCAAGCATCCAGAGAAAGGAAAACACTCTGTTTGCTCTGGGCAGCCAAGGCCTACTTAAGCACCACCAAAAGGCTCCTCTGGCAGCCCAGAAAAGCCTAAGATGGCTGGGATTAAAGGGGGAATGGCAGGAAACTGGCCAGGCCTTTGTGCCACCGTCAAATTTCCTGGGAAATTTTTCCAGGCTTGGGTTCTTAAGTAGAGGCAAAAAAATCTTGATTACCCGGTTCTTATGTAAAAAAGTTCTTAAATATAGGCGTTCCTAAGTAGAGGTACCACTGTATTTACTTATTCTCAAAGTATCAGAAGACAGGAGAAGAAGTAATGGGTGGATGCTTGTTAAAGAAAGTTCCGATATAGAAGTAAAGAAAAATTTTCTGACAATGAGAACAATTAATGAATGAAATAGCGTGCCTCCGGGAATTTTGAGTGATCTACTCCTCCATCAATAATAGACTAAACAACTATTTGATTGGGATGGTGTAAGGTTCCTACCTTGAGTAAGGGATTAGACTACAAAGTCTTTTTCTACTTTTTAATTCTATGTTGTATAGTCATTCCCATCTACTAGCATCTGGATCTTATAGGCAGGGTCTCATAGCTCTTAATATCATATTCTATTCAAAGTTGTATACTATAAGAGAAAGATGAGAGTTGTATTTCCTTCAGTAAAAATGGAGATTCGTGTACACTGATACCTTGTCTTACAAACCCCTCGTCATACAAACTTTTCGAGATACAAACCCGGGGTTTAAGATTTTTTTGCCTCTTCTTCCAAACTATTTTTACCTTACAAACCCAAACCGCCGCCACTGGGATGCCCCGCCTCTGGACTTCTGTTGCCAGTGAAGTGCCCATTTTTGCGCTGCTGGGATTCCCCTGAGGCTCCCCTCCATGGGAAACACCACCTCCGGACTTCCATGTTTTTGTGATGCTGCAGGGGAATCCCAGCAGCAGAAAAATGGGCGTTTCGCTGGCAACGGAAGTCCAGAGGTGGAGTTTCAAGGACTTCCGTGTTTTTGCTATGCTGTAATTTCGCTGAGGCTCCCTTCGCTGGGAAACCCCACCTTCAGACTTCCGTTGCCAGTGAAGCACCCATTTTTGCACTGCTGGGATTCCCCTGTTGGGATTCCCCTGCAGCATCACAAAAACACGGAAGTCTGGAGGTGGGGTTTCCCATGGAGGGGAGCCTCAAGGGAATCCCAGCAGCGCAAAAACGGGCGCTTCGGCTGGCATAAGGGGTGATTTTTGGGCTTGCACACATTAATCGCTTTTCCATTGATTCCTATGGGAAACATTGTTTCATCTTACAAACTTTTCACCTTACAAACCTTGTCCTGGAACTAATTAAGTTCGTAAGAGGAGGTATCACTGTATTTGACTGTCAGATCATGCCCCACTATTGGCAGAACTGGAAATGGCTCAGGAATGCAATCAAAGAATCTGGAGATATAATCCGGTGTTAACTTCCAATGAACAAGATAAAGATAAACTGCAGATAGAGTTAAGGGAATACTTGAGAATTAATGATATAAGTGATATGCAACAATCAATTGTTTGGGATGCATGCAAGGTTTATACAAGGGGACAATGTATATGTATGGAAGTAGACGTAAGAAAGAGGTGGGGTAGAGAAAGGGAGAGTAAGATAAGAAAGATAGATTTGATACAAGAACAACTGACAATAACCAAGAGTAGGGAATGGAATATCCTATTGAAATTGAAAAGGAAACAATTGAAATTGTTTGATGAGAGCCAATGGAATAAGATGAGAATGACAATGAGACCAAAAATAATGAATTGGGGAACAAAATCAATGAAACAAATGGGAAGATATTTGAAGAAGAGGAAAGAAAAATCATGCATATTAGCTTTAAGAGACCCTAGTGGAGTGGTTAGATATAGTAAATAGCAGCTGGAGAAGATAATGAGAAAATATTATGAGGATTTGTATAAAGAAGAGCAGGTAAATGTAGGAGCTTTTAATGTTAGGAAAATAGTAAGCAAAGAAGATAAACAAATATTGAATGCAGAAATCACACAGAATGAAAATGCTAGAGTAATTAAAGAGTTAAAACAAGCCAAAGCACCCAGGCCTGATGGGTTTACAGGGGTATTTAATAAAACTTATATGAATGAACAGGGCCACCATCAGGAATTTTGGGGCCCCATACAGCCTAAGTGTCTGCCCCCCCCCCCGCCATTTTAAAACTACTTTTTTTAAGTTTTTAAGAAGATGTTAGATAATCATCTGAAAATAGCTGTAAATAAAACCCGATGTTCCCAGAATTAACTTTATTCATAAGATTATGATAGCAACAACTTGACCTTAGTTTTACTGGAACTATAGAATAATCATATAATAACCGCTGATGTTACAGGCCGTATAACTATATAAAGAAGGAACTGTGAGGATAACAGTTCAAAAGGGACGGGTGTGGTGTTTGTTATGTTGTGTTGTTTTGTTGCTTGTCTTATAAAATGCAAATACAAAATTTAAACAAACAAACAAGTATATTGTAAAATGATAGATTATGTACTATCTTATTTTTTTAATGTTTACATAATAACTACTTTAAAAAAAAAAAAATCATCTGTCTGAAGTAGTGTAGGATTCCTGTCTAAGCAGGAGGTTAGACTAGAAGACCTCCAAGGTGCCTTCCCACTGTTATTCTATTCTAATTATCCAGGGGGTTGTGTAGTTATCAGTGGTATTAAAATAAGAGCTGTTAAAAAAAACCCAAATACAATTTCATATTGCTTCACATCTCAATATCCTTTTCGATCTAGTTTTTACGCCCATCGGTGAACGCAGGTCTGAACGAGCCCGTGGTATCCAAGTTAATTTCAAAGTACACTGCTCAAAAAAAAGTGAAGGGAACACTTAAACAACACAATATAAACTCCAAGTTGTCAATCAGCGTTGCTTCCTAAGTGGACAGTTTGATTTCACAGAAGTTTGATTTACTTGGAGTTATATTGTGTTGTTTAAGTGTTTCCTTTATTTTTTTGAGCAGTGTAGATAGAGCAGGAGGTCTCCAATCTTGGCGACTTTAAGACTTGCGGACTTCAACTCCTAGAGTTCCTCAGCCAGCGAAGCTGCCTGGGGAACTCTGGGAGTTGAAGTCCGCAAGTCTTAAAGTCGCCAAGGTTGGAGACCCTCTGATAATACAGGGATTCTATCGTTGTATAAGTCAGTGTTTCCCAACCTTTTTTGAGCCGCGGCACATTATTCATATTTTCAAAATCCTGGGGAACATTGAAAGGGGGGGGCGGGCTAAAGAAAAGTTTGGACAAAAAAACCCTCTCTCTTCCTCCCTTTTGCTCTATTTCTCCCTCTTTCTTTTCCTTCCTTCCCTTCTTTCTCTCTCTCCATCCCTCTTTCTTTCTTCCTCTCTTTTTTGCTCTCTTTCTCTCTCCCTCCTTCCCTTCCTCTGTCTTTCTCTCTCCCTTGCTCTCTCTCTCTGTCTCCCTTGCTATCTTTCTTGCTTTTTTCTCTCTCTTTCACTGTCTTGCTATATGTCTTTCTTTCTCTTTGCCTCTCTTGCTATCTCTCTTTCTCTCTCTCTTTCTCTCTCTCTGTCTCTCTTTCTTTCTCTCTCTGCCTCTCTTGCTAAGTCTCTCTTTTTCTCTTGCTATGTCTCTCTTTTTCTCTCTCTCTGCCTCTCTTGCTGTCTCTCTTTCTCTCTCTCTTTCTCTATCTCTCTTTCTCTGCCTCTCTTGCTGTCTTTCTTTCTTGTTCTGTCTCTCTCTCTCTGCCTCTCTTGCTAAGTCTCTCTTTTTCTCTTGCTATGTCTCTCTTTCTCTCTCTTTCTCTATCTCTCGTTCTCTGCCTCTCTTGCTGTCTTTCTTTCTTGCTCTGTCTCTCTCTCTCTGCCTCTCTTGCTAAGTCTCTCTTTCTTTTTCTCTCTCTCTCTGCCTCTCTTGCTATGTCTCTCTTTCTCTCTCTCTCTTTCTCTGCCTCTCTTGCTGTCTTTCTTTCTTGCTCTGTCTCTTTCTCTGCCTCTCTTGCTATGTCTCTCTCTCTCTCTCTCTCTGCCTCTCTTATATGTCTCTCTTTCTTTCTTTCTTTCTCTCTCTCAGCTGACTGCAAGCGGGAGCCCTGACGGCGGCAGCTGGACGTGCTGCTGGACACCGTATATGCCAGGCCCACAGCGCCAGCATGTACGACGTCCAGCAGCACGTCCAACCGCCACGTCAGGGCTCCCGCTTGCAGTCAGCTGAGAGAGAGAGCGCTCCCTCTCACCACCGCCTGGAGCTCCCTCTCGCCACTGCCATCTCCCCGTGACTGTCTGCGGCCACTGCAGCCACCCCCCTCCTACCGCCAGTGCCCTCCCACTGGGCCACAAAGGACACTTGTCGCCGACGCCAGGAAAGTTCCAGCTGGGCGGGGCGCTGCCGGTACTTCCGTCCTGGGGCTCCTGCTCGCAGCTGTCCCCTGGCTTCTGCTCGATGCCGTGGTTTTTGGCGCTCTCCTGCTGGGCCCCAAAGAAGGAAGGCGGGAAAAAGGCGCGAAGAATGAAGCTCTCCTTCTTCCTGCCTTCCTTCTTTGGGGCCCAGCAGGAGAGCGCCGAAAACCGCGGCATCGAGCAGGAGCGCACCGGTTGGGAAACGCTGGTATAAGTTACAACCGGGTTCTGAAGACCAGCCCCACACGACAACAAACCTCCCTTCTTTTGCTTTGGGAAGGCGCCTCGAGTTTCCCTCATGTCCATTCATCCAGGTTATTTTTCTTTTACCAAAGGGAAGCTCTGATTGACGGTGTTAATGCGGGGGCCCTCTAATCACCGGGCCCGGTACGGGGCTCCCAGTAGTATCCGTCTATCGGCGGCCCTGTGAATGAATTGTTGCTGCATTTGGGGAAATTGTTTAATGATATATTGCAAATGCATGATATTCCGCAGACATGGAAGATTTCAGAGATTGTTACTATCCCGAAGGCTGATCGCGATTTAAGAGATCCGGAGTTCTATCGTCCTATCAGTTTGGCAAATCAAGATTATAAAATATTTATGAAGATACTGGCAAATAGACTTGAAAATATATTACCAAAAATAATTGAAGAAGATCAATATGGGTTTGTAAAGGGTAGAAAGATAAGTGAACCAATTAGAAATGTAATAAATGTGACGCATCATGCTACTGTTACTAAAAGGAAATTGGGAATTTTGAAATTAGATGTTTATAAAGCCTTTGATAAAGTTAATCATAGTTATTTATATAAACTATGCAAGGAATTAAATATGGGGGATACATTTTGGGAAACTATAAAAGAGATATATAAAGGAAATTAAGAAGAGTGAATGGACAAAGAACGCAGAGAATTAAAATTCAAAATGGCACTAAGCAGGGCTGTCCATTTTCCCCAATGTTATTTGTAATGGCAATAGAGACATTAGCTAATAATATAAGACAAGATACTAATTGGGCAGGATATAAAGTACGAGAGTTAGAAATTAAATTAAATCTATTTGTAGATGATGCAATCATATTGACCCAGACCTCGATGGAGATGATTAAAGGTATAAAAATTATTCTGCAAGAGTTTAAACAGCAATCGGGGTTATCAGTCAAAATGGAAAAATCAGAGATTATGAGTTTAAACATAGGTCCGAGAGAACAGATAGAAATTAGGAAAGAATCAGGGTTGAAGTTGGAATTAAAGAAAATGAAATACTTGAGAGTTTGGTTATTGAGAAATCCAGGGAAAATTGTGGAGGTTAATTAGAGACAGATATGGAGGAAAATGTTAAGACAGATGAAGAGTTGGAAAGAGAAAAGGTGAAGGAGAATGGCTAAAATAAGAGCACTAAAAATGATAATTCCCAAGATGATGTATCCGTTTCAGGTATTGCCAGGGGGGCTTATCAGCAGTAAAGTTAAGGGATTGGGATAAAAAACTAAACTATTGGGTTGAAGAAGATAAAAGACCGAGAGTAAGGAAAAAGTGGTTAATAGCTAATGAAAAAGATGGTGGATAAAGGAGCCCTTGTTTGGAGCTGTATAGAAATGTGTTTCAAATTGAAAGATTAATGGAATTGCAATTATTTGAAAATAAATGGGTGAAATTGAAAAAAAGAAATGAATGGGATAAAGAGCAGAAAATTAATTTTTATATAGTGGAATAAGAGCGATTTATATAAATTAATAAGTCCCTTAAAAGGGACTGTGGAAACTTGGAAAACATGGCAGGGGAAATTAGGATTATACTAATCAAAATCGTCATTGTTATATGTAATAAATAGAGACAATGAAATAAATCTAAATAGGGTTATAGGAGAGTTGAAGGGAAAAGGGATAACTAAGATAGAACAGTTATACGAGAAGGATAGGAGGGTAAGTAGATATCGTATAGAATGGTGGCTGGGTAAAGGAAAATGGTTACAAATAAATGCAATATGCAAATACATGAATGAAAGGGAGAATAAAGAAGCACTACTAAGAAAGGAGATAGAGTTAGAGAAAATAATAAGAGAAAAAAGTGATGGCACCGAGGCGCAAGCAAGTAATATATATAAAATGTTGGTGCAGGCAGATATGTGTGTGATCCAAGGACTGACTAAATGGTGGCAAAGTGAATTACAAGTAGATGTGCAAGAGATTAAAACTATAGTGGAGAATATAAGGAAAATTAAGAATATAAGGGTTAGGGAAATGAGAAGGAAAATATTGCGTAAGTGGTATTACACACCCGCTCAGCTTGCATACTTTCAGCAGAATGTTAAGAACACTTGTTGGCACGGGTGTCAAGATAAAGGGGTATTTATGCATATGATTTGGAAATGTTCGGTAGCGCAGAACTTTTGGAAAGAAGTGAAAGAGGACACCAATAGGATGTTAAACATACATTGGACAATTACAAAGGAAATGGTGGTACTAGTCAAAAGGAACAAGATGGGAGAATTTAGAGAAATAAAAGAAGCAGTGATAGAAAGCACTTAGGCGGTAATAGTCCTAGGTTGGTAGGATGCGACCAAATGGACAATACAAAATTGGTATCAGTACATGGGGATCATATTCAGTTTGAGATCATGGATAAGAGGATGAATTCGGCCAATGAAACTGAGTTCGGGAATTGATGGGATGATGGGACAAGGTAAGAGTATATGTTGGCAGTAGAATTCAAGACCAAACTATAAAGAATAAATTAGAATTATTTTATAATATGTAAAAAGATATATTGCTCTTAAGTTAAAGTGGTATATAGAAAATATGCCCCCATTTTGGTGGAAGGGTATGAATGCTGTCTGGTGGTGGGCACATTGACCACTGAGCACATTGTTTTATGTTATATGAATGTTTTCTTGTAATAAAAATCAATAAAAAATATTTCAATAATTTAGAAAGGTCTTCAAAAAAGTATACCTGAAAGTTTGTTACATTTGGACTTTGTGACAGCAAAATTGATGGTCTGTTCTCCTCCTTAGTTATAATTTTGTCCAATAATTCTCTATTTAGTTCTGTTATCTCTTTTGGGTTGCATTTATTTAGGTAGTTGCGTATATCTTTTTCCTTTATTTCTTCTTTCTGGTATAGTGTCTGATTAAATTCCATAGCAATCATTTTTTCTCTATTAGTGTAAATTGTGTTACTCCTTTGTCATCTTCTAATTGTTGGATATATTTATTTTCTCTTTTTTAATTTATATGCCAGCCATTTACCTATTTTATTTGCTTGTTTGAAATGGTTTTGTTTTACTCTTTTTATTTGTATAGTTATATCCTATTGTTTGATCAGATTAATTTTATGTTTAAGGTTATCTTTTTCTTTGCCGATGCGATTGTTCTGTGGGTCATTTTGTAGTTTGATTTTGAGTTTTTTTATTTGTTCTTGTAATTCATGTAGTTTTTGATTTTTATTTCTATTTTTACTGCTTGTGTATGAAATTGTTAGGCCCTTAATATAGGCCTTGGCGGTGTCCCAGATATTTTGTAAGGTGTTATCTTTGTTCCAATTATCTTTTAAGAAGAGGGTTAGTTCTTTATTCATGAATTTTATATATTCCTTATTCTTTGTTATATAAGAGAAAAAAGTGATGGCACCGAGGTGCAAGCAAGTAATATATATAAAATGTTGGTGCAGGCAGATATGTGTGTGATCCAAGGACTGACTAAATGGTGGCAAAGTGAATTACAAGTAGATGTGCAAGAGATTAAAAGTATTTTCAATCTCACTATTGGTCCAGAACATATCTAGTCTGGACCATGATTGGTGGAGTGATGGATAATAAGTAAATTGCTTTTTAAATTTATTTCTTTCCCTCCAAATGTCTTTAAGTCTGTATTCTTCCACCATGTCGAAGAATACAGGGGGTAATCGATTTCTATTGTTCATTTTATTCCTTTTTCCCCGTTTTGTAGTCAATTTCTGGGTCTACAATGGCATTAAAGTCACCTAATACATTCGGGTTTTGAATCATGCTGATTTGTTCATATAGTTTTTTTTATAAAATTCCTTTTGATTAATATTTGGTGTGTAGATTACAATTATTGAGATCTTTTTTTGCTCTATTGAAATTTCAAGAATCAGGATTCTACCTTCCTCGTCCGAATATATATGTTTGGGGTTAAGCCATTCTTTTGCATACACCACTATATCTCTTTTTTTATTAATCCATTGATATTAACCGAAAATATTTTTACTTGTTTCTCCATATTACTGTTTCCTGGGCGTTGCTCAGGTAACAATTCTCATTCTTTCGTCTCTTAGGTCTTGACTGGTACTTTTTCATTCTGTTTCTTTGTCCCTGTCTTCCTGACTTCTGGATTCAATCTCTGGGCTGCTGTCTCTGTTTCTCTCTAGGTTTTCTTCTATAAATCTGTCCACTTTTTTGTAGGAATCGATTTTAATTCTCCTGTCCTTCCATGTGATTAATAATTCTTCTTGGATTTACCATCTAAATAGAATCTCTTGTCTAATCAGTTTATTCGTTAAAAATTGAAAGTCTCGTCTTCTTTCTCTTATTCTTTTCGGAATTTGTTTTAATATTATTATTTCCTTCCCTGCGTATATTAATGGTTCGCCTCTTGTACTTTTATATATTTCATCTCGAATGGCTTTCTTTGTGAATCTAATCTGTACCTCTCCTGGTAGCTTAAAACGTCTGGCATAGTTCGTTTGGACCCTGTACAATTCATTGATGTGGTTCCTAAGTCCCTCTTCATTAATTTCTAGGAGTGATGTTAATACTTCAATCATTTTTTTAAAGAGGTCTTCATCGTTAGATTCTGGTACATTCTGAATACATAGATAGAAATTGGATTTCTCCATTTCTAGCATTGCCACTGCCCCCTCAAGCTCTCTGTTGGCTGCCCTTAGTCTCCCTTCTGTTCCTTCTACCTTTGACTCCGTCCTCACAATATCCTCCTCTATTGTTTTAATTTTCTGATCATGATTGTAGATTACTTCTTGTATATTTCTCATTTGTTTTTATTTCTTTCATATTTCCATTCATAGATTCAAAGTTTTTATTTGTTTGATCTTAATTTTGGATCATAGTTTTTAGGTTTTATGCATAGTCTCTTGTGTCTGTTTCATAAATTCCTGGATTAAGTCTAGGGAAGTCTGGATAGATTGAAGAGATGGGCCTTGTTCTTGTTTCTCCATTGATGTCATTTCTGTTGATTGTTTGGGTCCAATTGAGACCGGTGTGGTTGGGACTTGTTTCTTGAGAGATTTTGTATGGGTTTGCGACATATTTACTACTCTAAAAAAATTACTCCACACTTTCATCAAATAGTAATGTTAACTGTCAGAAAATTGGTAGTGTTAAATATGTTAATGAATATGACCGTGTTGTTATATAGTTATTATAATATTAGTTATATTACAAATTTAAATTAGCTATTTTCAACACTTCAGTTCATACAATACTTAATCTTATAGTCCCTATATCTATTAGTCTCAAAGAAGACTAATAGACTTTGTGACAACAAAATTGATGGTCTGTTCTAAACAAAGGCAGTTTATGGACAGTAGTCAGAAGGAGGCTGTTAGCAAGAGACCTGTGCAAGTTGCAGCAATAAAATATTTCCAGTGTGGAAAGAAGGGACATTTTGCAAAGAACTGCTAAAGGAGAAACAAACCACAAACCACCAAGAAGAGTGTGTTGCAAATGTCCGAAAAGAAGATGCAATGTTGCTAGTGTCTGGGAAAAGTTTTAAAGAAAAACCAACATGGATTTTGGACTTGGCTTGCTCAGAGCGCATTGTAAACAGAAAAGACTTTTTACAAGGAGATTTAAAGTCTTCAGATATAAGCCATATTAGGTTAGCTGATGGAACAGAAACTAATCTTCAGTTATCTGGATCAGCGTATGTTGCATGTTTAGATACAACACTAGAAAATGTTATCTTTGTACCTTCACTGAAATTTTGTTTATTAAGTGTGGGAAGATTAACTGCTGATGGATATACAATTCAGTTTTATAAAAACAAATGTACTATCCTGAAAAATAATGTTGTATGTGCTGAAGGAGAAATGCAAAATAAGTTATATGTGATGAAAGAAAAGAATGTAACAGGGAATGCTGCATGTATCACCACATGATAATTGTATTCATTATCTGCAAAGAGTAATGAGTCATGCTAATTTTGGATACTTAAAAAAACTAACCGAGAATTGTAATGTAAATGTTAAAGGCTGCAGTAAATGTTTAGAGTGCTCTGTTTGTAAAAAGGATAAGGTAAAGAAATTTTCCATCCCTAAATTTAGCACTAGAGTAACAACCCGGCTGTTTGAATTGGTTCATGGAGATTTATCAGGATCTTATAAGGCTAGTCAAGGGGGTGCTAAATATGTGTTTGTGATTGTTAATGATTATACTAGATATACATTTTGTATTTTGTTAAAATTTAAAAGTGAAGTGTTTGAAAAATTCAAACAATGGGTCAACAAGGTAGAAAGGCAGTTTGCTTGTAAAGTTGGAAAAGTTGGAGAATTCAATAATTATATGTTCAAAAATTGGCTTAAATGCAAAGAATGTGCACAGAATGACTAACCCTTACTCACATTCAGAGAATGGTGTGTTTGAAAGAAAAATTGGTATTTTAAATGTTATCAGGGATTCAATGTTAACAGATGCAGAGTTGCCTTTTCATTTTTGGGTGGAAGCGATAAATACAGCAACGTATATTGTTAATAGAACTTGGAGTTCAACTGTTAACCAAACTCTGTATTATAAATTATATAAGAGGAATCCTGATTTAAAGCATTTAAGCATATTTGGATCATATGCTTATGTGTTGACACCTGCAAAGAAGTATTTAAATACAAATCTAATAAATTATTATTATTAAAGGGTCAAAGTGGAGAAAATTAAGGTTTGTGGGATACGATGAATACTCAAAGGGTTATAAATTTCCCAGTGTATATTAAAAGGTAGTAATTTCACGTAGTGCTAACTTTGAAAAGCATGGTGGTTGGGATAAGGTTCATTCTAATATAGATGTATTCTTGGAATTTAAACCAACTGAGGTTAGCAAAAAGAAGCCTGGAAAAAAAATCCTCCTAAAGTAATTAGCAGCATTAAACCTGAAGAGAAGGAAAGTATAGCTGGATCTGAGGTAGAACAAACAAGGATTGCAGAGAGAGAAATACAAAGGAGGAGAGTGCTAATATTGATAAGCCACCTGATAGATATGGGTATGCTCAAGGTATGTTTGTTTGCAATGTATCAAGTGAGCATAAGAATTATAAGGAGATGTTGAAGAAACCACCTGACAAGCTTGTTAAGGAATAAAATGTTGGAGGAATAAAATGTGCTGCAGAAGCAAGAGGTTTGTAAAATGGTTGAGTTACCCAGAGATAAGAGAGATAATGGCAAGAGTTATGGTATAAGGTGGTAGCCAGAATTATTTGGAAGGTATGGTAAAATGTATTCACCCACAGCTAAAGCAGAATTTTCGAGAGTGATGTTGGCTTTAGCAGTATAGAAAGGCTTTAAGATAAAGCATTTGGATGTTGGAATATGCTTACTTACATGAAAGCTTAGATGAAGATTTCTTTATTTAATAGGCACAAGGTTTTGGAATGGGTAATGAGTTTATAAATTATAGAAAAAATTATATGACTTGAAATCAGCAAGAAGCTGAAATGCTTGTTTGAATAAAAGGCCTGATATTGCATAGGCAATAAGTGCATTAAGCAGGAAGGTTAGTAAACCTGCAGGCAAGGAGTGAAATGATCTTAAAGAGGTATTGAGGTATTTAAGGGAATTAGTCAACATAGACTTGAAATAATACCTGGAATGAAAAAGGACCTGACTTTCATAGATGACAGTCATTTGCAAGTAAAGAAAAAGTTTGAAGTCACGGACAAAGTATGTTGATGGTTAGGCATCAGAAGATGAAACAAATGGTGCAAAAGAAAGAGGTTAAACTGAGTTATATTGCCACTTCAATGTATTAACAGATCATTGTTAAATAAGAAGTACAAAGTAATGTTAAAATAATTGCATTGTGATATTAAAAGGGGTGTCAGAAATACGTTCATTTCTGAAGGTAATATCGCAACGCAAGTAAATGGTTTGTAACCATGGGAGAAGCTGATGTAAGCCATAATCAGCATGTAATCATGGGTTTGCAAACTGTGCTGCAGCCTGATTGACTGTAATTTAAGGAGAAACACCCTTGCAGTGGTGGGATTTGTTACAGTATAGAGTGGTTTGTTACAAGATGGTTTGACACAAAGTGGTTTGTTATAGTATAGAATGGTTTATAATTTGGTGGTTAGTGCTTATTGGTTGCAGTAGTGGATATTATAAAAGTTATATGAAAGTATTGTATGATAGTTTATTTAGAGAAGCAGTTTGATAAAAGAGAATATATTTTTACAAGATAGTCTGCTGCTGTGTTTCATTGAAGACTTCAATTAGGTATGATAGTTAATTGTGGCTACTTGGTGGATTAATTTCCGTGTAGGCAAAAGTCCTTCTGCCCAACAGGTTATAGCCTGGTAGCTATGCCCAACAGCAATAGCCGTGTTTCTCCTCATTGGCTGAGTATTTGGTGGGAGTTCCTTCTCTAGAGATTGGTTCCTGCGCTCTGGCAGCTCCACATATATAAAGCTTTCAGAGCTCGATTTTTGCAGTTGTTTCAGTTTTGCTTCCTGTTACTTGCCATTGCTGTTGCATTCAATAAATAGTTAATCCAAGCCAGCCTGCCTTGTGTAGTGAAATTTAACACTGGGCACTAAAACATATGAACAGTTACAGGAATTGGTTATGTTTATTGTAATAAGAACATAAGAAGAGCCATGCTGAATCAGGCCAAAGCCCATTGAGTCCAGCATTCTGTGTCACACAGTGGCCCACCAATTGTACAAGGGGATTTTGAGCAGAAAGAGAAGGCAAAACTCTCCCTTTCCCTTGACCTCCAACAAATGGTGCTCAAGGGAATCTTGCCTGTCTCAACCAACATAGAGGCGGCATATGGACATACATTTCAATTACCACCAATACACTTGGCATCCATGAATCTGTCTAATCCTGCCTTGAAGCTATCAAGGCTGATAGCTGTCACGACATCTTCTGGGTGAAGAAATATTTCCTTTTATTTATCCTCACTTTCTTACCTATGAGCTTTAGGGAGTGCCCCCTCATCCTAGTATTCTGTGATAGAGAAAAGAATTTTTCTCTATCCATCTTTTTATCCCATGCATGAAAAGAAATACTCAGAATGACATGATAGCAGTGTTCCAATATTTCAGGGATTGCCACAAAGAAGAGAGGATCAACCTATTTTTCAAAGCACTTCCAGTCAGGACAAGGACCAACCTAGAAATAAGGAGAAATTTTCAGACAGTAAGAACAATTAATTAATAGAATGGTTTGCCCTTTGAAAAGAAGCTCCATCACTGGAGTTTTTAAAAAAGAGATTGGTCAGCAATTTGTCTGACATGATATAGTGTCTCTTGCTTGAGCAGTGGATTGGACTACAAAATCTTCCATGTCTCTTCCAATTCTGTTATTCTGCTATCTGTTAAATGAAGATCCATAAAAATTATTCCTCTTTATAACAAGTCTTTTATATGAAAAAAATTACATACATTTTAAGAAAATTGAAAGGCTAAAAATTAAATCAATGTAGCCCATAAAAATGTTAGCTCAAGTTGTTTTTATGGATCATATCTTAGGATTCATAATGTAATTAATGAATGAGGATTTAAAAGCCTTGAAAACTAAATTGTATGAAGATTTAACCACACAATTAGCAGAACATGATTTATAAAAGGATCCATAGTTATCACTAGAAATAAAAACTGTGAGTTTAAGGGTAAAGATATACAAAACATTCTATATTTGGTGTATGTAACTCTGGAATATTCTACTTTTTCTTCAAACAATCTAGACTGTGGAAGGACCATGTATTTGTTGAAGTTGATTGTCTAGACATAGAATGACATTATAGTATAGTATTTGTAACATCACATCTTTCACTTTTTCTTTGGTTTGTAAACTCACTTATTTATATACTGTTAGAGTGAATAATATAGTTTAACAGTCATTTTCCTTAACTTTCAATCATCTCCTACATAATACTGCCCTATTTTATTGCCTAATAGTTAAATTTATCCTTCTGTGTAATTTTCTGCTTTCAGTACAGCTAATCAGAAGCTATTAATGAACTGCCATTAAGGCTGCCTGGCTGCCAAGAGTAGCAGATGAAAGCTTCTATGGGAACCTGATTTACAGACATTAAAATGGTATGTATTGGCTTTCTGCTGCTTCCCAGTGGGAAATCTCACTTGTAATTCCTTTGCATTCAGACTCAGCAGGAGAAGATTGACAGGACTGAAGATCATGTCAACAGAACTGCTGTGAATATTGAAGAGGAAACCAAAAACATGAGGAAGGCAGGACTCTTCTCCTGCTGATCAATCAATGGTATTCGGCCTCCTAGCAATCTTCTATATTAACCCTATTGATCTGCCTGTCTTTACTGCAAAGAAACTAGCAATTAAGGAAATAAGAAAGAAATGACACATAGGTGGTAGGGGGAGGACAGCAAAGGAAATCAATTTTTCTCACAGTGTTCTGTCACAGTCAAACTGCCAAAAAGAACTTTGCTTAGAGCTTCCTCATAAGAATGCTCTATTTCTGCTTCTAATGGAATATCACAAAACTAGCAAAGGGTTAAATTATTGGCTCACCATGAAATATGAATATCTAACAGCATGAAACATTAGATGAAACCCCCAATAACTAAGAAAAAAGAAGGGGCCCTCGATAATCCTAGTTTACCTTTTTGGATTACAAATAGCTCTGGAAAGTAGTTCCTGCCCATACTTCTTTTCCTTTTTGATAAAAGTTTGGAATAAATCTTGTTTACCAAAAAACATTGAAACCCAATTCTTTGATACAGTGCACATTAAAAGGATGGAGTACTTGGATTTGATTAGAACAAAACACTCTAATATAAGTGATAGTATGTCATGAGAAATTAAAATAAGGAAATCATTCAAGCAAGGCTATATAGTCTATCTTTAGAGGCAGCTTCTTTATGTCCTAAGTATGCTTAGTACTATAGTCACTTAGAGAGATAGTAGAGTTATCTCTCCATATCATACAGACCACAACTCTGATTGTTGTGGCTATTCTATAAAGTCCAATAGCATTCAGAAGAGAAACATTTACCATTCTTTTCCTCAACAATTTTTTTTGCAAATCATTGAAAACTGCTATATTTAGACTAGTGTAAAATTGTCTCTCCAATTTTAAATCAGAGACATAATATGTATACAGTGATCCCTCGAGTTTCGCGATCTCGATCTTTGCGAAACGCTATATCGCGATTTTTCCACCCGATGACGTCACTCTCTTCCTTCCTTTCTCATCTTTCTTTCTCTCTCTCTTTCTCTATCTTGCTTCTTCCTCTCTCACACTCTCTTCCTCCCTCTCTCATCTCTTTCTTTCCTTCTCTCTCTTTCTCTATCTCTCCCCCTCTTGTTGGCGGGCGGCGGGCGGCGGGCGGGCGAGCGGGGGCATCAGCGAGGGGCCGGGGTTTCCCCTTTGCGTGGGCGGCTGGGAAACCCCGATCTTCGTCTGCTCGCTGCTGCTGTGCCGAGCAGATCAGCTGCTGGGCGGCCGAAGGAACCTTCCCTGGGTCTTCCCCCTCTTGCTGGCGGGCGAGCGGCGGGCATCAGCGAGGAGCCGGGGTTTCCCCTTTGCGTGGGCGGCCGGGAAGACCCAGGGAAGGTTCCTTCGGCCGCCCAGCAGCTGATCTGCTCGGTAGCGCAGCAGCAGCGAGGAGCCGAATCGGGTTTCCCCTTTGCGTGGGCGGCGGGGAACGCAAACTCCACCATCTACGCATGCGTGGCCATAGAAAAAAAGGGCGCGCATGCGCAGATGGTGTTTTTACTTCCGCAACCCTACATCCTGAAAAATCGATTATCGCGAGGGGTCTTGGAACGGAACCCTCGCGATAATAGAGGGATCACTGTATTTCACTTTTTAATAGTTTGGCAATACTCAGTTGGATTCAGAAGTGTCCTAGCGTGAATTATTTGACCTTCAGTTGAGAGATATTCTTACAAATGAAAACCGGAAACATGACTTTTAAAAAATAATATTCCCTATACTCCCATCCCTTATCAATTTTATAAAACACTTTATTGAACATATTGCCTTACTTTTAATTCATATGAGTAGATAAAAACATTCTGAATCAATATAAAACCCTAATAAGAGCATGTTAACAAGAACAAAAATTGAGATTTTAGTTAATGCTTGTCCATCCTCTGTTAAAGGAATTTAAAAGAGCTAATATGTAGGAATGATTATAATCACGAAGCACAAAAGCTAGGGGGACTTGGTGGATTCTGACTAGCTTGAAAATTGTGCATAATATACTATAACTTACTTTTCAAAAGTTTGGCAACACTGGGTTGGATTTAAAAGTAACCTAAATGAACAATAGGTAATAGAACAGATATTAAAGACAAGAGACAAGACAAGATTAACTCCAACATATAGTTTTTAATGGAATTGAGAGTCCGGGCACCCTTAGTGCCGTGCTGACAGTTGTATTGGTGCCGGACAAGCACAGCACCCAACTTCTGTGGTTTCCAGGGCTGGGAGGTCTCGCGTGGGCATTGGAGATGTGGGCAAAGCTGTCGCCCTATTTAAGGGCCAGCATGCCGCCCAGGCCTTCCTTTTCCGGCCTGGACACCTCCTGAAGCCAACATTGGAGATCAGAAGCCCTGCCAGATGGGAGGATGAGGAGGAAGCTGCACGTGGAGGAGCATGGCAAGTAGCGTGTGGTCCGGATGTTGGGGGAGGAATTTGACTAGTAAGGCGGCAGCAGCATTTGCAAGGGTGCAGGGAACAACTGCATCCCTCGTTTTCTAATGTTCTTTCCTTTGCTGTGCCTTTGGAGTCCCAATTGCATAGGGGCTGGTACTCTGGAGCTCATTCTTTCAATGTCATTTACTTCACAGATTATATTCTGATTTGGTTGAGAGCTCACCCATACAATACTGTTTTGGCCTTCTTTAGTAGGGTATTCTTTGTCACTTTGTTTTCTGAAGTTGCCCTTTCGGAGCTTATATAGGAAACAATCCTTGTTCTGCAGATAATGGCTCAATAAATTTCAACCAGGGGTTTTAACACAACCACCGGAACAAAGCCCATAAAGACAAGGATTTATTCAATTTATTTGCCTAGATAAACCGCATTAATGCTTCCCACACTTTCGCTTGAAGGTGTGTGTGTGGATATTGTTTCAGCAACCTCGGATTGAGGGAGCATCAAGGCCCTTAGAGCAGTAATAATAAACAGGGTTTTAATAGAACCCATGCCCTGGAATAAAGCTCATGTTGCTTACATTACTGGAAATCTCTAGAAGGGTTAATTGTTAGCATGGCCCTGAGGAAAACAAAATGCAAGAATGTGGAACCTGAGGCTCCCGTTCGCCCCAAACAGAAGGCCATGCCATCTTACAAGTGTAGGCAGGAGGAAGGGGCCAGCAGGGACAGTTGGAGGAAGGCTGGTAGGAGAAAGGATAGGGGCCTCCCTCTCATATTCTCTTTAAGTTAGTAGATTGTTTGGATGCCAGGGAAGCGTGGATGAAGTCGGGAGACAATCAGACATCTGGAACAATTGCAAGCACCTCAATGGGAGCGATAGCCGAACCTTCAGATGGGGCAAACCTTCACTCAGGGACAGGAGGGCAGAGGCCAGCACCCTTCGAGAAGCAACAGGAAGGACAGAATGGAGAGAGGCAATCCAGGGGTGAGTCCGGTCAAAATCAAAACAACACTGAGGCCACAGGACAACAGCAAAGGGCATAGAGCACCCCCACAGAATCAGAGAAAAGGGCCCCAGTCCAATTAGATTGAACCGGCTCATGCATTGGCTATGGGGATATTGGGCCCAGGATCATGCGTGTGAGTTATTTGAGGATCCCATACCAGGGGCCCAGGAAAGCCTTCCTAACACACAATTTGAGGTGTATAAATGGTTTAGAGGAGGTAATCCACCAATAAATAAGCAGAAGGGAGGATGATTGGTCCTTTTTCTGCCCCCTCAAGTACCCTGAGTGTGTTCACCCTCAGGGTGGTCCCCAAGAAAGTGAAAGGGGAGTTCAGGTTAATTCACCACCTTTCCTTCCCACCTGGTGAGTCAGTAAATGACTTCATACCCGAATCATTGGCATTGGTGAGGTACACCTTGTTTGATGAGACAGTCCAGATGGTAGGTGCCAGTGGCAGAGGGGCCCCTATGGGGAAATGTGATATCAAGTTAGCATTCCACCTCTTGCCAGTGCACCCAGACAATTTTGAGCTTTTGGGGTTTTGTTTTGAGGGAGGTTACTACATTGACAGAGCACTCCCTATGGGTTGCTCCATTTCTTGTGCACTCTTCAAGTGTTTCAGCTCTTTTCTTGAATGGGCGCATAAGCAATGGACCAAGTCAGACTCCGTGGTACATTATCTAGACGACTTTATGGTGGCGGGCCCACCCCGGAGCACCCACTGTAAGGTATTAATGGACATATTCGGGACCCTGTGTGCAGACCTGGGAGTTCCACTGGCCGAAGAAAAGACAGAGGGCCCTTCCACCATGATCATTTTCTTGGGGATCGAGCTGGACTATCTCCCAAACATGCAGGCTCCCCCAGGAAACTTAGGGAAAAGATATCAGGAGCACTAGCGGCTAGCATGGTTACACTCAGACAGCTGCAGGAGATTGCTGGACTATTGAACTTTGCATGTAGGGTAGTGGTGCTGGACAGGGCTTTCGCCAGAATTTTTCAATAATGAAAGGGCTTACAAAATCACATCACAGGATAAGGCTTAGCCAGGGGGCCAAGAGGGAACTTGGGGTATGGTTAAATTTTTTGAACCAACACATTCTGGGGACAAGAGCACCTTCTAGAGGCCAGGTTACACGTGCATTCTGATACAGCCGGAGGGTGTGGCTTCAAGGTAGTTTTAACAAACAGCTGATGCCATTCTTCATGGCCAAGTGACTGGCATGGGAGCGACATATGCAGAGACCTAACATTCCTAGAGTTCTTCCCCATCGTAGTGGCAGTTGAGATATGGGGAGAGGAATTCAGGGATAGGACAGTGCTGCTCTGGTGTGATAATCAGGCATTCGTGCAGGTCATTAACACTCTGTCCTCCAAGAAAGAGCATGTGATGTGCTTAGTTCGTCATTTCATTAGCAGATGCCTTAATGTCAACACATTATTCACAGCTCGCCATGTCCCTGGGGTAGAGAATGGCATGGCTGACGCACTGTCACGTTGGAAGTTGGCAGGTTTCGGAAACTGGCTCCTGGGGCGAATCAGATGCCACACGAACTTCCACAATACCTTTGGCAGCTTGGAAGGCAGAGGTAACTAGAGTAGCAAGCATGTCCGTCACGCCAAGCCTGAGACAATCATATGCGAGAGCAAGTAAGGAGTTCTGAGTTTTTGGACACAACAAGGGATACAAACAAACAAAGCCCATTCCTGTAGATCACATATTTGAATTTTGTGTCGATATCAAACAGGGTTGACAGCCAGGATGATACAGGGAAAACTGGCGGGTGTGGCTTTCTTGGCCAAGGCTGACAGCTTCTAAGACACAACAGGCGATTTCAGGGTACAGAAAATGCTGGAGGGATGGTCCAAGGAAAGGATTCAAAAAGAGGAAGATTTTAGGAAGCCACTTTCCATTGCCCAGCTAATAGGGATCAGCGGGCGATGGAGGATACTTTGCTCCTCGCCTTATGAGGCACTGCTGTTTCACACAGCGGCCACTACACTGTTTTTCGGAGCCTTTTGGGTCAGCGAGGTGTTGGCATCATCTCGCAATGATGGGATCATTCACGGCTTTCCGGGCCAGTGATCTGACAATAAACTGAGACGGGGTGCAACTGCATTTGAGACACTCCAAGACAAGTCAAATGTGTTGAGGGGAGATTGTTCACCTTTCAAGTGCGTCAAATAAGGAAATATGCCCAGTGTCAGCTTTGACACGGTTCAAAGAAAACAGGGGAGCCAGTGAAGGATACCTTTTCTGCCATCAGGATGGGGTTCCACTGACTAAATACTAGTTCTGGGCTATTACAAAAAAGGCCCTGCAGGAAATTGGGGGGAATCCCCAACAATGCAGGACGCATCTCCTTCTGAATAGGTTCGGCATCAACACAGCATTAGCAGGTTTCTCAACTGAGCAAATACAATCCATTGGCAGACAGAAGTCTACGGCCTACAGGGGTTACATCAGAACACCCGATTAGAGGCCAATTTGGGGCACAGGCAGCTAACACTGTTTTGTTTTTCCATTTCTCCAGGTCTTGGCCCTGCTCCACATTGTTGCGTGTGAAGTGTAAGTGAGTTGCCCTTTGGTTTGCCCACAGTTCTGATCTGCGACCACAGCATGGCATTTTGGGCTGGAAGAAGAGCTGCAACATCATCTTGGGGAACACAGTTATCGCCGAGTCGCTGGGTCAGTGGAGTGGCTAGGGTGCAGAGATCTCCATTGGGACAGGCTTCTCCCATTGTTGAAAGGTTGGAGCCACCGAAGGGCCGGACCCAGGTGGTTGGATAAACCCCTATCCCGGGCTTGCCAGATATCATCCATCAGCATGACCAAAGCAGTTTCCGGGCCTGAATCCTGACTGTTGACAGCCCAGATAATTGGTTTCATCCAAGGACTGCTGGAGCTGGAGCGCCACCACCTTCTCAACAACCTTCCCCATAAAGGGAAGGCTGAAGACTGGTTGATAGTTGTTAAACACAGCTGGGTCCAGAGAAGGCTTCTTGAGGAGGGGACGCACAAGTGCCTCCTTTTAGGTGTTCTGATCTCCGACTAAGGTCACTAGTAATTGGAATAAAGAATTGCTAAATGCATATATTTGTAAAACACCACATAATCTTTATTTTTCTGTCCTTTGTTCCACACTGAATCATCTTGGCATGCAGCGCTAATCTCTTATTTTAAACTTTGGTATGCAAGGCAACATCAAAATCATTAAAACATTCCACAAGTCATTCTAAGATTTATGGCTAGTCAGAGTTAGCCCAGAGTCATAAAAACTGGAATTAAAAGCATACCAGGCATAGCTAACATTCAGAGCTGCTTGAAAGAAACCTCCATATTTCTTAGCGCAGATTAGCTCAACTCTTCTCTTCCTCTGACACCCGGACGTGATGAATAAATTACTTAATTAATTAACCTGTTCCTCTCCTTAATATTTCTTCCCTGACACTTGCTCTCTTCACCTCTGCAAGCGTGTGAAATAAGAATTTATCCATCTAGCATCTGCTTCTCCTTCACTTGAATCTGAACCCATAGAAACATCCTGTAGTTGGTCTCCTACTTCTGCCTCTAAATCAGGCCCTACCACTAATTCATAACCACTTTCTGAATCAGAATCTGAAAAATCCCCAAACTGAACAGGAGTATACGCAACAGTAGGGAGCCAGGAAGGACCCCTCCCTCAGAGAATCACAGGAGGAACACATGTCCAACAGACAGGTGGCGGAGCTCACAGCTCCCATGGCCGTGTCCATTTCATCAGGTGTTACCAGGTCAAACTCCCCCCATACAGATGGACTAGGACAGGCGCCTGTCACTTCAACGGACTCGTTGTCAGCCGACACTGCATTCTAATTGGAGTCAAGGTCTGTTTGGATCTGAGCGATTTTATCAGCGAAAAACCTATTAAACTCCTCAGCACTACCCTGCAAGGGCTCATCAACACCCTCATGGTTAAGGAGGGAGCGAGTCACCATAAACAGGGCAGCTGGCGGGATTCTGCTGATGCAATCATGGCGGTATGATATGCACATCTTGCCGCCTTGAGTGCCACTTTATAAGTCTTAATATGAGCTCTTAAAAGTGTTCGGTCGGATTCAGATTTAATTTTCCTCCATTATCAACTGCTTTTCAAGAAAATTTGTATAAAAGGTTTTATAGATGGCACATGGCACCAGAAAGAATTGCTAAAATGTTTAAGGGTATGAAATGTTGGAAGTGTCAACAGATACTAGGATCTTTTTACCATATGTGATGGTTGTATATAGAAGCAAAAACGTTTTGGACTAAAATTCAGACATGGATTGAAAAACTGTTGAAACAAAAACTAGTATTGAAGCCTGAAATATTTGTTAAGTATTTTGCCAGAGAATTTAAGTAAAGAAGACTCAACCCTAATGGTACATATAATGACAGCAGCAAGAATTGCCTTTGTATAATGTATTGTTAGTGTGCCAAATGAAAAGATCTTTTTTCCTGGAAGGAGGAATCACTCAAGAAAGGATTAATGAGAGGGAGGAAGTAGTTTTTTGGAGAAGGTTAAAGGAGGAGAGGTAAGAAGAGGAGGGACGGTTGGGGAGAGGGGAAGGAAGGTAGGTGGGAGATGAAGAGTGCAAGAGGGGAGTGAGGAAATGAATTTTGAACAGAGTATTGATTTACTAAACAAGAAAAAGGGTGTAAATAAGGATAGAAATGGAAAATATGGACTAATGTACTATTTGTAACATGTATGTAAGGTATATGCATTGACATTTGAATGAATATGTGTTGAAAATAATTTTTTTTCACACACCTCCTCAATTTCATTGATGGCCGCATCAGGTTGTTTGACATCAGGGGACAAGGGTGGGTGTGGCCAGCGTGGGAATGGCAAATCAATATCATTCATGTCTGGGACACCTTTGGTGGCCTGAGCACTCTGCCTGCGAAAATGGGCTCCCAAGCTCCATTTTTGCCTTCAACGATCTCCTGCAATTCTCTTTCAGCAAAAACACAGCTTGGGAGCTCCTTTTTTGCTAGCAGAGGCATCACGGCCTGCCATATTTCTATAGCAGACCCGCTGGCCAGATCTAAGCACCCTGGAGGCCTAGAGTTTGATACACTAGCTATACTATTTCAACAGGTGGCTGGGCAATATTTTACAACCTCCAATGAGGAAGTACCTACAACTTCTGCCGCACAAATCCCAGCGGCCGATAAGGTCCCACAGAGTTGGTCTTCTCCGGGTCCTGTCGACTAAACCAGTGTTTTTCAACCAGTGTGCCGCGAGACATGGTCAGGTGTGCCGCGAAGCTCAGAGAGAAAGAAAACAAGAGAGAGAGAAATAAAGAGAAAGCAAGCAAGAGAGAAAGAAAACAAGAGAGAAAGCAAGAGAAAGAAAGCAAGAGAGAGAAAGAGAGGGAGGGAAGGTGGGAGAAAGACAGAGGGAGGTAGTGAGGGAGAGAGAAAGAGCAAAAAAGAGGAAAGAAGGAAGAAAGAAAGGGATGGAGAGAAAAAAGAGGGAGAGAAAGAGGGAGAGAAATACAGCGAAAGGAAGAGAGAATTTTTTTGTCCAAGCTTTTTTTAGCCGCCCCCCCCCCAATGTGCCCCGTGGTTTTGTAAATGTAAAAAATGTGCCACGGCTCAAAAAAGGAGAAAATCACTGGACTAAACAATGTCATCTGGTGGGACCCAGGGGAAGAGCCTTCTCTGTGGTGGTCCTGGTCCTCTGGAATCAACTCCCCCCAGAGATCAGAACTGCCTGCACCCTGTCTTTCGTAAATTGCTTAAGATCCACCTATGTCGCCAGGCATGGAGGAATTGAGACATCTCCCCCAGGCTTATATAGTTTTATGTAGGGTATGCTTGTGTTGTATGTTTTTTAAAAAAATGATGGCATTTTAGATGCTTTCTTTTAAATATTAGATTTGCTACATTATCACATTGCTATTGTTGTGAGCCGCCTCAAGTCTGCGGAGAGAGGCGGCATACAAAACTAATAAATTATTATTATTATTATTATTATTATTATTATTATTCTGACAGCAAACTATTTCGCTGGTTAATTGCCCACATTGTTGGGATGTTTTTCCTTAATTCCAGGTTGCTTCTCTCCTTGAGTAGTTTCCATCCATTGTTTCTTTCCTTGCCTTCTGGTGCTTTGAAAATAATTTGATCTCTTCTTTGTGGCAGTTCCACCAATACTGGAATACTGCTATCATGACCTCCCTAGTCTTTCTTTTCTTCAGATTGGCTATATCCAATTCCTGCAGTTCTTCATATGTTTTTGTCTCCAGGCCCTTAATCACCTTAGCTGCTCGTTTTTGCAGTTTTTCCAAAGTTTTAAATGTTTTTTGTAATGTGGTGAGCAAATTTGGATACAATAGTCTAAGTATGGTCTTACTAAGGATTTATAAAGCAGTACTAATACTTCATGTGATTTTGATTCTATGTCTCTTTTTATACAACCAAGGATTGTATTATCTTTTTTGGCTACTATTACATACTGCTGGCTCATGTTTAAGTGATTGTCCACCAGGACTTCAAGATCCCTCTCACAGTTAGTCTTTGAGCCAAGTTTTGCCTAATCTGTACTTGTAACTGGTTTTTCTTCCCAAGGAATTAAGCCTTTTCTCCTCAATAAAATTCATGTTGTTGGATAGGGCCAACAACAAACCTGCCAAGATCTTTTTCGATTCTGAGCTTGTCTTCTGGATGTTGGCTGTTTCTGCCAGCTTAGTGTCATCATCTGCAAATTTGATGAATTCCCCTTATTTCCCTCATCTAAGTCATTTATGAAGATACTGGGCCTAAGATGGAACTTTGTGATACTCCAGTGCTTATCTCCATGTAGTTGTAGTACCATTAAAGACTATTCATTGAGTACAGTTTGTCACCAGTTACAAATCCATCTGATGTTGATGCTGTCTATCCCACATTTTTCTAGTTTACCAAGTAGGTTATGGTTTACCGTGTTTTTCGAATTATAAAATGCTCCAGACTATAAGACACAGCTAGCTTTAGAGGAGGAAAACAAGAAAAAATCTGCCTGGAGCTTGGCGCCACCACGGTTGCTGGAGCAGGAGCGATCACTGAGCCTTGTGTGGTTGATGGAAATTTCCGGCATTTCTTTGCTTCTGTCCATGCGCAGAAGCAAAGAAACCACCAGAAATTGGTGAAATGTTGCACGCACAAAATTTGGCTTCTGCGCAGGAAGCCAAAGTGCACATACACAGGCACACCAGTCTGCCACCATGAGTTATCCGGTGGCGCCTTGAGGAATAAGAACAAAATGTTTTGCTGGTCATTTAAGAAGCTTCATCTGTTTTCATCACAACTGAAAAAGCACCTTTGAGGTAGTTAGAACAGCCTGAACAAAAAGTATTTGGAGATTGAAGTTATACTCTCATTTAACATTTGAAAACATCAGTATTTTTCAACATAAAAACTCTGGTTTGAAAAACATACCTCTGTTGCAAAGTGGAAGGGATAATTTCAAGGGCAGAAGATGAAACCAAGTGCAGTTAACCAACTAGGTAGTTGATTTGATGTCACGTTAGGCAAAATAGATATTTTAAGACAAAATGACTTTGCATTTTGCAAAGGGTGAGAGGCAGCATATAAATCCAATAGATAGATAGATAGATAGATAGATAATTATTATTTATTAGATTTGTATGCCACCCCTCTCCGAGCACTTGGAGTGGCTCACAACAGGACAACACACAATATACAAATCCAATAGTTAAAAACAATTTAAAAAGCCTATAAAAATAGTCATGCAACTCAAACAAACCATACATAAATTATAATAGCTGAGGGTATATTAATTTCCCTATGCCTGGTGACATAGATGAGTTTTCAAAGATTTACGGTGGGAGTTGGTTCCAGAGGGCTGGGGCCGCCACAGAAAAGGCTCTTCTCCTGGGTCCCGCCAGACGGCATTGTTTAGTCGATGGGACTCGGAGAAGGCCAACTCTGTGGGACCTAATCGGTCGCTGGGATTTGTGCGGCAGAAGGCGGTCCCGGAGGTATTCTGGTCCGATGCTATGTAGGGCTTTATAGGTCATAACCAACACTTTGAATGGAGACCGGAAACTGATCGGCAGCCAGTGCAGGCTGCGGAGTGTTGACGAGACATAGGCATATTTGGGGAAGCCTATGATTGCTCTTGTGGCTGCATTCTGCACAATCTGAAGTTTCTGAACACTTTTCAAAGGTAGCCCCATGTAAAGAGTGTTGCAGTAGTCAAACCTCGAGGTGATGAGGGCATGAGTGACTGTGAGCAATGACTCCCTATCCAAATAGGGCCGCAACTGTTGCACTAGGTGAACCTGGGCAAACCCCCTCCTCGCCACAGCCGAAAGATGGTGCTTTAATGTTAGCTGTGGATCGAGGAGGACGTTCAGGTTCAGGACCCTCTCCAAGGGGGCCAATAATTCCCCCCCCCAGGGTAATGGATGGGCAGATGGAATTGTCCTTGGGAGGCAAAACCCATAGCCACTCTGTCTTGTCAGCGTTGAGTCTGAGCCTATTGACACCCATGCAGACCCTAACAGCCTCCAGGCACCGGCACATCACTTCCACTGCTTCACTGACTGGACATGGAGTGGAGATGTATAACTGGGTATCATCAGCATACTGATGATACCTCATCCCATGCCCGTGGATGATCTCACCCAGTGATTTCATGTAGATATTAAATAGCAGGGGGAGAGAACCAACCCCTGAGGTACCCCACAAGGGAGAGACCTAGTGGTCGACCTCTGACCCCCTACTAACACTGACTGCAACCAACCAGAGAGGTAGGAGGAGAACCACTGAAGAACAGTGCCTCCCACTCCCAACCCCTCCAGCCGGTGCAGAAGGATACCATGGTTGATGGTATTGAAAGCCGCTGAGAGGTCAAGAAGCACCAGGACAGAGGAAAAGCCCCTGTCCCATGCCCGCCAGGGATCATCTATCGGCGCGACCAGTTTCCATGCTGTAACTGGGCCTGAACCCTGACTGTTGAGGGCCTAGATAATCAGCTTCTTCCAAGGACTGCTGGAGCTGGAGCAACACCACCTTCTCGACAACCTTCCCCATAAAGGGGAGGTTGGAGACTGGGCGATAGCTGTTGAGAATGGCTGGGTCCAGGGAAGGCTTCTTGAGGATGGGGTGCACAAGTGCCTCCCGGGAAGCCCCACCCCCTCAAAGAAGCGTTGACAATCTCCTGGACCCAGCTCTGGGAGTCACCTCTCTGCTGGCCGAAACCAACCAAGAGGGACACGGATCCAGTAAACAGGTGGCGGAACTCCAATGGCCTTGTCCACTTCATCAAGTGTTACCAGGTCAAACCCCTCCCAGACAGATGGACAAAGATGGGTCCCAGTCATCTTGACTGACTCATTGTCAGTCGACACTGCAGTCCAATTGGAGTTGAGGTCAGTCCGGATCTGAGCGACTTTATCAACAAAAAACAAGTTAAATTCCTCGGCACTGCTCTGCAAGGGCTCCCCAACCCCCCCCCCCCCCGATTAAGAAGGGAGCGGGTCACCCTAAACAGAGCGGCCAGGCGGGACTCCGCTGATGCAATCAAGGCAGCATATGTGTATTTTGCTGCCTTGAGTGCCACTTTGTAAGTCTTAATATGAGCTCTTAAAAGTGTTCGATCAGATTCAGATTTAATTTTCCTCCATCGCTTCTCTAGACATCTCTTCTGGCGTTTCAACACCTGCACTTCCTTGGTAAACAAAGGAGCCCTTCTGGGTCTAGTGCAATGGAGATGTTGCAATGGCACAATCCGGTCAAGAGCCTCCGTTGCAGCCTTGTTCCAGGTCAAGGAAAGGGACTCTGCCGAACTGTGTTTGAGAGAATCTGGTAGAACCCCAAGTGCCCTCTGAAAACCCTCTGGGTCCATCAGGCATCTGGGGCAGAACCACCTAGTAGGTTCCGCCTCCCTGTAGGGAAGGATTGGAGCCTCGAATTCAAGCCATAGCAGAAAATGGTCTGACCATGACAAAGGCAACACATCTAAGCCCCTTAGTCTCAGACCATTACTCAATTGCTCTGAGAGAAATATCATGTCGGGGGCATGCTCCCCCTCATGAGTCAGACCCTGTACTTCTTGAGTCAGTTCCATGGCTGTCATGATGGCCATGAACTCCTGCGCTCGCCAACCCAGAGGATTTGCCAAGTGACGGCAGATTAAAGTCCTCCAAGACAATGAGTGTGGGGAACTCCACTGCCAACCTGGCTACCTCCTCGAGCAGCACAGGAAGGGCTGTTGACATGCAGCTGAGAGGCAGGTATGTGAGTAACAAACCCACCTAAACCCCTAGGTCCAACTTCACAAAGAGTGACTCACAACCTGCAATCTCAGGAGTAACGAGTCTACGTAGGCAGAAAGTCTCCTTGGCTATAATAGCCACTCCTCCACCCCTTCCCTGGGGTCGCGGCTGGTTCCATACCTGAAACCCAACTGGACAGATTTCAGAGAGGGGAACACTTCCCTCTGGGCCCAGCCAGGTTTCAATCACATATACCAGGTCGGCCTCCTCCTCCAGGATTAAATCCCAGAGAGCCTTGTTAACCACCGACCTGGCATTGAGTAGCAGCGGCTTGAGCCCAGGGCCCAGATTACACTCGTCACCAGTGCCCCAGGTTGAGCTCATGGAGCTGGAACAAGGAATCGCTTTGAAACAGCATTCCCTTCTTCCCCCAGAATGGTTTGCCCCATGGCTCCTGACATACCTGCCTCTCCCCAGCAACACCAGAATCATCTGGCCCTCTACTACCCCAGAGATAGGCTCCCCTATCCCTCCTGCCCCCAGGTAAGCTAAATGTCCCATCCAAACTATACCCATTCATTCCATATTCATCCATCCCATACATACAGTCCCACTCATTCCAATAATCACCCATATACATAATTAAAAAAACCCAATAATAATTAAAACAATAAAAAATATAAAATAATATAAAATATAAGAATATAGATAGGAATTAATTAGTTATACTAAAATCCAAATTCATTAAAGTGCAACAATGATGTGTAATGATAAAGCAGATTCAAGCCAAAAGTAAGATAGATAGATAGATAGATAGATAGATAGATAGATAGATAGATAGATAGATTTACAAACTCGTAAATAAATGACGTATGCCACCAGACTGTTCTTTATTTGGTTGTTAATATTAAATAAAAAGCTTATTGCTCACTTTTTTTTAGCAAATGTATAACAAAGAAACATTGTGATCTCTTGGGGGGAAAACGAAAGGTTTCCAAAGTCCAACGTTTTTCTTTTTTATTCAATAATTAGCTTCATGGGTTTTAGCAGTTTACAACTTGTGAGTTACAGTCTGTGATACAGGCATCAAAACTAAAAAATATTTTAAAAGGTTAAAATTTGAATTTTTAAAAATCTGGGTTCCCATAGACATCATTTGGAGCATGCACACAGTGGCACTGGTAATTGGAATTGCCTACTAAGCAGGCATTGTGTTCTTCAAATTATTTGATATTTAACATTTTGTATGAAGGAAATGGTTGAAAAATGCTAATAATTATTTATTACCATACATTTTAAAACATGAACACTGGCACAACAAGCTAAAGAATGCTGTAATTGAAGAAATATGGCAATTGGAAAGAAATTAATTTATTTGAAAATATATTCTGTTCTAAGGGGCAGCTCTGTAGTCCTTTATTATGGAAATCCACAATTATCAGTAGTTCAAATCTATTTATGAAGGAAATATAGCAATTTATGTATTATAGGACAACACTCTGATCTTGAAAATAGGAACAAACTTAGAAATTTGTTGATTATATAGTATAAATTAGCGCTGTGTTTTCAGGATTACATACTCTTTAAAAACCTCAAGTTTCTTTTATTTTTAGAAATTTTGATTAGCCTCTGCTTCATCAACAAGATTTTACCCAATACTATAAACATACTGAAGACTGATCATAACTGTAATTTTGTTCTAAATAAAGTTGATTCTGATGATTTAAAATTTTATTAAACAAGAAATTAATATGACAATACAGAATAGAATATATATAGAATAAGATCGAACTGTCCTTGATGTTCTCCAAGCTTTATTGTTTGCCTGTAGACAAGAGTAAGTTTGTCTTACTGCATTTACATTCTTTACATTCATTAGCACTAATGATGTTACCTAGATGGGTAATGAAATGTCTGCAAACAAACAAGCTCAGAGCACCCCAAGGATTGGATGCATTATATTTAAAACTATTTTTAAATTGAGTGTGGTTCCATTATCACATACTGTATTTTTCTCGGTAACAATATGGTAATAATGAAATTGTTTTCTTCCACTTATATTTTTCAACTTCTAAGACTAACTAGAATTTCTTGGTGGTCTACCATTCAAATATTAACAAGATCATTTTTCGAGATTGGCCACATGCTGCCACCTTCTGGATCCCTCTAATGATTTCTTTTCCCTAATGCTTTCTATTATAGTCTCAAAAATGTTTTGAGCATAAAAATGTTATTATGTATTTATAAATGACAAAAATGTTATTTTTGCAGACAGTGGCATTTTTATTAATTATTACTTCATCAATATATGAGTATTCATTATTGGAGTTAAATAAAGAATCATGGCATTAGGTCAAGTTAATAACTGCTTAAAAAGAAATGCATAGTTCTAATAAAAGGGATTTCAAGAGGGACTTCCCACAAATATATTTATTGGGATTTTACTTTTTAAGCTAAAAGATGTGTGTTTAACAATCAATCATTGCCACAAATATGTCAACAAATGAGCCCCACTGAACACTTTTCATTTCGTATCCATTTTAAAATGAATTATATGGTAAAAGTAAGTGAGGTAGCATCACACAAATTCTGTAAAATTGCAATTTATTCCTCATCCAATTATTCAGGATATTCCTTCAATAGCAAATTAACAATATTAGGTTCACTTGAGGAAAAAGATAAGACAATTATACCACCAGATTACACCAATGAAAAACTAGAAGTCTTGTTTAATTGGATAGTGCAAGTTAACAGCATGTTGCTAGTACTGACAACACTTTCATTTGTTTAGAAAAGTTTTACATCAAGACTTTGGAAAGATGCTGCCCAAAAATGGCCCACATGTATTTACAAACCCCAGGGAGCACAGAAAAACAAGATATTATTCAAAATAAAACAAACAAAATTTAAGAAAATACATGTTTCCTATTTCCACCCCACAGGAGTTACAACTGCTGACTGAATGTTGTTTTCAAGTCTTCAGAGCTCATCTTTTTCCCGCAATAAGGTGTACCTATGTCCACTAGGTGCTAGCTTCTGAAATGAACTCTCTGGTGGGCTGCTTACTATGTCCTGGAAAGGCTGAAAAGAATAAAACAATCTTCTAGAACAAGTGATAAACAAGCAATAAAAGATTCAGACATAGTACCAATTAGTTATGGTACCAAAATAAAAATACTGCTAAGTGTAAGCAAGTCCCACAAATTCTTGCCTCAGGCAAGTAACCTTCTACATTACCTGCTACATATAATATTCAGGATAGCAGGATATAGAGTTTCAGGGAAAGTACGTGAATCCTATTTAAACACAAAAGAAGCCCATCTTTACAAAAGCCCTTTTCTGTACTTTCAAGGTAATCTTGAGGGAAAAAAACACCTTGTGGTGGTGATGATGATAGGGCAAATCCAAATTCCTAATCCATATATATTGAGACCTATCATTTTTTGAGGTAAACTGAAGATTTCAAAATAGTTGCAATTTTTTCTCTGGTAAAAAAAAAAAACAAGGAAGAAGGGAAAGGAAGATTGTGATTGGAGGTATTATTGGAAGAATCTGCTGACATGTACATTAAATCCTATCAGGAATTGAAATTGCATTGGGATATATCCCAAGAATTATTTCAAATTTTGCTGAGAAAAAAGCAAGCAAATTATGAATTTCTCCTAAATTACTATAGGCTGTGTGATGCTTTAGACTTGAAATCTAAAAAAGTTTAGAGTACTTGAAGTTGCTCATTTCAATAACTCTTTAAAGGAGCTGTTCTTCCCCCAGCCGGGAAAATATATGCTTGTTTTAGAGAATAGGTGTTGGATGCCTCTTCTCATGTATACAAAGGTGACGGTAGTCACGTGGGCTTAGCTCGCTGTCCTAACCAATCAGGACTGAGCGACAAGTCTTTAAAGTGACTGCTGGATCTGCCCCTTCCCCAGTTATTTGTGAATCCGTAGACTTGGCTCATATTGGGTCTCGACTTAGTCAGCTCTCGGCCAGGTAAGAGTGAAAATAGTAGTTAGACGAAGAAGATAGATAAGTAAATCCAATTAGGGAGGGAGGTGACTACCGTCTCCTTTCTACGCATGAGAAGAGGTGTTCAGGTAAGTATCCAACGCCTATTCTCCATGTTGGGGAAGGAGATGGTAGTCACATGGGATATACTAAAGAAAAAGTTTCCCCAAGGGAAGGTGACCTACAGGTCATGAGATACAACATTTTGGAGGACCCTCCTGCCAAAAACTGCATCAGCAGAGGCCTAGGATTCGATTTTATAGTTGTTTGATGAATGAATTTGGAGAGGACCAGGTGGCTGCCTTGCAAATCTCTTCTAGGGGAGCTTGGGTTCCCATGCTGCTGAGATTGCTGCACTTATGGTAGAATGTGCTTTATTTCCCCTAGGAACTGGCATTGAGGCTGTTTCGTATGCCTTGGCGATGGTACACCTAATTCACCTTCCTAAGGTAGTGGAGGAGAACTTAGTGCCCAGGGAATGGGGGTGGTAGGTGACAAAAAGAGCCTCAGACTTATGAAAGGATTTTGTTAGTTCTATATAGATTTTTAAGGCTCTGGTCACGTCTAGTGTATACCATTTGATGCTTAGTCGATGATCAGGCTTGGTACAGAAGGATGGAAAAATTATTTCCTGGGTTCTGGGGAACATGATATTGACTTTTGCTAAGAAGGTGGAGTCCAATCTAAGCACCATCTTTTCAGGTTGGAATTGGCAGAGGTCTTGCCTGATGGAGAGAGCTGCCATCTCTGAAATGCATCGAGCTGAGATGATAGCAACCAGGAAGGCTACCTTGCATGAGAGATGTCTCAGGGATGATTCCCTAAGAGGTTTGTATGGCGGAGAAGTAAGGGAAGCCAGAACCCAAGGTAAGTTCCAGGTTGGGTATCAGTGGATTACGGGAGGATGGATCTTAGCTACTCCTTTAATCAGCTCTTGTATTGCAGGGAAACTCCTGAGTGGTTCACCATTGGGCCCCGCAATCACAGAGGGGAGAGCAGCAACTTGTCTATGAAGTGTGTTAGCTGAGAGGCCCAAATGAAAACCTCTCATCAGGAAGCTAATAATCCTGGGAAGTGGAATGTGTACAGTTGATAGGCCTTCCTTTTGGCACCATGATTTGGTTCAAATGTGGCCATATATATGATTAATTGCTGGCCTTCTGGAGGCCTGCATGACCACTATAGCATATGGATCATAGCCCTGTGACTCTAGGTCCCTCCTGATAACGTCCATGCGATGGAACCACTCGGGGTATGGATGGAAGTGTTGTAACATATCCCACAAAATGGGGAGCCACCATGGGGGCGTGATGGAGAATGCTTGCAAATCTGAAAACCATTGATTGAATAAAGCTCTGCACTACATGCAGCAGTAGGCTATAAAAACCCTTAGCTCATATTGTGAGAGAACTGATTTAGTCAGCAATTGAAACTGGAGCCTTGCGAATAAGAGAGAAATAAGCAGTCGGAAGGGTGCCGAAACTAACACCACTTACCAGCAGATTTTTACAATTGGCAAAAAACCCGCTAGTTTGTAGATGCTTTGAATTGCAGAAAGCTAACTGTAGCGCCCTCCCACAAATTCCTGCCTTGGGAAGGGGAGAGGGAGGGGGGAATGGAAGTTTGTAAAGGTAATGAATGAAGTGAACTTATCATTTGGATTGCATATTTGGAGTCACCTGGTAGAAAGATCTGAAGGAAAGACAAGGAGCATGAGGGAAGGAGTTTAGGTAAATAAGGCCTTGAAAGAGAACAGAGGCAATGATGTCCTATTATTCCAGGAACGAATAACTGGGGAAGGGGCGGATCCAGAAGTGACTTTAAAGACTTGTCGCTCGGTCCTGATTGGTTAGGACTGCAAGCTAAGCCCACACGACTACTGTCTTCTTCCCCAGCATGGAGAATGAATGCCAGGTTCTACAGGCAAGCTCACCAAAGTACTACAGGCTATACTAACATTCTTTCCTGAACTGCCTAATCTTATCCTGCTTTATTTTTGAAATTTATCAAGCTTTACTTGCACATTGCAAAATTCCAATTTTCCCTTAATGTAGATGTACTGGAATGCTTTCTTTCTTACCTGACCAGGTGCTACATCTGTTGGATCCGGGCCATGATGAAACTCTCTGTGCAATTTTCCAGAGTGCAAATCTAGTACAAATTGCTTGAGTTTACCAGGAACACTGAAATAATATATCATATTTTAAACAATATTAAACAATGCACCTTAGATAGTATAAGATCCAACTCAAAGTTCCATGTAATAAATATATCAAAGTCACCAAATCATCTTAGTTCACAGTCAATCCCATGATCATCGTAAGAGCCTAGACTAGGCTCAATTAAAAATGATTGCAATAATAAAATACAATGCAAATTAATGTACCTAGATAAAGAACAAATTTAAATATGACTTTTTAAAAACATTGTCAGGTAAATTAAGCCAACATTCTTTATATCTCAATATCACTTTTAATTTAAAAGTTATTTAAAAGCAGGGAACTAGAGAAAAGACCCGTTGTACCTACCTGAACGGTCTTCTCGATGCACTGGAAGGAGAGTCCAACATGGGTAATGTACCAATCCTATTGGTAGAGACTGAGTTATAATTAGCATAATAATAGCTACCGCCCCCTTACTGCTCCCATGAGCCCGTTTTAAAAACGAAAACCAATGTGAGAGGATAACCAACTTTTATTATTACAACTGAACTTCAAACTCCCCATCTCCGACGTCTTTGAACTGTAACTAGTCGGGTGGGTTTGGACTCTCCTTCCAGTGCATCGAGAAGACCGTTCAGGTAGGTACAACGGGTCTTCTCCACTGCATCTGGAAGGAGAGTCCAACATGGGATATACCAAAGATTTACTGCCCATGGGAGGGAGAAGGTCTTGACTGGGACGTTGGAGATGTACACACTTTCTGTAGCACACGTCTACCAAACGCTGCCTCAGCGGATGCAAATGAGTCCAACTTGTAGTGTTTAATAAATGTCGTAGGTGCCGCCCAAGTGGCAGCTCTGCAAATATCTTCTATCGAGGCCTGGGTCGTCCAGGCCGCCGATGTGGCCGCACTCCTGGTTGAATGAGCTGTTAAGCCCGTCGGGGGGTCGTGTCCTCCCGCTCTGTAAGCTTCCAGAATGCAGTCCTTTAGCCAACGACTTATCGATTTAGAAGATAGTCCAAGTCCCATTCTGTGTTGAGAAAAGGAAACAAACAAAGTCTCAGACTTCCTGAATGTTTCAGTCCTCCTGATATAAATCTTTAGAGCACGTCGCACGTTGACTTTATGCCATCTTCACTCTGATGGATGGTCTCCATGCGTGCAGAAGTCAGGCAATATAAGTTCCTGTTTCCTGTGAAACAAAGTGTTCACCTTGGGAATGAACGTCGGGTCTAAGCGAAGTACCACTCTATCTGGATAAAAGATACATAAATCTGGTCTCACAGAGAGGGCTGAAATCTCTGACACTCTGCGTGCAGAAGTGACCGCTACTAAGAAGGCTGTCTTCAAGGAAAGGAGCCTAAGTGGAATTGATCGCAACGGCTCAAAAGTTGGTTTTGTCAAGGCCTTAAGTACTATCGATAGGTCCCATGAGGGGAACCTCCGTACCGGTGGTGTATGTGAATTTGAGGCTCCACGTATAAAGTCTCTTACCCACGAGTGATGGGCTAGCGAACGAGACTCCGGTATCTGAATCATGGTGGAGAGTGCTGCCACCTGTCTCCTTAACGTGTTGGAGCCAGTCCCCGGTCTATTCCTGCCTGCAGGAATTCCAGCACCGTGATCACCGACGCCTCCCTGGGGTTCTCGCCCTCCTTGCTACAAAATGTGCAAAAGGCAGCCCACGTGGCCTGGTATATCCTGGAAGTTGAGGGACGTCGAGCAGCCTGAACTGTATCGATGACCTTCTCCGGCAGATCTTGATGCTTCAACCTGTGCCTTTCAAGTGCCAGACGGTTAGTTGTAGCCACTGGGGATCCGGGTGTTGTAGGTTCCCCTGGCTGAGGGTGATGATGTGGTCTGGCATCCTCCATGGTGGAGTTACGGACAGAGGCATCAGGTCGGCGAACCACGGCCGGCGTGGCCAGTGTGGTGCTACCATCAGAACCTCTGCCTTTTCCTGGAGAATTTTCTCTATGACTCTTGGTATCAGGTTTACTGGGGGGAATGCGTACAGCAGCCTTGTCGGCCAAGCTGACCGCAAGGCGTTGACCCCCTCCGTCCCTGATTCCGGAAAACGCGAATAAAACCTTCGGGTCTGTGTATTCCGGTGGGTGGCGAACAGGTCGACAGATGGAGTCCCAAACCTGTGCGATATCTGTTGAAAAAGCGCTGGATCCAGCCTCCACTCTGATGGGTCTAATGTAGTCCTGCTGAGCCAATCTGCCTGGGTGTTGTTGGTCCCGGCAATGTGCTCCGCGGATAAGGACGCTAGGTGACATTCTGCCCAATCGAATAGCTTTGCCGTCTCTTCCATGAGGCGATGCGACCTTGTGCCCCCTTGGTGGTTCAGGTGGGCTCTGGTCGCCACATTGTCTGTAAGCACTAGTATGTGTTTGTCCCGGACAATAGAATGGAAAGTCTGAAGAGCTAGAAAGACCGCTCTGAGCTCGAGGAAGTTTATGTTTATAGGTGCCAATTCCTCTGCTGACCATGTGCCTTGCGCCATGTGGGGGCCGTTGTGAGCTCCCCAACCATAAAGGCTGGCGTCTGTAGTTAGGATCATCTTGTCCTGCATCTGAAAGGAAGAGCCTTTGAGTATTGCGGGCGATGCCCACCATCTCAGGGAGACCTTAACATTTCGCGGTATTTGGATTCGCTGATGGGAGTGGCTCACCTTGGCCCTCTGTGCCGGTAGTAAAAACCACTGTAGGGCCCGGATGTGGTGTCTGGCCCAGGGCACAATCCCTATAGCCGAAACCAGGGTTCCCAACACCTTTGACAACAGCGACATGGGAACCTGTCTGTGTTGGTTGAGTTCGGCTATCAAACGTTGTATATTCACTATTCTCTCTGGGGAGAGAGAGACGGAGCCCGACGAGGTGTCTATGATCGCTCCCAGGTGTAACAGTCTGGTACTGGGGATCAATTGGCTCTTTTCCATATTGATAGTAAAGCCATGAGCTTCTAATGTCCGTATAGTTTGGCTTAAGTCCTGTCTCGCCTGCGCTGGCGACCTGGACAGTATGATGATGTCGTCCAGATACGCCATCAGTCTGATGGAATGAGAGCGCAGGTGTGCCGTCAGGGCGTCCAGGAGTTTGGTAAAAGTCCGTGGAGCCGACGAAAGGCCAAATGGCATGGCCTTGTATTGGTAGTGTGTTCCCTCTGAACAAAAACGGAGGTATTTCCGGTGTGATGGATGTATGGGAACATGTAGGTACGCCTCTTTCAGATCGATGGACGTTAGCAGATCCTGTGACCTGATTGAGGTCAAGATAGTTTGAAGCGAGTGCATGTGGAATCGCCTGTATTTTATGAAGATGTTGAGTTGCTTCAGGTTGAGGATCAACCTGCAACCTCCTGAAGACTTGGGAACAATGAAAATCCTTGAATAAAATCCTTTTCCCTCCTCCTGTGGCGGTACTGGTTCTATGGCTTGGATTTCCAGCAAATGAGCAATTTCGTTTTGTAATTGCTGCTTGCTTTGCGGTGCTCGAACCTTTGGGCAATGTATAAATCGGTTGAGGGGTTGGCCTACAAACTCCAGGCGTAGACCTCCTGACACTGTAGCTTGGACCCATTGGTCTGAGGAGGTGGTGTGCCAGGAGGCGCTGAAGTGCTGGAGCTTCCCGCCGATTGGCAAATGGTTGGCAGAGTCACTTAGAGCGGCGGAAACCTCTCTGTGTGTTCCCCCGAAAGGGCCGCCTCGAGCTCTGGTAGCCCCTGGGTCGGTCTTGGAAGGACCCCCAGTCGCTTTTAAAGGTTTGGTTTGAGAACTGACCTTGCGTGTACGACCTTTGGCCCTGGCCTGCCCCTGTGGAGCTACCCCAGCGGGGCGTTTGGCGCCTTGCATATGGCGCTGATCTCCGGTCCTGCCGTCTGCCCGTTCTGGGGAGGAACTTCCGCTTGTCCTTGTCCTCAATTAGGACTTTGTCCAATATGTCCCCAAAGAGCATCGAGCCTTGAAATGGAGCTGACGCCAGTCTCCACTTGGACTTCAGATCGGCTGGCCAGTGTCGAAGCCACAGGAGTCGGCGTGCTGCAAGTGTGGTAGCCATGCCTCTGCCGGAAAATTTAGCCGTGTGCAATGTGGCATCTGCGGAAAATTCCGCCACAGCTCGTAGCTTAGCCAGATCCTGACGTAGTCTTCCATCCTCCGGCCCCAGGCGAGATTGCATCTCCTGTATCCACCGGAGGGAAGCTCGATTTATGAAGGATGCAGCCGCTGCTGCCCGAAATCCCCAGCTCGCCATCTGGTGTGCCTTTTTCAGGAGTATCTCCGCCTTCCGGTCCTCTGGCTTCAGGCTCTCCCCTGTTTCGGAGGGCACCAGGGCGCTGGAGACCAAGGTCACGACCGGTTGGTCTATGGGTGGAAATTCGAGGAGTTTCTCCACCTCCTCGTCGAACGTGTAGAAACGACGTTCCAGGTTGGATGGACCTTGAGCTGCTGCTGGGTATTGCCAAGGGCACTTGGCTCCCTGCAGAAAAATATTTGATGCTGGGAAATGTTCTGACTCGGGCTGAGGTTCCTGTAGCAAGGCATCTGGGGTCTTGTCTGCATCTTCTGCTGTTTTAGTTGTACCTGGTAGGTTCATCACCTGTTTAGCCTTAAATAGCAGAGTCCTGAACAGTGTTGGCTTAAACAGGCCTACCGGTTGAGGTTGCTCGGGAGTTGTTTCATCCTCAGAGAGGTCATACTCCCTATCGCTGTCCTCTCCCATGAGTGGCTCCTCTGATAAGGACTCCAAGCCAGAGGGGGGCGGTGCTGACCAGACCTGCCCTGTTGTTGCTTGAGAAGGTTGCTGGGCATATTTAGTGGCCCCAGCCGCCATGCCTTGAGAATAAACATTTGCAATAAGGTCCTGCAAGTCGGGTGGCATATCTTGCCAAGTGCTTGCCTGTGCCCTTAATCCCGCCGCTGTGGGCGTGAACGTGGCAGATGGGCCCAGAGAACTTCTTCTAGCATAGCTAGCTGACTCAGGTCTGTTCCATGAAGGGCCTGGGGAGGATATGATGCGTGGCAACATAGGTGATTGCCTGTCAGGTGACCAGTCCTCCTCAGGTAAGCCAAAGGCCGGCAGTGTGGTGACTGGGTCAGGTGTTGCTTGCCTCTGGCCCAGTGGTACTGTAGAGGGGGAGGCCTGTAGAGCCGCCTCCAGTCTTTTTTCTAAGGCCTTAATACGTTTTTCGGCCTCCTTCATAGATGAGGCTGAGGCTGGGGACTGTGAAGTCTTGGACTTCTCCTTGGCCTTCCCTTTGGGCTTTTCCTTGACCACATTGGGGGAAGCAGCCCTCTCGAGTCCCGCTTGTTCCTCCATGTACTCACAGTGTTCGTGTGGCTGAGGAACCGACTGCGTTTGGGCCTTGTAGCCTCGTTGCTCAGCAAATTTTGGCTCTGAGTCAGAAAAAGATGGCCACCGTCCTCTTTGGCCAATCGCGCCTGCGCACTGAGGCTTACAGTCTCTTCGCGCCTACCAGCTGCAGGAAGGACTTCCTGTTGGCGCCTTTGGGTTGCACAAGTAGCAACCAACATGGCGGCCCCCATGCCGTTCGCGGCTTTTTTTCCCTTTCGGGGGGGGAGCGCTGCGGCTTCCAGCCCCTCTGCGGCTATAGCAGCTCACGCTGCTTCTCTGGCGGCGCGCTCGCGGCTCTACTGGCCTCGCCGGTGTTTCCGGCCATCCCAGCGCTTTTCGCTCGCCCTGTGGCTTCCTAGCCGGCGGCGGCGGCTTGTTCGGCGGCTGCCGAACAGCTGAGAGGCGCGGCTCCGCTCCTTGCCGAGAGCCCAGCGACAGCGCCTTCAGGCTTCCCAGTGGAGGGGGCGGACCCCTCCACCTTCAGCCCACAGCCCTGGTCTGGCCACGGAGGTCAGGGACCCCAGGCTGGGTGCTCCTCTACAGGGTGTTCCCACGAAGGGAATACAAAACCCCTGAGGATGATCGTTGGGGGTGCTGCCCGCAGAGGGCAGAGACCCCTTTCCTCTGTTCTTCCTTCTTCTGTGATCCTTTCAACCTGAAAGACAAAGAACAGGATTAAACAGGTCAACAACAATCATTTTAATTATAATTTATTTCTATATATATAACTATATGTATAACTCCTAAGAGCAAAACTCAGTATGTCTCTACTCTTGGACTGAGTTTTTAAAACTGGGGCTCATGGGAGCAGTAAGGGGGCGGTAGCTATTATTATGCTAATTATAACTCAGTCTCTACCAATAGGATTGGTACATTACCCATGTTGGACTCTCCTTCCAGATGCAGTGGAGAATTGAGTACTTCCCTTGCAAGGTTATTCCATAGTTTAAACAGAAGGTAACAGATTTACCCAAAATTCAAGAGATTAGTTCAAAATCGAAACAAAATATATAAATCTTACTTAATTCGTATTAACCCTATTTCACAGATTCAAGATATTTTAAGGTTACTATCTCTTTTTTCTTTTTGCAATTGCCTTAAAGCACAGCAAGCTTTTTGTCACTCCATTAATCCCCATAGAGCTGAGCTTCCCAATAATTTCATTGCCTGCTACCTTCAACCCCCTGCTCACTACAATACTTTAGAGAACAGTAGGTGCCAAATGCAGAGTTTATTAATACAAAGAGCTATCTGTAAGTTATATTGATAAACATGTTTCTGAAAGCTCTCCTGCTTAAGTAATTGCAGGCACAGAAATAAATGCTAAAAGGACATCAATTTAAATTTCTTCTGAGATAATCTATTTTCCCACGTACTAAAGTATAAATAAAGAAGATAAAATTGGAACCACCAGAATTCCAAGAATTAAAAAAAGTCAATTAGTACATTAAACATAAAGAAACAGAAATTAATTAAAACAAATTATTATCTGTCCATAAACACCTTCTTTGGTGTGTGTAAGCCATCCTGTATCAATGTTTGTTTTTTCTAAACAATTTTAAATAAGAAATGGCATACTCAAAGTTCAGCACCAACCTCCAGAATTATCTGTAGCTTTAAAGATTTCTGTAAAGCCTTGAAGTTGAAGCCATTCTTGCAAAGTAAATATGGAAGCAACTTTTATCTACTACTTTGTTTGGAAATTATTATTGGAAAAATAACTAGACTAGTACAGATGCGATGGCATATGCTTTGAGACTAAAGGTGGGAAATTGGGAGCAGTTGAAAGCAGCTTAAAGTGATTTTCCACTGCAAGCTCAAGTTTCGTGACTGAGCACAATGGTGGACTAATATAATCATTTGAAGATGAATACAGAATCTGCTTTTGAAACATCTCATATTGTATCCCCACTTGAGATCACATGACTACATTTAAACTGTTTGGTAACTGATTCACCTTCACCTAGCTCCCCAATTACATCATCCCATCCCACCATCTCTGGCAGAAGAGGTATGTTATGGGTCTTGTGAACAAAAGAAATACATCTAATGGATCCAGGAGGCAGGTCATTTCTAACATGTTCCCCCCTCTGGTGAGATTGGCTCAATGCTTAACATCTTTCCAGAAGTCCCTCAAAACATGATTGGGTCAATAGGTTTGATTATCTTCAGGAAGTGTGTCCAATTAACAATACCAATAGTAAGTAGACTTATATATCACTTCATAAGGTTTTACAGCCCTCTCTCAGCAATTTACAATGTCAGCATATCTCCCCAAATAATCTAGGTATTCATTTTACCAACCTTGGAAAAATAGAAGGCTGGGTCAACCTTGAATCAGTCAGAATCAGTTGGCAGTGGGAATGCAGCGTTAGCCTTCAGTACTGCATTCTAACCATTAATCCTGAAGTGAGGTGGTTACATTGTCTATAACAGTTATGGTGAACTTTTTTCCCTCAGGTGTCGAAAGAGCGTGTTCATGTGCTGTCACACCCATAATTCAATGCTTGAAGGCAAAAACAGCCCCCCCCCCCCCGAAGCCCTCTGGAGGCCGGAAACTGCCTGTTTCCCAACTTTTGGTGGACCCAGTAGGCTTGTGTTTTGCCCTCCCCAGGCTCCAAAGTCTTTCTTGGAGCCAGGGGAGGGTAAAATGCCCTCCCCCATCCCCCCAGAGGCTCTCTGGAAGCCAAAAACGCCCTCCCAGAGCCTTTGTGCGAGCCAAAAATCAGCTGGCCAGCACGCACATGCACGTTGGAGCTGAGCTAGGGCAATGGCTCGTGTGCCAGCAGATATGGTTTTGCGTGCCACCTGTGGTACCCGTGCCATAGGTTCGCCATCACTGGTCTGTAACATCAAACCTTCTATTACAGCTTTAGTTAAGAGTAATACTGATTTTTGTTTTTAATTACAGAATGTGAGCCGCCCTGAGTCGATGGAGAGGGATGGCATACAAGTCAAATAAATAAATAAATAAATAAATAAATAAATAAATAAATAAATAAATAAATAAACAAACAACTAAATAAATAAATAAATAAATAATAAAAATAGTATTTATTTTATGGCTTGTTTTTATTGTATGCTGCACAGAATCATTTTTGTGAGATGGGTGGCTATAATGAAACAAACAAACAGATTATCCTCAACCCACCCAAAACATAAGACCTGAAAGAACCTTGTAATGGTTACACATTTCTTTAAAGTGAAAGGAATGGGGCTCATAAGCAATTTTACAATTGGAGTGTCTGCACCTGGCAACAATAAGTTTGCCTCTAGGAATTTGATTTGTCCTACAGGGTTGACTTTCTGTAAGGTGTTGAAAATTAAGTTTCTCATAAAGTATTTAAAACCTGAATTAATACCATCAATTCTACTCATGTTAATATTTGTATATTATGTTTTTTATTTTAGAGTAGACTTCTTATTACTTTGTATTGATGGAACTTGCTGGGAATCTCCTTTATTGCAGCAGAGATAAATCCAATATATCAATAAATAATTTCTTAAAAATAGTTTAATTATTACCATCTACATTTATTCTCCCTTAAAAGTAGTAAGAATGAGCTGAAGTATGTAAGTAGTATATATAAGTATGCAGTAGTTCTGTCCCAATCCCCACTATCACCAAATCCTCCAAAACTTTATTCCAAGGAAATCTTTCTTTAAAAAATGTTCTCTAGACTTAATTTTTATGATACAGCTCAAAAGATTTTTACCCTCTACCTTCCTTTCTAACTTTATATGACCAAGATGAAAGGAAACATGTACTCACGCCAAATCACTGAAGTCTGAAAAAACATACATATGTCTAAAACTATCAATAGCAATAACAGGACAATCTGCTGGATTCTTCTGAATGTGGAGCAAGGGATGTCTGAACTTGTCGCAATCAGCATGTAAAAAGTTTATTGTACCTTGAAATTCAGAAGCAAATTTTTAGAGAATGTGATATAAGAACATATAGGTAAATCACCACAATATAGCTAGCTTGGGGCAAAAATATTTTGAATCTACAAAAGATGTTGATAACATCATTTTGTGTTAACATAAATAGGCTAAAGATGTTTCAGGAAAAACAATTTTAATTTTAGGATTATGGATTGCCTCACAACTAGATATTTTAAAAAGTTAGCAGGTTGTTACAGCTGACTTTCTAAAAAATGTGCACAAGAATAACCCTTATGTTTTAAATAGTAAGAGTATTAAGATGTAATATTATGCTAATAAGAAAACACAATATCAATCATTAACATTCTTGTGCATGGGAAAACTAACAATTTTGCCAACTTAGCCTAACACCTAATTCAATTAATTATAAGACATAATACAATATCCATATATCTACAGATACATAATTACAGCAAACATCTACCTTTTTCACTTATTAACTGTCGTGCAACTTCCTGCTGGAACCTTTCTAAACTTTCTGTATCATCTTTCATATGAAAGAGTATAAGGAAAGGAAGACCCTCTTCTGTCAATTCCTATGTAGAAGGAAAAATATTAATAGACTATGAGTTTTATACTAGCTTTTAGTTAATGTTTTAGCTGTGTACTCATACACTTTTAATAAGGAATTACATTGTGATGGATAAATCAGAAATTAATACATTATCTCACCAATTTAATCAAATGTTTTTACACTCAATAATTAAAAAGAAATAAACAATTAGTTCAAAATTCCTGAAAGGATTGAACAAAAATAATTCTATATATTTATTAATGGGTAATGTTAATTCCTTAAAAAAACAAAACTACGAAGGTCACCCAGAAAGTAACGCACCACATTTTCCCCCAGCCTACAGTAATGATATGAATGAGAAACTTTAGATATACAGTGATCCCTCGTTTATCATGGGTGTTTCGTTCCAGGACCACCCGCAATAAACGAAAATCTGCGAAGTAGGATTTCCACTTTTAATCCCCCACACATTGTCCCTCACTTCCAACAGCGGTCATCTCCTGCACCTGGAATACCTGTAGCCGCTCTCCTCCATGCCTGTCAGCCCCATCAAGGTCAGTGCCAGATCTGAGTCTCCTTTTGCCTGCCTAGCTGGGCCTGTTTTGTTTTTTGTTTTGCCTTTCGGCCGTGCATTCTTCCAACTCCTTGCCTAGCTGCTTCCCCGGGCCGCGGCGCTTCCGGAGCCTCATCTGGCTCTTCTTCCTCCCTCCCCCTTAGTTCGGGGATCTCTGCTCCCTGCTGCCTTCAAGCCAAACTGATTTGGCTGGCCGGCTTTTTGATGTCAGGGACTGGGGAGTGGGAGGGGCCGAAAGTATAGAAGAAATGTCATTCTTTCTTGTGTGTAAGTTTCATTGTGTTCAATTGTTGAAGAAAAAAAATGTGGTGCATTACATTGTAGGCAACCCTCATATATATCCTACTTGATATAGAAGTAATCTTCAACCTACAACCTGTCATTTTATTCATTTATTAAATTTGTTTTTACCCATCTCACTGCAAGGTGACTCTGGGCGGCTTACAATAGCAAAACAAAACCATAAATTTATATGTAATGTAATGTATAAAATCACAATAAATTTGCAATAAAAAACAGGTAATAACTCAAACATGTTATACACTTTATACACAAAGATGGAGAGGAAGAGAGCAGAATGTACTATGGGGAGGAAGTGGGAGCTGCTGCTAGTTGCTCCTCTAGTGTGATACTTCCCCAAGCCAACTGACAGAGCCAGGTCTTCAGGCTCATGCAGAAGGTCAGAAGAATGGGAGCCAGTCTCGCCTCATAGAGCAAGATGTTCTAAAGGGATAGGGCTGCAGCAGAAAAGGCTCTTGTCCTGGACAGTCAATTCTTTGACTAACAGGATCTGAAGCATGCCTCTTCTGCCAGTACCGATGGAGCTCCTCAAACAGAAGTGAGATATTTCTTTAAGTAATCTGGACCCATGTTATTCAGGTCTTTATAGGTAATATCCAACAACTTGAATTGCACATGGAAGCAAAATGGCAGCCAGTGAACCTTGCAGAATAACAGTATAACATAGGCCACTCTAGGAGCTGCAAAGATTGCTCATGCCACCACACTCTGCATTAGTTAAAGCTTCCAAGTGCTCTTCAAAGATAGCCCCATGTAGAGTATATTGCAGTAGTCCAAGCTGGGGTGACCAGGGCTTGAATGATAGAGTGCAGGATTCCTGACCCAGGAAAGACTACAACTGGTGCAAAAGAACTCCTAGTTGTGACTGCCCTCTGGTTTTTTAACTGGAGTTGCAAGGTGTTTTGGGTACAACCATAATCAATGCTATTCAAGGCTGCTGAGAGGTCAAAGAGAGCAAGGAGGGTTACTTGGTCCAGTCTGGCTCTCGCCAGAGATCATCCATGTGCGACAAATGCTGTCTCTGTCCTATAACCGGGCAGAATACTGAATACTGACTGAAAGGGATTCAAATAATCCACTTTATCTAGAACCCCCTGAAGCTGCCAAGTAACTACCTTTTCTACCACTTTCTCTAAAAAGGGAAGGTGGGAAATTGGACAGGCGCGATCAAACAATGATTGTTTGAGAAAGGGGTGAACTAGGACCCACTCTTTGAAGTTATGATGGCTATGGAATGGGTGCTTTATTGCTTGTAGGGCATCCTGGCCATTATTAATGGTCAAACACACACTCCACAATCATGTAACTGTATGTTGGGCAAGTCAGCTTTATGACTGGCCAGTGTTCCACAATCACATGACTGTGATTTATGATTATTTTTTCCAGTTTCCAACACAATTGCCCATTTAAATGAAAAAGTTCCCTTAATGACCATCACAAAACAAAAGCATGAAATTATTTCTGGTCATGAAGGTACCTTCATTTGCAGCCGTAATAACTTACTATTGAATGCTCAGTCCCAATTATAGTTGTTAATCTAGGATTACCTGTATAGATAGATTTCTCAAAATGCATAGGCAATAGGAGTATCACTCTCCTACTCACTAGTAAATCCGTTCTCAAATGAAAAATAAAATTCAAATTCTTATAGTTCTCACTTATAGAATATTTAATTCAGTGAGAACTCGAAGTTATGATAGTCCTGGGGGGGGGACGGGACTATTTACAACCAGTTCAGGAATTTACAGTTTTTTAGTCTCCTTAGCCATGTAATCACCATTACAGTCAATAGGTTGACCTCTCTGATCTCTCTATGTTGCAAGAGTGGAGATTGCATATACAAATTGCATGATTTCCCCCCCGTCCCTCTCTTACAGAAATGAAAGATTGGGCTAACAAATAGAAATACAAAATATCAGATACAAAAATAAATATGTTTTTGATATCTGAAATTCTGAAAAATACTAAATTCTGAAAAAAATAATCATAACTGGCAGATATCTTTTACATTTCAAAATAGCAAATAAACAGCATTTAGGTATCTGAATTTTGTTCAGCATTTAAACTGCTGCTGAAACATGTCCAAAACAGCTGTTTTATCTGTATGGGTAACAAGCATCCACACTGGATTTCCAGATATAATAAACATTATCATAGAGATCATCATCATCATATTGCTCAATATTTTATCTAACTACTTCTGAGAAGGAATTTTCTATTTTGAAACTCATACTGTAATTTTCATTAATTGATGATTTAGGCAGGGAAGGATATTCTGGGAATACATAAATACTCTCTGTATGGTTCCAAAATACACAAAGATTGGGTTTGATTTATCAATGAATGTACATATCTGTGAGTATATTCAGTATTATATTTTATAGTACCAGTATATATTCACAGATAAGTCAAAATAAAATTTCTTGAAAAATATGCCGCCAATGGTTAAGCCAATTGTGAAAATTTAAAATCTAATATGTTCTGGTAGGCTATACTTTATTGATACAACATGTGAAAATAAATGAAATCATTCAGGATAAAGTGAAAAAATATACAAAAAGTTTGAGAATTAGTTTATCTATGGGTGGCACATTTTTAAATAGTACTTTGGTTAAAAATTCTAGGATTGATTTATCCTCCTTAAGGGTTAAAGCAAGTTGCTTTATAAAGTAATGAAAGGCTCTTGAAAATTTTGAACTAAATTAATTTAATTTGCAACCATAAATCCCTTAAGCAAAAGGACTGAATAACTAGATAGTCTTTACCTCTCCATTTTCAAATGTAATTTCACGAACAAGAGGAACACACTTGTCCTGTGTCCATGCATAAGCCAAGTCAAAATTAGTCAAAGAACCCAAGTAAACCATATCTGGAGCATTTTCCTGTTAAAACATGATTTTAAAATTAAGCATAAATTAACACAGAATAATTAGTGTAATTGATATTATCTAAATTTGACAAACAAACGAAGTACAACTAAGAGACCTATCACAAGGCAGCATATGGTGTTCTGCTATAAACTTTTGTGACCTGTAGCAGTATATTATAAAATGCTTCTCATACTATGGCCAGCAACAGTCAGGAGTATTATTTCAGTGGCTTAGAAACTCACAGCACCACTCATATTTAACACCAACACACTATAATAGATGGCAGAAGGGTTCACTTTATCATACCATTTAGAAACATGAGCGTTGAAAATTAACCTTCTTTAAATGAATGACAAATACAAATAATTGAAAACATTGATATTATTGTATACTGCAAATTCTTTATTTTGCTTTAAAAAAAAATTCTTGCTATAGAAGTATATACCTAAGTACAGGGGAATGTTTGTTATTGGACCTCCGGCATGAATGCATATCATAAGTGGAAATTCTACACTGGTCTTCATTTTGTTTCTTTTGGGCTTTTAATTTGTTCACCACCCGGTGTTTCTTAGACGGTTGGATAGTGATATAAATTGAATGAATGAATGAATGAATGAATGAATACATACATACACACACACACACACACACACACACACACACACACACACACACACACACACACATACTGGATACTTTTGAACATTAATTGTTCAAGAAATTGAATAATCGAACTGATTTTTTATTATATCTACCCAAATCTTTGGGTAGATATAATAAAAAATCAGTTCGGTTATTCAATTTCTTGAACAATTAATGTTCAAAAGTATCCTGTATTTTTCGGAGTATAAGGTGCACCTTTTTACCCCCCAAAAGAGTGTAAAAACTTGGGTGTGTCTTATACACTGAATGTAGCCCCACCCAATCACCCTCAAGGAGTAATTTAACTCCTTGCAGCAATTTAGCTCCTTGTAGCAAACAGCAGGAGAGCCTGATTAGCACAAGCCACTAATTATCTGCCTCCCAACACTTAGCTGATTGATTAAAGTTGCTGGCAATACAGTGTTAAAATGAAAGTGAAACTAAAACTGCACTGAGATAAATTGCTGCAGGGAAAGGCAAAGGCTGAAACTGGCTGTTTGTTTTTTGCTGCAGTAAGGAAATAAGTCAATAAATCAATAAATGCCTATAGAATGTGCAAATGATTAGACTTATTTTTTAAGGACTGCTTTATTATTGTTCTGGACAACTTAACAAAATAAAAAAGCTTTTAAAAATAAAAGCTTGATCTGAAGAGGCCCAACGTTATTGTATCTTCTTTTAAATAGCAGAGAATACTTCCAGAAAGCTACATCAATTTTAAAGATTTGTAAAAGTATAAACTGAAATGTCCTGTTCTAGTATTAAGTATTAATATTAGTATTAATAAGGTGACCAATAGGACAGTCCTTCTTTTGTAGGTTCTGTTCTTCCTCGAAAAGTGTTCTCCGACCTATCCTCCTTTTTGATATTTTAAAACTAATGTGTAAATCTCTGTATTCTGAGATGCTGCGCCGAACTGTTACACGTCATGTGATGGTAAAGTTCGGAAAGACACGATTACGAAACACATGCGCAGGGCACAGGAGAACTTCACGTATCTCATACGTGTCTCCCACCATTGCCTCTATATTATACATCATGTTTACTTCTAACGGAAATACAAAATTTCTTTCTCAGTGCAGCACTTACCATAAAATTCAATATCAAAGATATTTCTTGCTCCAAAAATTCCAATATATTGTTAGAAAATGATATACAGTGGAACCTCGACATACGAGCAGCTCTACTTCCGCGTTCGGCTTCAGGAGACAGCTCCTTGGCGCTCGTATCCCGCGTGTTTTAAAAGGTTGCAGCCGGCCTGGGGGGCTCGGGGGGGTGCTGGCAAGCCCCACAGGCCGGCTGCAACCTTTTAAAACACGCGCGCCGCTTCGCAGCTGTCTCCTGAAGCCGAACGCTAACTTCCGTGTTCGGCTTCAGGAGACAGCTGCGAAGCGGCGCGGGTGTTTTAAAACGTCGCAGCCGGCCTGGGGGGCTCGGGGGGAAGCCCCCGAGCCCCCCAGGCCGGCTGCGACGTTTTAAAACACCCGCGCCGCTTCGCAGCTGTCTCCTGAAGCCGAACAGCTGCGAAGCGGCGCACGTGTTTTAAAACATCACAGCCGGCCTGGGGGGCTCGGGAGGAAGCCCCCGAGCCCCCCAGGCCGGCTGCTTCTCCGCTGACTCCTGAAGCCAAAAGCCAAAGGCGAACTTCCGCGCTTCAGGAGTCAGCTGAGAAGCGGCGGGGCTGTTTTAAAAGACTGCAGCCGACCTGGGGGGGTTGCCAGCACCCACCCCCACCCCCCAACTCAGAACCGCGGCTGGCGGCGGCGGAGGAAGGCGAATGCGGCTTGGAAGCTGGGAGGGGGGCGGAACGTCTTTGGCCACTTAGCTCTTCCGCCCCCCTCCCAGCTTCCAAGCCGCATTCGCCTTCCTCCCCCGCTGCTGGGCTGCGCGTGGCGGGAGAAGCCTGGACAACGCCGGAGCGCTGGGCAGCACTACCGCTTTCCTTCCCGTCGCGCCTTCCAAAGCAGCGCTGGGCGAAAGAGAGCGGGCGGCCAGCAGCAGAAGGCGAGAGATGCCTCTTCGTGCGCTAGATGTCGGGGGTTGGGGGCAAGCTTGCCACCAGGCTCGGCTGGGGGGGGCTTGGCTTCTACGTGGGGGGGGGCGGCCGAGTCCGGCTCCCGCCGCTGACGCGCCCCTCTGACGGCATTGCTGGCGTTCCAGGCGAGCTGCCCGGCATAAGCAGCGGTTTCGTGGGTGCTAGCAAGCCCCCACCACGTTACTTCGCTCCTGTCCTGGCTAAATCGTGTGGCAGCAAACATGCTTTGGGAGTTTGGCTGGGGGGGAGGGAGTTAGGAAGGTGCAAAGCATGTTTGCTCCCACGGGGAAGGGAAAAGGGGGCGGCTTAAGCCCTTCCCTGTGCTTCGGAAGCCGCTGACGCGCCCCTCAGAGAAAGAGAGAGGGGGGAGAGAGAGAAAGAGAGGGCTAGAAAGAGAGAGAGAGTGAGAGATGCTCAGTGAGCCTTTCTTTGAAGTTGCCTTTCTTTCTTGCTTTCTTTCTTGCTCTTTTTCTTTCTCTCTTTTATCTTCCCTTCCTCTATTTCTTCTTTTCTTTCTCCTTCCCACCTTCTTCCCTCCCTCCCTCCCTTCACTCATTCCTCTCTTACTCTCCCCTTTCATAAGTTTCCTTGCTTCCTTCCTCTGTTCCTGTCCCTTCCCCCTTTCTTTCTTTCTTTCTTTCTTTCTTTCTCTTTTTCTTTCTCTCTTTTACCTTCCCTTCCTCTATTTCTTCTTTTCTTTCTCCTTCCCACCTTCTTCCCTCCCTCCCTCCCTTCACTCATTCCTCTCTTACTCTCCCCTTTCATAAGTTTCCTTGCTTCCTTCCTCTGTTCCTGTCCCTTCCCCCTTTCTTTCTTTCTGGCTTGCTTTCTTTCTTGCTCTTTTTCTTTTTCTCTTTTACCTTCCCTTCCTCTATTTCTTCTTTTCTTTCTCCTTCCCACCTTCTTCCCTCCCTTCCTCCCTTCACTCATTCCTCTCTTACTCTCCCCTTTCATAAGTTTCCTTGCTTCCTTCCTCTGTTCCTGTCCCTTCCCCCTTTCTTTCTTTCTTTCTCTTTTTCTTTCTCTCTTTTACCTTCCCTTCCTCTATTTCTTCTTTTCTTTCTCCTTCCCACCTTCTTCCCTCCCTCCCTTCACTCATTCTTCTCTTACTCTCCCCTTTCATAAGTTTCCTTGCTTCCTTCCTCTGTTCCTGTCCCTTCCCCCTTTCTTTCTTTCTTTCTTTCTTTTTCTTTCTCTCTTTTACCTTCCCTTCCTCTATTTCTTCTTTTCTTTCTCCTTCCCACCTTCTTCCCTCCCTCCCTCCCTTCACTCATTCCTCTCTTACTCTCCCCTTTCATAAGTTTCCTTGCTTCCTTCCTCTGTTCCTGTCCCTTCCCCCTTTCTTTCTTTCTTTCTCTTTTTCTTTCTCTCTTTTACCTTCCCTTCCTCTATTTCTTCTTTACTTTCTCCTTCCCACCTTCTTCCCTCCCTCCCTCCCTTCACTCATTCCTCTCTTACTCTCCCCTTTCATAAGTTTCCTTGCTTCCTTCCTCTGTTCCTGTCCCTTCCCTCTTTCCTTCCTTCCTTCCCACCCTCCGTCCATTCATTCACCCATTCATTATTCATTTATATGTACATGTACATTTCTTCATTAAAAACATGTCTTTCTGCATAATTTAGACTAACTTTGTGAGTTTTTTGAGGGCTGGAACCAATTAAAATTATTTACATTAATTCCTATGGGGAAAAGTCGTTCGAGATAAGAGCTGCTCGACTTAAGAGCCCAGGTCCGGAACGAATTAAACTCGTATCTCGAGGTACCACTGTATTGACAAAAATATTAATTCAATGGAAAAATACTCATTTAATTAAATAATTAAAAGGGGTGTAAGCATAATTAGTGTATTTTTGTTTGAATTAATAAAATGTTTCATTTATTTACATTGTACCTTTTTCTTAATTTATTTTGTCCCCATTTTCATTATAAAAAAATTGGTCACCTTAGTATTAAGATAAGTTAAACCCTGTCTTAGACATGTGAGTAGTTCTATTTAAATAATTGGGACAAATGTGATTATATTTAAGAAAACTTTCTGGGATTATATGTACATTTTGCCATCCTGAGTCTTCTCGAGAAGGGCAGCATAGAAATCTAATAAACAAACAAAGAAACAAATTTCTCCAATTCTTTGCTATTTCTATCGGTCAAGCACACATGCATAGAAATACACAGCAAACAGTGTATATTATTTGTGATATTTACTGTTTGGCAAATCGCTAGGCGGCCGAGGCATTTATTCCTTGTTTTCCACCCCCAAAATTAAGATGCTTCTTATACTCTGGTGTGTCTTATACTCCAAAAAATACAGTATAATGGGATTATCTGGAAATATAAATAATTAGGAAACAGAAGTAAATGGGGGGCGGGGTGGTCAAAATATTTTAATTTCTTTTTTTATGAAGTATTTATGCCAAAATGCAAATTTTTCAAAGCCCAAAAGAAAGCTAAGAAAAAGGATAGGGGATTTTCTGGATTACATGCTTAATTGTTAGTTAATTATCTGAGGGACTGAGAATGGTCTAGCTAGTTATGCCGAAGCATAAATAATTATCTGATTTGCATTCAAGAGATGTGAATTAATACTTTCCCAATTTGGGCATAAACTAAGAAAATAAAATACTTTTAGCTCATATTTTAGATTTTGGCAGTAATTTGCTTTCAAAGCTTGTTTCAATTTAGTTTAGGAACATTTCATTACCAGATTAGATAAGACCATTAGCACAATTTTCTTGTCCTATTCCTATTTAGCTTACAAAAGTCTTGTGTGCCAGTGTGATCAGTTGGTTAATATAATTTGGAGCTATATTTAAATCATGAGCAACTGATTGGTTCTTCTGTTGATTGATTGTTTGAATGGTTTCGTTTCTGAAATATTCATGTTGCATATAGATCAATATACAGTGGTATCTCTACTTACGAATGCCTCTACATATGAACTTTTCGAGATACGAACCAGGCGTTCAAGATTTTTTTGCCTCTTCTCGTGAACCATTTTCATCTTACGAACCCTCACTTCTCTCCCGGCTGCTGCTGCTGTGAGCAGCGGCCAAAACAAGCGCTTTTAAATTTACAGGCTCTGATGATCGAAAGGGAACTGGAGCCAGGCTTTCCCATGCGGGGTCCCCCCCCCATCCCATCTGCTAGAAAACAGCGTGTCCGAGGAGCTCTCCGCAGCCACCCTGGGGTGGTTGGTGGAAAAAGCAAGGATAGCGGAGTACTTGGAGAGGCAGAGAAAGGGTGTGTGTAGAGGAAGAAATGACAGCGAGATGCCTGGAAACATAAGGAAAGGGTCGGGGGAGTAAGAAATGCGAGTTGCGTGTCCTGGAAAATGTAACAAAAGGGGGCCGTTTCTTCCACGCCAGCACTTCCCCATTCCTCCTCTCGGTTCTACTCTGTACATTTTCCCACATTTGATCCAAGCGCTGGCGGGGAAGAAACAGTGATGCTTCCACAGGACCGTCCTCTCCCAATGCAACCAGCCTTCACATTGTCCCTTCCGCCCCACTTTTTCCTTGTTCAGTCAGTTAAGAAGCAGGTGGGTCCATTTCTTCCTGGCCAGTGCTTGGATCAACTGCAGGGAAGGCTGTTTTCATTGCGAGGACGGTCCCGTGGGAGGGTCACTGTTTCTTCCACGCCAGCGCTTGGATCAACTGCGGGGAAGGCTGTTTTCATTGCCAGAGGAAGGTCCCGTGGAAGGGTCACTGTCTCTTCCACGCCAGCGCTTGGATCAACTGTAGGGAAGGCTGTTTTCATTGCGAGAGGATGGTCCCATGAAAGGATCGCTGTTTCTTCCATGCCAGCATTTCCCCTACCCTTCTTTCAGCTCTACTCTACATTTTCCCCGCAGTTGATCCAAGCGTGGCGGGGAAGAAACAGCGACCCTCCCATGAGACCATCCTTTCACAATGAAAACAGCCTTCCCCACAGTTGATCCAAGCGCTGGCGTGGAAGAAACAGCAATAGCCTGGCCGGGCACAGCTGCCCTGCTGCAGCGAGCACGAGGATTCGGGACCAACTCCTCTTCCTTCACGGTGCCAGAGAATGCTCATTTCTCTCGCTCGCTCACTCTCCTACCTGCTACAAGGACACCGCGGGGAGAAAATCCTGATGCCATGCCTCCATTTCTTGTAGCCAGCAGGAGAGGAAGTGAACAAGTGAGCGAGAGATGAGCCATGGTGCCCTTTTAGCGGGCAGGAAAGCGAGTAAGCGAGAGGAACAAGCCTTCTCCGGCCGCGCGTTGGGAGCCCTGGGAGGAGAAGCAGGCAGAGCTGCCCTGCTGCAGCGCGCATGAGGATTTTGGACCAACTCATCTTCCTTCACGCGGCCAGAGAAGGCTCGTTTTTCTCTCTCTCTCTCTCTCCTGCCCGCTACAAGGACACCGCGGAGAGAAAGTCCTGACAGCGCACCTGTCCTTGTAGCCAGAAGGAAAGCATGAGAGCAAGCGAGAGACGAGCCGCGGTGTCCTTTTATCAGGCAGGAGAGTGAGCAAGAGAAATGGCCTTTCTCTGGCCATGTGTTGGGAGCTCCGGGTGGAGGAGCAGTAGCTTGGCCTGGCAGAGCTGCCCTGCTGCAGAGCGCATAAGGATTTGGGACCAACTCCTCTTCCTCGGGAGGACACGGACACCCCAGGGAGATGTGGCTGCCAGAAGGGCTGGGTACTGAACAAGACAAGCTTCCCAGCTGGCAGAGGTGTCTTTGTCCTCCTGAGGTGTGGCCAGAGAAGGTTTGTCTCCCTCCTGCTGGCTACAAGGACAGGGAGGTGTGGTGTGAGGAGTTTCTCTCCACAGGAGGACTTGGGCACCACGGGGAGAAAATCCTGATGCCGCGCCTCTCTGTCCTTATAACCAGCAGGAGAGCAAGTAAGCGAGAGAGAGAGATGAGCCTTCTCCAGTCGTGCCTCGGGAGGACACAGACACTGCAGGGAGAAGTGGCCACCAGGAGGGTTGGGTGCTGGACAAGACAAGCTTCCCAGCCGGCGGAGGTCTCCTTGTCCTCCTGCGGCATGGCCGGAGAAGGCTCGTCTCTCTCACTTGCTCTCCTGCCAGCTACAAAGACAGAACACTCGTCTCTCTTGCTCGCTTTCCTGCTGGCTTCAAGAACAGGGAGGCATCAGGAGTTTCTCCCCACAGTGTCCTTGTAGCGGGCAGGAGAGCGAGCAAGAGAGAGAAACGAGTCTTCTCTGGCCATGTGTTGGGAGTTCCGGGGGGAGGAGCAGTAGCCTGGCTGGCGCGCACGAGGATTCGAAACCAACTCCTCTTCCATCTTCCTGGCTTTGGGAAGCTGAAGCCCTCCGTGACCGCCTCCGCCTCCTCCTCCTGCTGCAGAAAGAAGTCGTGGGGTGCTCTTCCTCTTTGCAGCCATGGGAAGCAGCCTGACTAGGATGGTCCCATTTCGGCCTTGTTCTGGCCTCATCATCGAATCCCAGTAAGGAAGGGTGTGGCTAACTGATGAGGCCAGAACAAGGCCGAAATGGGACCATCCTAGTCTCCCTTAATTTTAAAAATTCCAGCTAAAAACATTTGATACATACAGAATATAGTTGTCGGCTATGAATAAATTAACTGCCTTGAAATGGTCCTGGGTTGGGCCTAGAGGCAAAAAGGAGCTGTGACGTTCCTTCAATATACCAGGGTGAAGCTCATCCATCACAGAAAATCAGTTTTCTATCATCAGAAAAAAATTGCTTTAGAGTTCTTCAGAACATTTCATTTCGTCACAGTTGGGGTGTACACCCAATTACTGTAAACACATTGCAATCTCCTTGGGGGGATTGTATTAAAATATGTCTTATTTATCTACTTGCTATTGTATTTTATTGTCTTCTCAAAGTTTGCAAATGCCTAATAATTAAAGCAAAGAGGGTTTGTTATATTTGCAAAGGTAGGTATCAATTTTGTTTGAATAACTGACTCTATTTTTTAAACAGTATTCATATGCTTTTGGATTTCTGATTTTCTGGGAGAAACCTGCTTATGACTCAACCATATTCTGCATCTCTGAGTTACAAATTAGAGTTTATATGGAAAACAGTAAGAGAAATCATTCTTTTTTTGCAATTCCATATTATATAATTACTTGGATGAAAATAGTTTTATTTTGTTTCCAATGACAGAGTTTGTGATAGTTTATTGAAGTTTCTAGGATTCAATCACAATGGCAGCCAACAAAATACCGTATTTTTCCATGTATAAGACGCACCCTTTTACTTTAAAAAAGTGCATCTTATACACTGAATGTTGCAGAGGCCGCCCAGCAGTCATTGGCAGGTGGCCGGCAGCTTGGCCCTGGGAATGCCCCCAAAGGCAGGTGATTGGAGTGGGGGCTGATGGAGCCGACCCCCCACCCACGGGATGATCAGTGCCGCATCGTGGGCCTCCTTTGCCGGCTGGATGTGCTAAGGGGAATTCTCCTTATGAACGGCTCCCAGAGGCTCCCAGCAGCAAAGCGTCCCATTTCAGGCAACTGCTGGGGCCTCCGGGTGGCAGGAACAAGAGGGTCATGCTGCTGAGTTAGCCAGTCCTGGTGGAGACAGTGGTGGTGGTGGCGGTAGGGGCCTGGGGTGTGGATGTGACATTCCTGGTGCTGCTGCTCCTCGTCCATGCCCAGGAGGCCCATGATGTGGCGCTGATCATCCCACAGGAGGGTGCTCAGCTCCATCAGCCCCCACTCCAATCATCCGTCTTCAGGGGCATCACCAGGGCTGATCCACCAGCCTCCTGCCAAGGGGTGCCGGGCAGCCTTGGCAATGTTCCTCAGCTGCGGGGAACTGGACAGGAAGTCCCATCAGTGCATCTTGGGGAGCGGAGCCCAGCCAGAGACAGATCTCAGCACAGAACGCAGAAGAGGCTATCCTGCTTGACCGGCTGTAAAACCTGGAAGTGGTGCAGTTCTGCGTGAAACTGGAGGATAAGCTCAGAAGAAGTGGGGTAGGCTGCTGGCTGGTCCCCAGTGAGACAGAGATGGAGGGAAAGAGAGGGGGGAAGTGAGAGGGGGAGGGAATGTGAGGGAAAAAGAGAAAGAGAAAAATGAGAAACTGATGAAGGGAAAGAACGAGGGAGAGGAAGAACAAATGAGAGGGAGGGAAAGAAGGAAAAAGAAATGAAAGGGAGAGAGAGTGAAAGAGAAATGAGAGCAAAAAGAGGAGAAAAGGAGAGAAATTAGAAAATGATGGAGGCAGAGAATGAAAGGAAAGAAAGAGAAACAAAAGAGAAAGCGAAGTGACTCTTAATTTAAATCATATGGTAAAAAGAACCCAAAGAAGAAGAAAGAAAGAAAAAACTTACCTGTTTTTGGAAATGGTTCAAAAGTGAATACACACACACACATACACACAGAGAGAATTAGAAAATGAAGGAGAGAAAAATGAGAAAGAGATAGAGGAAATAGAGGCAAATGAGAGAGAAGGAAGAGAGAAATGAGAGAAAGATTGAAAGAGAGAATGAGAGAGGGAGAAGAGAGAAACAAATGAGAGAGAGGAAGGAAGGGAAAGAAAAAGGGAGAGGAAGAGGAGAGAAAAATAAAAATAAATGAAAGTGAGAGAAATTAGAGCAAAAAGGGAGGAGATAGAGAAACAAATGAGGGAGAAAAGTGGGAGAGGTACACAGAAATGAGAGAGACCTGGAGGGAGAGAATGAGAGAGAGGGAAAAGAGAGAGAAGTGGAGAGAAAGAAAGAAAAGAGAAAGAGAGAGGGAGGGAAAGAGAGGAAGGAAGGAAGGAGGAAGGGAGGGAAGGAAGGAAAGAAGGAAAGAAAGAAGGAAAGAAAGAAAGAAAGAAAGAAAGAAAGAAAGAAAGAAAGAAAGAAAGAAAGGAGACATTTTCCACAGAAAACACTGGGAGCCACAAACCCACCCCCTCATGGCTGGAGAGGTTACTATTACTTTTACTATTTAATACTAAACCATTTGGTTCAGAATACTTTTTTCCTTGTTTTCCTCCTCTAAAATCTAGGTGTGTCTTATATACCAGAAAATACAGTAAGTGAATATTGAATCACAGGAACATTAATCAATTTATATGCTAAAGAGAGGTTAACATGTTCTTAAAAACACGACTATGACTTCAAAGTATCAAAAATCTTTAAAAATGTACTGACTTTTGGATTCTCATAACTCAATCCCTTATGTTGTGATGTGATAGACTACTATACAGTGAATGCTTCAAGGATTGGTAATATAACTCTTGGAGAGTTTTCTTTTGGGAATAAGTTCTATCCCCTTAGTTTAAGAACTTTGTCTAATTATAGAATCTGATGCTAACTCCAAGAAACTCTAAACTCTAATATCAGTTTAAAGTTCTAGGATCCAATCATTAGGACCAAAACATAATTTACAATTCAGAACCACCCTTACAAATTGATTTAGAATGAAATTGTAACAAGCCATGTCTTACTTTAAATAAATTGTCTGATATAGTGACAATGGCCCACAAAGAAAAGCATAGCTGTTCATTTTAGTAATCTGGAAATGCTGCAAGTATCCATTAAAAGCAGATTGTTTAACTGTAGGCAGATAAGACCAGAGAATTCTATTATGTGGGCAAGTGTATTGTCTTAATTTATATATTTCCAAAAGGAAGCCTTTAGAGCCATACAGTACCCCAAGATTTAAAAAACACACACTGAAAATTTTGTTAATAAAATAATGAAAATAAGAATTAATTAGAAATAAAGTAAAAACTAAATATCAAGAAACTACTTCAGTAAAAACTATTGCTCCACACTGTAATAAAGGCTATTCTTTGATTCTTTAGATAGATGCAGAAAGCCATGAAATATAGAGATCAAGAAGAAATATAAATGAAATATAAATAATAAATTATTATTTGGAAACCTGATTAATGCTACCTATCTGAACAAGTTAAATATATATTTCTAGAAGAATGAAATATAATTATTGCTATCATATACAGGTAGTCCTCAACTAGCAACAGTTCACTTAGTGACTGTTGAAAGTTGTCACGGCAGTGAAAAAAGTGACATGACCTTTTTTCACACTCATGATCATTGCATCATCCCCATGGTCATGTCATTTACATTTGGATGCTTGACAACTGACTCACATTTATGACGATTGCAGTGTCCCAGGGTCATGTGATCAGCTTTTACAACCTTCTGGTAAGGAGTCAATGGGGAAGCCAGATTCACTTAACAATTGTCCTACTAATTTAACAAATGCAGTGATACACTTAACAAATGTGGTGAGAAAAGTCAAAAAATGGGATGAAACTCACTTAAACTTCTCACTTAGCTACAAAACTTTTGGCTCAATTATGGCCATTGGTTGAGGACTACCTGTATGCATAAGTTTATGGTTTTCAACTAATTTTAAACATTTCATCAAATTTTATAGGTGGGGGGGATCAAACTTACCCCTGTTGGCTTATATATTATGTTGTCCCCACTAAATCTTTCTGGTTTGGAAACAGACCTAGGGATTAAAATAATTTTGTTCTTACTATTCCAGGATACGGAATAAGAAAATAAATACTGGAATAGTAACACATCTTTAGTCAACTTAGATATCATGATAAAGTATCATTTATTTTAGCCATTATTTATCAGCAAAGGCAAAACCAAAACTTTTTAATTTTTTTCTGCCCTTCACAAGGATATATTTATTCAAACAACAGATCCTAATTTAATTATCATTCTAAGTGCTACAATATTTTCCCCAAAATAAAACCGGACTCCTGAAATAAACACTTGTCTTTATTTTCAGGGAGGCCTTATTATTATTATTTTTTGAGGTGCAAGAAGTGATGAGTATGGTCATCCATAGCTGCTCAGCCCTTTAATCGCTGTCTCCAGCCCACATTTCAGCTGACCCAGCAGGAACTGGAAGTTCTGTCTCTTCACTCTTGCCAGCCTTAGCCCTGCCGCCCTGGGGCTGGGCGAGGGGCACTGGCACTGGAGCTCCAAGCAGTGGCTGGTGCAGGCTCTGTTTTGTGCAGCCTTAAAGTGGGATCTGCAAGGCCGGATCTTGCCCATAGCACTGCCAGTCAGGATTGGGTCAGAGCTTCTGCCGGCCAAGATCAGCAGGCCAGATTTGCTGAGCCTAGAAGGAAAAGAGGAAAGGAGGTGCTGCGAGAGAGCCCATTTATCATGTTCTTCTTCTCTAAGGCAGTGGAGGCATATTCAGCTCACAGAATCTGGCCTGCTGATCTTGGCGGGTGATTAGGGAGTGGGGGAGAGAGGGGGATGAATGAGTGACTGAGGCGTGCTTCTGGGGCCAAAGAGGAGGGGCGGAGGGCAGCACCCAGGCTGCTGCTGCCTTTCATTGGGGTGCATGGAACGAGAAGGGGATCCTCTTGCCTTCTTTTCTCCACCCGCTTGCTGGGTACGGCAGGGCTTTTTGTCCCTCACTTAGCCACCAGCACCCTTTATCAAGCAGGGTGGCAGGTGGGGTGGGATGGGGCAAAGTTAAAGGTATTCCCAACTCCCAGGCCAACTGCTTCTTCCCAGTAGCTCTTTCTCTGCTTTTCAGCATCAGCTGCCAAAACCAGAAATTTTCTGGGCAGAAAAGCTTGCCCCATCCACTACCATGCAGCTGCCCTTGCTTCCTCCAAGTCTTTCTTTACCTACCAGTATTTGATTTCCAGCTCCATCGCGTTTCTCACCATTGTGTGCAGGGAGACGAGTTTGTGGGACTACCTTAAAAAAAAACTTCTCACAAGAAGTTGGAATTAATTGATTGAACTAAGTGGAAGAAGGGATGGCAGGAGGAGCCCCATTTCGCTCCTTGCATCTTGCTTCTCCCATGTCCTACCCCTCAATAAATGGGACAGGTGGTTAAGCAAGGGGCAGGACGCCAGCTGTGCCAATATGAAGCTTGCGACGGTGCTACCGTTTGGGCATGCAACGGCACAACAAATTTTGCAGAGTCCTGCTCCAAGAGATGGCAGTGCTGCAATGAGTCTCATAAAGACTCTTCTGGTGGAGTTTGGGGCAGAGAAAGAAAGCCTTCCACAGTACTGTTTCTGCTGCTTTTGCTATATGCAGCCAAAATTTTGCCAAAGGCAGGAAGGTGAAATGCCAAACTCAACGCATACTCATACCTCGTGTATGGGCCTCCTCCCAAGGAGACAGCAGTGGGGAGGCCATTGGAGGAGACCCATGCGGCCCCTGCCTGCTTTAGCTTCACTTTGCAGTGGGCGCTAGAAGGGCGCTAGAAGAGGAAACTTTTTCAAATCATGGTAATCACCTGCTCCATAAGGTAAGCTGCGGAACAGAGAGGCCCTCGGCTGCAAGGTTACTTGATGGGCAGTTCTGGGGCTAGCAAGAGTATGCTGGAAATATCTCCAGGCACCCAGAGTGACAAACTCCCAGCCCTCGCTGGATCAACTGATCCGTGGTCTGCAGTTATGGGGCTGAGTAGCCATGAGTTGACCGGAGAAAGGAAAGGCTGCCTCCTGTGCTGGCCATGCCTGCTCCCTTCACTAGGAATTATTTTTGGGATAGGATGTATATTAATCCCATCCCCCAAAAATTGGGCTAGGCCTTTCTTTTCGAATAGGTCGTATTTTTGGGGAAACACAGTGGCTGCAGTGAACAGACTGGCAAATAGTTTAAAACTCTTGTTTCCTATCTGAAAATATAGCAGTGGCATACAGTCTTATATACTGCTTCACAGAGTTTACAGCCAGCTCTAATTGGTTTACAGTGTCACCATATTGCCCCCAACAATAAGGGTTTTCATTTTACCATTCTTGGAAAAATAGAAGGCTGAGTCAACCTTGAACTGGTCAAAATCAAAATTACCGTGAGTTTGGTGCTGGGTGCTGATTCTAATCACTGTGCTACTACAAACACAGAAACTTCTTAATTTCTGCAATTCTCTGCCCCCTAGGCTGATTTTCCAAATTTGAATGTCTTAGGAAGATACAAATAATAGTGATAGGGATTTTGTTTTATGGAGAAAGTAGTTTCAAGACCAAATTTGAAAAATATATTTTTAAAATAGATTTCATAGCATAAAAAAGGATGCAAATGTAAAACTTTTTGGAATCGTGTTAATTTATAAGGATAAAAGTTATATTTTCAATTAATACAATTGAAACCTATTGCAATTACTTCTTACATTTAAAAATCTTACCCAAATGCAGATAGGAAGATGCAGTCATCATGCAAAACATTTGCTACTCTTTCAAAGTTCCTGTAATTATCTGTGTCTTTTTGTTCAAAATAGCCAATAATATTCCTTTTATTGCGCTGTAATATATAAAACATACATAATAATATTCTAACTCACCCTTTAAAATAATTAATATTTTCATAAATTCTATAGTTCTTTAAACAGATGTCTATTAGAATAAAATATAATATTAAAATAAAATCATAGTCCAAGATCTCAAGTACACCCTTGCAACAAAGAAAAACATGTGCAGATAATCTTGAAGGTATTAATTGTATTAATAATAGTTATTATATCCATTTTGATTTAGAACCTATTTTTTCATCGAAATAATGTTTGACATGTGCCTGTGTAGATGATATCACCTATTTCCATTTATGAAGAAAAAGAGTGACTACAGAATTTATGCAACAGTAGATAAATGTCTATCCAAATATATTATTGGGCTTGAAACACACATAAACTTCAAGATTCTCTGCATATTTGTTCTCATTTAAAGGAGCCCATGATAGATTATACTGACTGTAATGGGAGAAGAGGTAAATTGGATAGACAGGGAGTGACTGACTCAATCAATCTTATCTTTGATTGTTGATGGCAGATCTAGCTCATCTCTATCTTAATCCAGTTCCTTGTCCACTTTGGCTGTCCACATCCATAATAATAATATAATAATTTGGGTAATTGAGGAATACAAATTATATAACTAATAAGTTTACTTTCATATATATTTTTCATGGCAAAATTATAACCAAAATTATCCTACAATATTTGCAATGCTACCAAGGAAGATATTAAAATTAACATTAATTTTTAACGTATTTTAAAAGTTTAAAATATTTGAAAATATTATAATAGTGGTTATAGGACTTCTAAACAGTCTTCGCTAAATGAGAAAATGTGTGTAAATTGCTAAGTAGCTAACATGGATTTCCCAATTTATATATGGCAATCAATATATACTTAAATACATATAAACTTACATCAAGAGAGTTAATTTCCTCCAAGCTTAGTAATTCTCTAATTGGATTGCTTTTTTGCTGCCGGATATAATCTGCTATTGCTGTCACTGATCTCTGACCTCGATACTCTCTCTTCATCATCATTCCATTCCGGAACAACTTCAAGGTTGGGTATTTACTTATCCTATATCTTTGAGCTATGTCAGCTGAAAAACAATTACAAAGTATTTGAAAACATATACACTCAAGTGATATATAGTTTGCATTTCTTTACATTTATATACAATTTAGAAGGAATCAAAATTATATTTCCCATCTTTTAAGAAAGATAATGCAGAAATAATTACATTTTGTGCCTTTAACTTCACTTATTTATAAGCAATGAGTATATTAAAACTGCAGTTATTTTTTGTACAATGCATACATTTTATGCATTGTCACTTCAAAACTCATTATATTTCTATTTTTTAATTGTTTGTTTGAACTGTAAGCAAAATAATGGTTAATAAAATGCCCTCAAAACATACCTCTGGACATTGATTTGAATACCAAAATAATAATGCACTTTTTGCCAGTTATAGAAAGAGAAGACTTTTGAGGGGTCCTTGGTTTTGTTTGAGCTTGTATGCTTGCTTTGTGTTCTAAAGTAGCACACACAAAAGATGCTACTTAGATTTTCCCCAATACATCAAGAGTATTTTGAGACAACCTTACAAACTTAGCCGGGGTGGCGCAGTAGGTAGAGTGCTGTACTGCAGGCCACTGAAGCTGACTGTAGATCTGTGGGGTCAGCGGTTCAAACCTCAACACCGACTCAAGGTTGACTCACCTTCCATCCTTCTGAGGTGGGTAAAATGAGGACCCGGATTGTGGGGGCAATATGCTAGCTCTGTTAAAAAGTGCTATTGCTAACATGTTGTAAGCCGTCCTGAGTCTAAAGAGAAGGGCAGCATAAAAATTGAATGAATGAATGAATGAATGAATGAATGAATGAATGAATGAATGAATAAATAAATAAATGTTTGCTCCAGTCTTAGTCGTATAAGATAAGGTATTAAGAAACAGAGTTAAAAGTTTTATTTATTTTAAAAAGCATGATAATAAAATTTGTTGGCTAAAGAATCCTTTAGAGCAGTGTTTTCTAAAGTGTGGCACGCGTACACCTAGGGGTATGGGAAGAGTTTGGTGGGGGAACGTTACATCAGAGTTTGGTGTGGATATGCACTGCACCATGGTTAGCTGCGCCTAATTCTGTGTTCTCATGAGTCAAGTCAAGACAGTCTTGTGAGGTGTGAGATGGCCTGGTGTGACACAGCATGAATATACCGCACATCGTTACAGAGACAACTTACTTCGTTAATAGTGGCTTCTCCAGGTGCCCGTGTGTATTTTTAGCTTTTGGGTGATTTTTCTTATAGGAAAGGTTTGTTATGTGCTTTAGTAAGTCCCACTGATTTTGATTATTTTTATAAAATATAATTTTTATCCCTAACATAGATTATGGATTGCTGGTTAAAATCTAAATCTACTACACCGAAAGAAGGTAATGACTATAGTAGCAATCAATGAACAGAATATAATGAAATTAACAACGAATCAGCTTCAATTCTGAAAGAACCTGTTTAGAAAAAAGCAAGGAAAACTTGCAAATATGACAAAGAATATCTTAAATTTGGATTCTCATGGACTGGAGAAGAAAATGAGCCTATTCCACTTTGTGTCATTTGTTTTGAAAATCTAAAAAACGAAAGCATGAATCCATCCAACTTAAAGCATCATTTTGAGACAAACCATAACCAGTACAAAGATAAACCCATAGATATTTTTGAAAATAAACTTAAGGATTTAAATCAGTCTCGAAAAGTAATGCGGGGTTTGACAGGAGGTGAAAATCAAAAAATACTAGAATTCTAAATTCGTATCACATGTCGCTTTTAATTGTAAAATGTAGTGCAGCAGAAACCATTGGCGAAATTTTAATCAAGCCTGCAGCCAAGATAATGGCAGAAGTAAAGATAGAAGATAGAGTGAAACAAATTTTTGACCACATTCCTCTCTCAAATAATACAGTTCATCGACAAATCATTGATATGTCTAATGTGAAACAGATGCTATTATCTAATATTTCTCAAAGTCATTATTTTGCAATGCAAGTCGATTAGTTCATTGATAGTGCGAATTTTGCAAATCTTATGGCGTTTGTTAGATATGAAAAATATGAAGAAATTCATGATGGGGAGAGGGGCGTGGTCAGCGCCTCGGTGGCAGTGGCGCTTCTTTTGCTCCCACAGAGAAACACTGGTTCCCTGCTGTTTGGGGGTGTCGATTCAGTTTGAATTGGCCCAAATCTCCCTGGAGGGGAGGGGAAGAAGGGGACTTGGTTTGGTCTCTGTTTGGGGTTGGCAAACCCCAGGGTTGACCAGACCTGGAGCCTCCACCATCAGCGGTGTGAAGGCAGTTAGCCGCTATTAGCCGAGGAGACTGCATGCTAGAAAGAGTTGCTTGAAGAATTGGAAGTCATCTGGAAAAGAAAAGGGAATGTAAGTTTTGTGCTGGTGTTGTGGCGAAGAGAACTGATTGTCAAGTTGAGCATAGATGCCGGAGGGAGAAATCTTTTTGTTACTTTCGCTTGGGCTCCCACTTGTATCATCACCAGTTCCTCCAATGACTTGCCAGCAACCTCCCTGCCCTTTTTCTTAACCATCCCTTCCTAAGAATTTTCCTTCAATGCAGCAAATGGCGAGATATCTGAAGAAGAGGGAAGAAAATCATGTATTTTAGCATTGAGGGACACTAGTGGAGTGGTTAGATATGGTAATGACCAGTTAGAGGAAATAATGAGGAAATATTATGAAGATTTGTATAAAGTGGAGCAAGTGAAGATAGGAGTCCTCAAGGTTGGGAAAATAGTAAGTGAAGAAGATAAACAAATTTTGAATGCAGAAATTACACAAGATGAAATTGCTAGAGTAATTAAAGGGTTAAAAACAAGCCAAAGCACCAGGCCCAGATGGTTTTACAGGGGAATTCTATAAAACTTATGTGAATGTGTTGTTGCCGCATTTGGGGAAATTGTTCAATAATATATTGTTAAATCGTGATATCCCGCAGACATGGAAGCTTTCAGAAATTGTTACCATTCCGAAGATGGGTCGAGATTTAAGAGAACCTGGGTCTTACCGGACGATCAGTTTGGCAAATCAGGATTATAAAATATTTATGAAAATACTGGCAAATAGATTAGAAAATATTTTACCAAAAATAATTGAGGAGGATCAATATGGATTCGTGAAGGGAAGGAAAATAAGTGAACCAATTAGAAATGTAATGAATGTGATGCACCATGCTACCGCTACTAAAAGGAAATTGGTAATTTTGAAATTAGATGTTTATAAAGCGTTCGATAAAGTTAACCATAGCTATTTATATAAATTATGTAATGAACTAAATATGGGGGGGAAATTTTGTGAAACTATAAAAGAGATTTATAAAGGAAATGAAGCGTATATAAGAGTGAATGGACAAAGAACACAGAGTATTAAAATATTAAACGGCACCAAGCAGGGATGCCCTTTATCCCCTAAATTATTTGTAATAGCAATAGAGATCTTAGCTAATAAGATAAGACAAGATAACACTTGGGCAGGATATAGAATAGGGGAATTAGAAATGAAAATAAATTTATTTGCAGACGATGCAATTATATTGACCCAGACCCCGATGGAGATGATTAAAGGTATAATAAATATTTTACTAGAGTTTAAGCAGGAATCGGGACTGTCGGTTAATATGGAAAAATCAGAGATTATGTGTTTAAATACAGATCCAAGAGAACAGATAGAAATCAGGAAAGAATCAGGGTTGAAATTAGGACTTAAAAAAATAAAATATTTGGGAATTTGGTTATTGAAAAACCCAGTAAAAATTGAAGAGATTAATTATAGATTAATATGGAGGAAAATGTTGAAACAGATGAGGAGCTGGAAAGATAAAAAGCTAAGGAGACTCTAAAATAAGAGCTTTAAAAATGATGATAGCTCCCAAGATGATGTACCTATTTCAGGTGCTGTCGGGGGGGGGGGGCTATCGGCATGTAAGGTTAAAGAGTGGGACAAAAAACTAAATTATTGGATTGAAGAAGATAAGTGACCAAGAATAAGAAAAAAGTGGTTAATTGCGAATGAAAAAGAGGGGGGATGGGGAGTTCCATGTTTGGAGCTGTATAGGGAAGCTTTTCAAATGGAAAGGTTAATGGAGTTGCAATTAGGTGAAAATAAATGGGTGAAATTGGAAAAACAGATAAACGGGATGAAGAATAGAGAATTAATCTTTAGAAAGTGGAATAGGAGTGACTTAGGTAAATTAATAGGCTCAATGAAAGGGACGATGAAAATTTGGAAAAAATGGCAGGGGAAAATAGGATTATATAAATCTAAACTGTCATCGCTTTATGTAATAAATAGAGAAAATGAAACTAACTTAAATAGGGTTATAGGAGAATTGAAGGGAAGAGGGATAACTAAGATAGAACAGTTATACGAGAAGGATGGCAGGCCAAGTAGAAATTGTATAGAATGGTGGTTAGGTAAGGGAAGGTGGCTACAAATAAATGCAATATGTAAATATATTAATGAAAGGGAGAATAAAGAAGTATTATGGAGGGAGGAGACAGGGTTAGAGAAAATAATAAGAGAAAAAAGTGAGGGGATAAAGGCGCAAGCAACTAATATATACAAATTGCTAGTGCAGTCAGAAGGGGGTACGATTGATGGATTGACTAAATGGTGGCAAAATGAGATACCAGTAGAGGTACAAGAAATGGAAAATATAGTAGAAGATATAAGGAAAATTAAAAATACAAGAATCAGGGAAATGAGAAGGAAAATATTACATAAGTGGTATTTTACTCCTGTTCAATTCGCACATTTTCAGCAGAATGTCAGGGGGAATTGTTGGCATGGCTGTCAAGACAAAGGAGTGTTTATGCATATGTTTTGGGAATGCCCGATAGTGCAGGAATTTTGGCAAAAAGTGAAAGAGGATATCAATAGAATGCTAAATATACAATGGACAATCACTAAGGAAATGGCAGTACTAGTAAAAAGCAATGCGATGGGAGAATTTAGAGGAATAAGAAAAGCAGCAATAGAAAGTGCTCAGGCAGTAATTAGTTTTGGGTCGGAAGGATGAGACAAAATGGACAATGCAAAATTGGTATAGGTACATGGTGGACCATATTCAATTTGAAATTATGGAAAAAATGATAAATTCGGATAATGAAACTGAGTTGGGACAGCTGATGGGACGGTGGGACAGGGTAAGACGATATATGACGAGCAGAATCCGAGACCAAGCTAAAAGAAATAAATTGGAATCACTCTATAATATGCAGTGGAAGTGATGTGCTGGTGTCTGGAGGCTGTTGGGGCCTGGATGGGTGTCAACAGACTCAAACTCAACCCGGATAAGACGGAGTGGCTGTGGGTTTTGCCTCCCAAGGACAATTCCATCTATCCGTCCATCACCCTGGGGGGGGAATTATTGACCCCCTCGGAGAGGATTCGCAACTTGGGCGTCCTCCTCGATCCACAGCTCACATTAGAGAACAATCTTTCAGCTGTGGCGAGGGGAGCATTTGCCCAGGTTCACCTGGTGCACCAGTTGCGGCCCTATCTGGACCGGGACTCATTGCTCACAGTCACTCATGCCCTCATCACCTCGAGGTTCGACTACTACATGGGGCTACCTTTGAAAAGTGTTCGGAAACTTCAGATCGTGCAGCGACCGATTAGGTCCCACAGAGTGGGCCTTCTCCAGGTCCCGTCAACTAAACAATGTCGGTTGGCGGGCCCCAGGGGAAGAGCCTTCTCTGTGGCGGCCCCGACTCTCTGGAACCAACTCCCCCCAGAGATTAGAGCTGTCCCTACTCTCCCCGCCTTCCGTAAACTCCTTAAAACCCACCTTTGTCGTCAGGCATGGGGGGAACTGAAACACCTCCCCCGGGCATGTCTAATTTATGCATGGTATGTTTGTGTGTGTGTATGTTAGTAAATGGGGTTCTTTTTAAATCTTTTTAAATATTTTAAATTTATTTGCATTTGTCATGATTTGTTGTATTGTGCTGTGAGCCGCCCCGAGTCTGCGGAGAGGGGCGGCATACAAATCTAAATAATAAATAAATAAATAAATAAATAAATGTAAACAGATATATTGCTCTTGGGTTAAGTGGACTATACAAGAAACACCCCCAATTTGGTGGTGGGGAATGTGTGTGTGTCGGGGTGGTGGGCACAATTCACTATGCACTGTTTTATGTTGTGTGATATAAAAATTGTTAAAAAATCAATAAAAATATTTACAAAAAAAAAAAAAAATTCCTTCCCCTCAAAGTGACCAGGCAAAGCGCTGGGGCTCAGGTTTTTGACAAGTTTAAGTAGTGCTGGTCTAATGTCATGGTCCCAAATAATGCTCTCAATTAATTGAGGCCTTTGCTTCCTCAAATATCTGGTTTATTGGGTATATGATATCGGCATGGTGAAAGGGGAAACCAACACTGAATAATTCCTGCATTTTTTATATAATTAAAGAATATATACTGGCCATCCTCCTTATATTACAGTTCATGTTGGCCAACCAAGCTGGTGATGAACTTCTCAGCATTCCTTCCTGCTGTTGTTAGACATGTTGATCTGGCCTTGGTTCTCAGGAGCCTTATCGTTCTTATGTCTGGCACACTAAAGAAAAATATTCTACATTCCATACCACCACCCCACCCCTGGGTGAAATTTGACAGTTCAGATATTGGTAGCAGCAATTTGAAGTGGTTTGCCAAACCAATAAAAACTACCCATTTGGCCCCATCTATTCTCACCCACTCACCCCTCACCCCTTCCGCTCTGTGTATGCCTGATAAGAAGAGTTGGCCAAACCTTTTGTCCTCCCCACTGCTTGGAAGGGAACTGCAGCAGCCTGCCTGTCCCTTTAAAGAACTTTGATCCCCAGGAGGGAGGGTGCCAGGAGATGACCATAAAGGGAGCAGCAGAAGCTGCTCTGCTGTGACAGGAAGGAAAAAACTCCAGTTTCTCTCTGCTACAGCATACCTGGTCTTGCACATACAGAGAAAACATGAGGAGACGAGAAACAGGCAGGTTGAACACTAGAAGATTTGAGCGAACTTTCTGCGGACATGGTTTGATGGCATGGCTTGATGGGATGCTATGCCAACTTGCTGTGAGTGATGTCAAATTGGCCACACCCACTCAATCACATGACACCCCCACCATCCCACCCAAAGAACTGGTAGGTAGGGAAATTGAATGTCACCCCTGCCCTCTCCCCAATAAGCATGGCAACTAATTGCATTTTGAACTGTTGGTAAATAGTGTTGGGCGAACCGAACTTGCATAGTTCGGGTCCGTGCCGAACTTTGCGGGGTTCAGCATACCGAACCTGAGCTTTTCCAGAAGTCTGTGTTCGGGTTCGCCGTTTGTGCCAAACACCGTGGTGGGCAGGAAGGGGAGGCTTTGATGCTCAAGCTGCCGATTCGGCTTGGGGGGGCAGGAGAGGCAACTCCAGACCTGGAGCCTGACCTCCCCCTCCAGCGCTTCACCTCCCGCCGGGCAAGAGGACTCAGGAGGCAGGTTCTGCCAGCTGGCTATTCAGGATCCCGACTGGCAGCTTTAAGCGGCGGTGGGCGGGAGAGGGAGGTGAGGAAGGGTCTTTGAGAAGCCGCCCCAGGAAGACTGAAGGGGGTGGTTGTATCTCCCTGCCCTGTGCACTCACACACCCCATGAAGGGAGGAAGGATGCCAATGGGAGAGGAAGGGAAAGAGGGGGAAGAGCAATCTTATACAAACACACCAGGACTCTGCTTTTGTTCCTTGGCAGGGAAAGGCTATTTTTGGTTCCCCCTGCTCAGCTGCCTTAATCCTCCGCGTTGTCCTGGCTTTCCCAAAGTGAAAACACACACACAAACAAACACACTTGTTCACACCCAAAAACTGAGCTGGGCGGCAGCAGCGGCACCTGGAAAGAGTTTACCTTTTAGTCTCCAAAGAGTTTTGCAGCCTGGCTCAGTTTTTGGGTGTGAGTGAGTGTGTTTGTGAAGACCAGCATTTGTGCTTCACAGAAAGAGAGACAGAGAGTGTGTGAGAGAGAGTGTATTTGTGAAGACCAGCATTTGTGCTTCACAGAGAGAGAGAGAGAGAGAGAGAGAGAGAGAGAATCTCACAGCGATGGAGGAAGGCACTCAGCAGGTGAGAAAAGAGGGGGGGACGAAACCCGTCGCCCGCCAGCCTTCCTTCCCTGCATGGTCTTTCTCTCTCACTTTCACTTCTCCACAGAGAATTCCAAGGCCCCCATAATCTTGTTTAGAGCCTGGTAGGACCTCGTGTCATCTGCCAGCAATCTGTCCTGTAACTGCCTTAGCTAAAGTAGAAAGAATGAAGCCGCTATGAAGGCTTTTATGGCTCAGGCATCCACCTGATGGACCATAAGCAATAATTGTTCTGCCCTCTTATCCTCAGGTTTTAAAACTTCATCCGGTGCCCCTGTAACTAAAGGGGAAAGCCAGTGCCGCTACCAGACTGTCTACAGTAGAGATCTGAAGAACAATTTTTAAAAATAGTTTATTAAGTTTCAAATGGTAAAATGGGAAAGGGGGGTACATAAAGTCAAAAGGATGTAGGAACGTAAAAATATTATTACATATTAATGCATAATGATGCAGTATGTCTTAAACTGTACAGAAGGTTGTCTTTGCCACTGAGTTAAGTATCTTGTTGTCGGGGTTACATTTCATAACAAATACAATAAAGTATATGTACATACTGCCTGGTGGTAGGTAAGTAAGATTAATTTGTACAAATCAAAAGGAAGCAGAGAAAATTGAAGAATAGGAGGAGAAATATTGGGGAAGGGGAAGTATAAATAGAAAAAAGTTAGGTAAGTAAGGGGTGGGAAAAGTGGAATCTGCGAAGTTGCAGACGTTTCCAGGAGATACGATAAAGTAGTGTAGTACGATAGTGGGTGTGTATGTTAAGAGAATATATATACATACATAAATATTTCTATACATACATACATACATACATACATACATACATACATCACATGTTTGTATGTATTGACTGACGTTCCTTCAATATACCAGGGTAATCCAACAGAAAACACACACACACACACACATATATATATATTTGTTTTCGTAGATTTTCACGGCTACAGGTATGACGGTCTTGGCATATTCGGATTTCTTCCCATGTAGGATTCAGAGATTTCTGGTGACGTTTCGACGAGGTCCCACTCGTCATCTTCAGGCTGGTGCTTCTGTTCTTGTTCTAGGGCGAACACAGCGAGACCTGAGCTGCCTTCCCTCTATAAATACTGGTGGGTGGGTGTGGTTTGATGGATCAGCAGCTGCATGCTGTGTTGAAACTTCCTAGTGAGTCAGTGGGGTAACACCTGGGGTTGTTGATGTAACTGAGGTATGCACATCAACTAATCAGCATACCTCAGTTACAATCATTTATCCTGAGACTCTTCCAAATGAAGTCCAATAGGGTCATACAATTTTAAGTAGTATTGTTATTAATTGTGATAAGAATTTGTAAAGTTGATTAATAAGTAGTAAATAATAAATATAAGTACGTTGAAGGAAGATTGAGAAAAATAAGATATAGTAGGAACAAATGTGAGTATAAAAGTATAGGAATATCAAAGGAGGTAAGATGATAAAGTAGGAAAAAAGGTTCAAAGGTTCAAATATCAAATAGTGTGTCTAAAATATAAAATATAAAGATATAAATATAACAAGTATAAATAGTAATATCAACAATTCATTCAGTAATGACTATTAATGATATATGACTAATAAATATTATAATATGAGTAGTCAATTCAACGAGAATGAAGATAAAGAAGAAAGAGAAAAAAGAAAAAAAACCAAAGGATAGTCCAAAATTCAAAATATCAGGTATTTAAGTACAAAAATGGAAACAGTTCTATATAAACAGCTTAATATATATATTCAATTTCACAGGATATTCAATAGTAATCAGAAAATCAATTGTTAGATATTAATTAATGTATTTAAATATTACAGTAGGTTATTAGAATGTGTAAGAATACATAGAAATGGGTAGGAATTTGCTAAAGTTATAAAACTTATGAAATATAATAAATTGTATTGTTAGTATTATTAATCAATATAAGATATGAAGTTAATTTATACATTTTATAGGCTTAATTTATCAATGATGTCTACATATAAAATGCTTAATTTCTATTCCAAGTTAATCCAAAATAATGTAACCTAAGCTTAATTTAAATTCAAAGGTTAAGATGGTATATATTTAAGGTACTTATATCATTTAGATTAGAAAGAGTTCTATAAATGTGGAAGATTCAGCAAATCAGATAATCCATAAGGTAATGAAGTAGTTCAATAAATAGTTCAACAGGTGGAAGATGAAATGTTCTTGGTAGGAAGTCAAAAAGTTAGGTAACTGCAATTCAAACGTATACAAAGGTTCTGAATGTATGGAGGACAATTAATTAGTCCCACAGTTTGACAATTGTTGTCGTAGGTAATATTGGGTAAAATGTCTAAAGGAAGTCCCAAAGAAGAAAGAGAGAATCAACAAGAACACAGATTCCGGGAATGGGGGGGTAGTGTGCAAAGCAGTAGTGGTGCAAAGCAGACAAAAATAGGGACGGTGGGAGGATTCCGGTTGTTATAAAATCAATGTACAGTGATCCCTCGAGTATCGCGAGGGTTACGTTCCAAGACCCCTCGCGATACTCGATTTTTCGCAATATAGTGGTGCGGAAGTAAAAACACCATCTGCGCATGCGCGCCCTTTTTTCATGGCCGTGCATGCGCAGATGGTGTTTTTACTTCCGCACCTGGCCCAGGGAAGGTTCCTTCTGCCGGCCAGCAGCTGATCTGCTCGGCAGCGCCGCAGCAGCAAGGAGCCGAAGATCGGGGTTTCCCCGCCGCCCACGCAAAGGGGAAACCCCGATCTTCGGCTCCTCGCTGCTGCCGTGCCCGCCGCTTGTCCGGCCACCGCTTGTCTGGCCACTGCTTGTCCGGCCGCCGCTTGTCCGGCCGCCGCTTGTCCGCCGCCTACCTGCCCGCCTCTCGGTGCACGAGAGAGGGAAAGTGAGAAAAAGAGGGAGAGAAAGAGGGGGAGAGAAAGAGAAAGAGAGAGAAGGAAAGAAAGAAAGAGATGAGAAAGGAAGGAAGAGAGTGAGAGAGAGGAAGAAAGAGAGAGAGAGAAGAGTGGAGTATTTTTTAATTAATATTTTCTGAAAAATCGCGATATAGTGTTTCGCGAAGATCGAGATCGCGAAACTCGAGGGATCACTGTAACCTGATTCATTCCATTCAAAATAGTAGAAATCTTGCTTCTAACGACGACAGCAGTCTTAAGGATAACTCCATTCTCTTACCTTCAACACGCTCTAAAGTCTTTCTCTCTTTGTACTCAGCAGTCAACAGTCGGGCGTTAGGAAAATAAAGCCGGGATCCAGTGAAAAGTGTATTATTTACACCTGTTCCAGCTATTTATTACAGTCATTACCGCCATGTTTCTGTGAATAATCAAAGTTGCGGCCTCTTATTTGCTTAAGATTTTACAAAAAATGAAACCAGTTCTCTAATCACAAAGGGGTTACTTTCTTTAACTCTCAAATTCCAAGTACCACTCACAATCTTTCACTTATAATCCCAAAGAGTGCTCCATCGTTACCGCAGCTTCCTCTAATGAAACAGGAACGCCACAGTTCCGGATCTGCCAAAAAGCAGATCTCTTCAAGAGACGATCAGGAGAGGTTCCCCGCTCCCCGAGGGGCCCGCTGGCCACCCCCAGGTGCGCTGGAGTTTCCTCTTCAAAACTGTGGGCTCTGCGGGTCTGCGGTCACCCGATTTGGCAATCGTAACTCTTGAAATGCCGAAGGAATCCCGGAGGAACCGGGAATTGCCCAGCAGCAGCGTGATGTCACAACCGGAAGTTGTGAGATCTGAAGAACATTATGATAGAATAGCATTTTGCAGAAGTTGTATAGCCCAATAACAGACCAAGATTGAAGTCTTGAATTAATACAATGTAGCAGAAGTTCTTGAAAAAAAAATTACTTTTTCGTAGCAAAAACTTTCTATTTACACTATAACGACTTGCAATAAGCCAACCACAATTCACAAGTCACCTACAACAAGTTACCCACAAGCCACACCTATGCAAAGGTGCATTACATTTTATATATTTATCGAACAATAAGGTTGTAGCACATTCTGTAGATTCATGGTGACTCAGCATTCTTTATTTGTTACAATCATCATATTGATTACAATTCTTCTTCCTGCATTGGGATATTACGTCAGGTCAGTACTAGTCCTGACCATAGTTCCCTCTAAGCTGAGTTGTGCGCCGGAGTGCGAGAGATTTAAAAGCTCAGCCCTGAAGATTGCAATTCTAGCGCAAAGGACTGACCTCTGCACAAGAATTTGCAAAATGTTGCTGAGATTTTAAATTCCCGCGCTACAGTGCACAGTAAAGGGGGAAAGGCGGGAAAGAAAGGGGCCAATTGGTGGTCCCCTTTCCTTCCAGCCCCTTTAACCCTTTCTCCTTCTGGCTAGGATGGATAAGTCCCTTACCATGGGGGGGATGGGGGTAGTTGAGGATCCGTCGGACCACCGCCAGCCTGATGTCCGTCCCTGGGGATGTGGGCTGGGGGGATGGATCCGCTGGCCCCGCCGCCAGCCCGATGTCCATCCATGGGGGTGTGGGCTGGGGGGGCGGACCCGCTGGACCCGCCGCCAGCTCGATGGCCATCCATGGGGATGTGGGCTGGGGGGCAGATCCACCGGCCCCGCCAGCCTGATGTCTGTCCGCGGGGGCGGGGGGCGGATCCACTGGACTGACAATGTCCGTCCGTGGGGGGGCACCGACCAGGGGCTGCCAAAAGGCAAGTGGCCTAGCAGCACGCCCCACCACCAAGCTTCTTGCCGTCTGTGTGTGGGGACGCTGATGCCGAACGCGGTCCGTCCGGGCAGGGCAGGCACAGGCAGCCCCAGAGAAAGAGGGAGGGAGAGAAAGAAAAGAGAAAGAGGGAATGAAGGAGGAAGAGAAACAAAGAGTGAGAGATAGAAAGGATAGAGAGAAAGGGGGAGAGGGAAAGGGAGGGAGGGAATGAAGGAGGGAGAGAAAGAAAGATATATAAAGGATAGCGAGAAAGAGGGAGGGAGAATAAGGAAAGAGAGAGAAAAGGAGGGAGAGAAAGAGGGAATGAAGGAGGAAGGGAAACAAAGAAAGAGTGAGAGATATAAAGGATAGAGAGAAAGAGGGAGGGAGAGAAAGGAAAGAGAGAGAAAAGGAGGGAAAGAAAGAGGGAATGAAGGAGGAAGAGAAACAAAGAAAGAGGGAGGGAGAGAAAGGAAAGAGAGAAAAGGAGGGAGAGAAAGAGGGAATGAAGGAGGAAGAGAAACAAAGAAAGTGAGTGATATAAAGGATAGAGAGAAAGAGGGAATCTATTTATCTGTCTATCTATCTATCTATCTATCTTTTTTTTTTTTACAATATTTTTATTAATTTTCTTTAAAATAACACACAGACTTACAAACATTTAACATACAATTTAGGGATGTATCATCCCTACTTTTCTCAAAAGTATAAATGCAGATACAGAAAAAGCAATACATGATTAAATACCTAATTCAATGCTACTAATACAAAAAATATCTAATTATAAAAAAAAGAAATTGATATCATAAAAAATTTGCTAACTAATTTCAAGTCAAAAAATCTTAAAAAACAGAAACTTTCTATTCTATCTATATAAACTAAATCTAATATAAATCTCAATGAAAAAAAAATTACTATAATACTCTTCTTTCTTTATTTTTTATTCTTATCTATCCATTCATAAACATTGTTCCATGTTTCATAAAATTTGGTTTCTTCCTGATCATTCAAGCGTCTTGTCATCATGTCCATTTCCGCGCAGTCTAATATTTTTGCAATGACTTCCGCTTCTTTGGGGATATCTTCCCCTTTCCAATTTTGCGCGTAGATGATCCTTGCCGCTGTAAAAATATGTATAATCAAGTACAAAATTTCTTTTTTGTAATTTTGGTTAGTAATTCCTAGCAAACAGAACTCCGGGGTGAAATCTATTTTCTGCTTTGTAATCTCTTTTGTCATTTTCTCTATCATTTTCCAATACATTCTAGCTTTATTACATGTCCACCATTGGTGGTAGTAGGATCCTATTTCTTTTTTACATTTCCAACATAGAGGTGATGTCTTTGGGAACATTTTTGCTATTCTACTTGGTGGGAGATGCCATCTATAAAACATTTTAATTTGGTTCTCTTTCAAAGAAACTGACTTTGTCATCCTCCAATTACACATCCAAACTTTCTCCCATGTATCTAAATCAATTTCTTTACCTATGTTTCGACACCAGTGTATCATACTATCTTTTAATGTTAACTCAATATTCTTGTGAGTAATCAAATATTTATATATTTTACCAATTACCCTATTTTGATTTTTAGTGATTAAGTCACTTAAATTTTTTTTACTTTTATTAAATATGTAAAGTATACTGTCTTTCTGATATCTGGATCTAATCTGTGCGTAATGCCACCAATCAATTTGTATCCCTTCATCTTGTAATTTAGTTCTGGTTTTTAATTTCATTTGGTTATCTAGCAAGTCTTTGTATCTTATATTTCTTGTATCGTTAATGGAATTCGGGTGTATTATTGCATCCAAAGGAGTAACCCAATCCGGGATTGTTAAAAAATGGTTTTTCTTTATATCTTTCCAAACGTCAAATAAGTATTTTCTCATCGTATGTCTTTTGAAATAAGAATGGTTTTTATCTTTATCATACCAAACAAATGCATGCCAGCCAAGCATAAGATCATATCCTTCTAATTTTGATGTTCTCATATCCTCTAGAGTTATCCAATTTTTGATCCATGTTAAAGCGGCTGCCTGATAATATAATTTCCAGTTTGGGAGGGCAAAACCCCCCCCCCCTCTCTTTTATATCTTCTAACATATTTATCTTAATTCTTGCTTTTTTTCCTTGCCATAAAATTTTTTTAACCATATTTGTTAGATTTTTTAAAAAATTGGCCCCTGGATTAATTGGGATCACTTGAAATAGAAATAATACCTTAGGCAAAATATTCATCTTTATCGTGGCAATTCTTCCCAAAAAAGATATTTTTAAATTATTCCATATCTCTAAATCCTTTTTAATTTTGTTAATTAATTTTATGTAATTATCATTTTTTAATGTTATTGTTTTGGCTGTTAGCCATATTCCCAAATACTTTACTTTTTTAACTATTTGCATTCCAGTAATACCTTCTAAATTACTTTCTTGTATTTTACTCATATTTTTAGTTATGATTTTTGTTTTGTTTTTATTTATTTTCAGACCTGCTACCTTACCATATTGTTCTATTGTTTGGATTAATCTTGGTGCTGTAACCAACGGATCTTCCATTATAAAAGTCAAATCATCTGCAAAAGCCTGAACTTTATATGTCTCTTTTCTAACTGTTAAACCCTTTATCTTTGAGTCTGCTCTTATTTTTATTAAAAGTGTTTCTAAAGTCATAATGAAAAGAAGGGGTGAAATGGGGCATCCTTGCCGCACTCCTTTGTTTATTTTAAACGCTTCTAATTGCTCATTATTTAATATAATTTTTGTCGTTTGTTCTGAATAAATAGCGTCTATTAAATTGACAAATTTGGGGCCAAATCTCATTTTATTTAATTGCATCTTTATAAATGTCCAATTCACGTTATCAAAAGCTTTTTGAGCATCTAGGAACATTAAAGATAATGTTTTATCTGAGTATTGCTCATAGTACTCTAATACATTAATAATTGTTCTAAGATTATTTTTGATTTGTCTACCTGGAAGGAAGCCATTTTGGTCTGAGTGTATTTTACTATTTATTACAGTTTTCAACCTATCTGCATATATTGCTATAAAAATTTTATAATCTACATTTAATAAGGATATTGGTCTATAGTTTTTAATTTTTTCTTTTGCTGTATCTGGTTTATGAATTAAAGTTATCAAAGATTCCGACCATGATTTAGGAATTTTACCATCCACTCTACATTCGTTAAAAATTTGCAACATATTATTTCTTAATACTTCATTCTCTATTTTATACCACTCTGCTGGAATAGCATCCGGCCCCGTGGCTTTGTTATTTTTCTGCTTTTTAATAACTGTAAGGAGTTCTTCCATTGTTATTGGGCTCTCCATCTTTTCTTGTTGCTCTTCTGTTATTTGTGGTAGCTCTGAACTCTCTAGATATTTAAATACTACTTCTTCTTCAATGTTGTCATCTTTGTACAATTCTTTAAAAAAAAATTTGAACTATATTTGCTTTTCCCTCTGGATCATATTTTATTGTTCCATCTTTATCTTCTAAATGTCTAATTAGTTTAGATTGCCTCTGTTTTCTCAATTTATATGCTAACCATCTGCCTGGTTTATTAGCATGCTCAAAATATTGTTGCTTAGCTCTTTTTATTTTTTCCAATATCTGGTTTTGTTCTTGTAATCTAATTTTATGTTTAATTAAATTTATTTTTTTCCCCAAGTCTTTATTTCTCATATTTTGTTGTGATAAAAACTCTAATTGTTTTAATTCATTTATTAATTGTTCATATTTTCTTTTTCTTTCTTTGTTATATTTTGCTGTATAGGATATTGTTAATCCTCTTATGTATGCTTTATAGAAACGTCCCCGGAGCCTCGGCGATGGCTCTCCGGACAGAGGGGATCGAGCCATCCAGACTCGATCCGATCGCGTTGGAGCGACCTCTGGGAGGGTTGGAGGGGTCTCAAGGCAGAGCCCTGCCAAGAGACTCCGCTGCGGTCCTCAGCGAAACCGGAAGCCTATCTATCTATCTATCTATCTATCTATCTATCTATCTATCTATCTATCTATCTATCTATCTATTTAGACTTCTATGCCACCCAGTCCCAAAGGGACTGCTGCTCAGACACTATACTTTTCCGCCCACACCAGAAAAAAAATTAGAGGAACACTGATCCTGACAAATTAGATAGTTTAGGCCTCACATTATAAAAGCGCCTCTCTGACCCTCTGAGATTGGGTCCTGAACTTGGCGAGACCACTGCCTCTGCACGTCGAGCAAGTGTTTGGATTCTGAAATCTCTTCCACCTCCACAGTGGGCTCCATAAAAGGGAGGTCTGCAGGATCAACTGATCCCAAAGCAGATTCAAAAGATATCAGATGTAAGGCCCTCATCCTCAGATAAATCAAAATCTCTGAGTTCTCCTTCTTCTCCTAAGGAGGATTCTCAATCAGAGGTTTGGGACAGCGCTTGTTCCCAGTATTGACATTCCTCCTCTAAGGCTGGAACCTCTTTGAATTTTTTTATTTTTTATTTTTTTAAATGCACAATACAAAACTGAAATCAAAAACAGATATGAACACAAGAAAAGAAAATACCAAAAATGAAAAACAAGAAGAAATTTGGAATAACAAAAGTAAAATAAAGTAACAATTGGAGAGATATTTTGCTCTCTCCTTCTTTCCTTATTATATTTTGTAAATTTACAATATAATATTTAACTTGCAGATTACCATATCTATATTTTTCACGTTTTCCTAAATTAACTATATTTCTTAAAAACGAACAGAAATTTTTAAATATCTCTTTCCACTTTAAATTTATAATAAAAACATATCATAAAAAACTTTAAAGGTATAAAAACAATAATACCAAAAGAAAAAGGGCTAACAAAACAATTCTAGTCTATAAATATTATAGCAAAATATTATAGGGAGAGATAGGTTGGGGAGATTCCTAAGGGCAGATCACCTAAGCTGCATCTGGTGGATGCTATCACTGAAAAAGGACATATCTCAACTCTGCCATTGTCTTCCTGAGGGCACACCTAGCTATCCATCCAAGAGGAAAAAAAGTTAGACTTTTGTGGTGGCAGTTTCCTTGCATCTTGGGCTTTCTGCCACTGAAAAAGGGCATATCTCAACCAATGTTCTCTCTAATTTTTATTTGGTGTGGGCGGAAAAGTATAGTGTCTGAGCTGCAGTCTCTTTGGGACTGGGCGGCATAGATTAGATAGATAAGATAGATAGATAGATAGATAGATAGATAGATAGATAGATAGATAGATAGATAGATAGATAGATAGACAGACAGACAGACAGACAGATAAATAAATAAATAAATAAATTTCCCTCTCTCACTTCTCTCTTTTTCCATCCCTGTCTTCCCCTCTTCTCTCTCTCTCTCTCTATCTCTGTGAACTCTTGAACCATTTCCAAAAACAGGTGAAGGCTGGGTTTTTCCCCCTGTTATTATTTGGGTGCTTTTTACCATATGCTTTAAATCAAGAGTCACTTCTCTCTCTCTTTTGTTTCTCTCTCTTTCCTCTCATTCTCTGCCTCAATCATTTTATCATTTCTCTTTTTTCTTCCCATTTTTATCTCATTTCTCTCTCTTCCTTCCTCTCTTCTCTCTCTCTTGCTTTCTTTCTCTCTCCCCCTCCTCTTCTCCCCCCTCTTGCCCCCACTTTCTCTCCCCCCTCTTGCCCCCTTTCTCTCCCTGTTCTCTCTCCCCCCTCTTGCCCCCTTCTCTCTCCCCCCTTGCCCCCTCTTTCTCTCTCCCCCTTCTTCCTACCTGTTTAATGGTGTCCATGCTCTTGATGCGGGCTGCCGCTATCTCATACTGAGATTGGGTGGTGGAGGGCACCCGGCAACGACTGGCAGTCCCCGGCGGCAGCTGGCAGGCCCCAGCGCAACGGCGGGGGAAGAGGTGAATTTCGGGGCCGAGTAGGCAGAAGTCGGGCACGTCGCCCCAGGCTCCAATACCGGGATTGGGCGGCGGAGAAGATCCGCCGGCGGCAGCGGGCAGCCCCCAGTGCGGTGGCGGAAGAGGAGGTGAAGCTCATGCTTCAGCCACACCGGGGCCGAGACCGGGCCCATTGCCCCCAGTTCCAGGGGGCAGCCCCAGCGTGGCAGCGGGGGAGGAGGAGATGAAGCTGGCTGCCCGGAGAAGTGGCGCATTTGAAAAACTCACTGCTCTTCAAATGCGCTGCTTTTCAAATGCGCCATTTCCCGGGCAGCCGGCTTCGCATCCTCCTCCCCCACTGCCGCGCTGGGGCTGCCCCCTGGAGCCAGAGGCGCCGGGCCTGGCCTCGGCCCACTTGGCCCCGGTGTGGCCGAAGCATGAGCTTCGCCTCCTCTTCCGCCGTCGTACTGGGGGCTGCCTGCTGCCATGGCGGCGAAAGAGGGGTCAAGAGGGGGGGAGACACGTCAGCTCACAGCCCTGCAGAGCTGCTGCCACCACCTCCCCCTTCCATTCCAGTGCAGGCCAAGCCTCCATTACACAGGGAAAGGGCGGAAGTGCCTGATGGGCGCCGCCATTTGCCCCTGAACTGGTGGGGGCAAAGCCGTCCCCAACTCCAGCGCCCAGCTCAGCTGGGCACCCTTGGAAAAGGCTGCGTGGGGGGCCTATTTTTCTGTGCACGCCCGCGCAGGCGCGCATCACGCAGGGAACAGTAATCTCAACTCTGCCATTGTCTTCCTGAGGGCACATCCAGCTATCCATCCAAGGGAAAAATTGTTAAAGACTTTTGTGGTGGCAGTTTCCCTGCATCTTGGGCTTTCTGCCACTGAAAAAGGGCATATTCTCAACTCTGCCATTGTCTTCCTGAGGGCAGATTTCTCAACGATAGAATTGTCCTATGTGCAGATTGGGTAGGAAAAGTTCGTGTAGAAGTGATAGATCAAGTCATTGTAGAAATTAAGATAGGAGGGTCATTTTTACTTGGCTGCTACTGTTCTCTGTCAATTTAGTTTTGGGTCAAACATGGGGCCACTTCCTTTCTCTGCATTTCTTTTTTCTATCTAAGACAAGACCTCTACTGCTGTCTGGGGATTTAAGTTTGGGTCAAACACAGGGCTACTACAGGTTGGGGAGATTTCTCAACAACAGAATTGTGCTACGTGCAGATTGGATTGGAAAAGTTCGTGTAGAAGTGATAGATCAAGCCGTTGTAGAAATTAAGATAGGAGTGTCATTTTTACTTGGCTGCTATTGCTCTCTGTCAATTTAGTTTTGGGTCAAACACGGGGCCACTTCCTATCTCTGCATTTCTTTTTTCTATCTAAAACAAGCCACTAGTGCTCTCTGTCAATTAGATTAGATTAGATTAGATTTATTGGATTTATATGCCGCCCCTCTCCGCAAACTCGGGGCGGCTCACAACAAGGTAAAAACAATACATAATAACAAATCCAATACCCACCAATCCAATTACAATTTTAAACTAAAAAATTCATAAAAAACAACCCCAGAATATAAAAAAAACACACACACATAGTCAATCTAACACCAAAACAACATGGGCAAGGGGGAGATGTTTCAGTTCCCCCATGCCTGACGGCAGAGGTGGGTTTTAAGGAGTTTGCGAAAGGTAAGGAGGGTGGGGGCAATCCTAATCTCAGGGGGGAGGTTGTTCCAGAGGGTCGGAGCCGCCACAGAGAAGGCTCTTCCCCTGGGTCCCACCAGACGACATTGTTTAGTCAACGGGACCCGGAGAAGGCCAACTCTGTGGGACCGAACCGGTCGCTGGGATTCGTACGGCAGAAGGCGGTCGCGGAAATATTCTGGTCCGGTGCCATGAAGGGCTTTATAGGTCATAACCAACACTTTGAATTGTGACCGGAAACTGATCGGCAACCAATGCAGACTGTGGAGTGTTGGAGTGATATGGGCATACTTAGAGAAGCCCATAATTGTTCTCGCAGCTGCATTTTGCACGATCTGAAGTTTCCAAACACTTTTCAAAGGTAGCCCCATGTAGAGAGCGTTACAGTAATCGAGCCTCGAGGTGATGAGGGCATGAGTGACTGTGAGCAATGACTCCCGGTCCAAGTAGGGCCGCAACTGGCGCACCAGGCGAACCTGGGCAAACGCCCCCCTCGCCACAGCTGAAAGATGTTTCTCTAATGTGAGCTGTGGATCGAGGAGGACGCCCAAGTTGCGGAACCTCTCTGAGGGGGTCAATAATTCCCCCCCCCAAGGTAATGGATGGACAGATAGAATTGTCCTTGGGAGGCAAGACCCACAGCCACTCCATCTTGTCTGGATTGAGTTTGAGTTTGTTGACACCCATCCAGGCCCCAACAGCCTCCAGGCACCGGCACATCACTTCCACTGCTTCGTTGACTGGGCATGGGGTGGAGATGTATAACTGGGTATCATAGGCATATTGATGATACCTCACCCCATGTCCTTGGATGATCTCACCCAGCGGTTTCATGTAGATATTAAATAGCAGGGGGGAGAGAACCGACCCCTGAGGCACACCACAAGGGAGAGACCTCGAGGTCGACCTCTGACCCCCCCAATAACACCGACTGCGACCGACCGGAGAGGTAGGAGGAGAACCACTGGAGAACAGTGCCTCCCACTCCCAACCCCTCCAGCCGGCACAGAAGGATACCATGGTCGATGGTATCGAAAGCCGCTGAGAGGTCAAGGAGCACCAGGACAGAGGACAAGCCCCTGTCCCGGGCCCGCCAGAGATCATCCATCAACGTGACCAAAGCAGTTTCCGTGCTGTAGCCGGGCCTGAATCCAGACTGTTGAGGACCTAGATAATCGGCTTCTTCCAAGGACCGCTGGAGTTGAAATGCCACCACCTTCTCAACAACCTTCCCCATAAAGGGAAGGTTGGAGACTAGACGGTAGTTATTAAGCACGGCTGGGTCCAGGGAAGGCTTCTTGAGGAGGGGGCGCACAAGTGCCTCCTTATAAAGGGCCGGAAAGGACCCCCTCCCCACGGAGGCGTTGACAATCTCCTAGACCCAGCTCCGTGTCACCTCCCGACTGGCCGAAACCAGCCAAGAGGGACACGGATCCAGTAAACAGGTGGCGGAACTCACAGCTCCAATGGCCTTGTCCACTTCATCTGGTGACACCAAGTCAAACTCCGCCCAGACAGGTGGGCAAAGACGTTTAGCCCCAGTCACCTCGACTGACTCGTTGTCAGTCGACTCTGGTTTACAATTGGAGTTGAGGTCCGCCCGGATCCGAGCGATTTTATCAGCGAAAAACGTGTTAAAATCCTCAGCACTGCTCTGCAAGGGCTCCCCAACTCCCCCCTGATTAAGAAGGGAGCGGGTCACCCTAAACAGAGCGGCCGGGCGGGATTCCGCTGATGCAATCAAAGCGGCATGATACGCGCATTTTCCGCCATGAGCGCCACTTTGTAAGTCTTAATATGAGCTCTTACAAGTGTTTGATCGGATTCAGACTTACTCTTCCTTCATCGCTTCTCCAGACGTCTCTTCTGGCACTTCAACTCCCGGAGCTCCTCGTTGTACCATGGGGCTCTATGGGGTCTAGTGCCGTGGAGAGGTCGCAATGGCGCAATCCGGTCAAGAGCCCCTACTGCAGCCTTGTTCCAGGCCTCAGCAAGAAACTCTGCCGAACTGTGAACGAGTGTATCTGGAATAACCCCAAGTGCCCTCTGAAAACCTTCTGGATCCATCAGGCGTCTGGGGCGGAACAACTTAATCGGTTCCGCCTCCCTGCGGGGAAGGATTGGAGCCAGGAAGTTAAGCCGCAGTAGGAAATGGTCTGACCATGACAAAGGCAACACTTCTAAGCCCCTTAGTCTCAGACTATTACTCAATTGCTCAGAGAGGAATATCATATCGGGTGATTGCCCACCCTCGTGAGTCGGACCCTGAACTACTTGAGTCAGGTCCATGGCTGTCATGGTGGCCATGAACTCCTGTGCCAGTCCAGAGGAACCGCCGAGTGACGGCAGATTGAAGTCCCTCAGGACAATAAGTCCAGGGAACTCCACCGCCAACCCGGCCACCTCCTCGAGCAGCACAGGCAGGGCTGTTGACACGCAGCTGGGAGGCAGGTACGTGAGTAACAAGCCCACCTGAACCCCTAAGTCCAACTTCACCAGAAGGGACTCGCAACCCGCAACCTCTGGAGCAATGAGCCTACGCAGGCAAAGACTCTCCCTGGCTATAATAGCCACTCCTCCTCCCCTTCCCTGGGGTCGAGGTTGGTGCCATACCCGAAACCCAGCTGGACAGATTTCCGAGAGAGGAACTCCTCCCTCCGGGCCCAGCCAGGTTTTGGTCACACAAGCCAGGTCGGCCTCCTCATCCAGGATCAAATCCCGGATGAGGAGAGCTTTATTTACCACCAACCTGGCATTGAGCAGCAGCAGCTTGAGCCCAGGGCCAGAATTACACTCGTCACCAGTATCTTGGGTTGAGCTCAAGGAGCCGGAAGAAGGGATCGCTACTAAGCAGCGATCTCTCCTTCCCCTGGAACGGTTAGCTCCAAGGCTCCCACCATATCTGCCTCTCCCCAGCAAGACCGGAATATTTTGACCCTCTGCCACCCCAGAGATAGGTGCCCCCTCCCCTCCTGCCTCTCCAGCGTCAGGTATGCCAAGGGTATTATTTAAATCATAACCATTCAATTCATACATACTGTAATCCCACCTACCAAACCCATTCCATTCACTATCCCCTCCCACCCACCCCATTAATTTCATTCCCATAAAAATCCATTGCTAAAAACCCTAATAATTAATTTAAAAAATAAAATACTTAAAAAACACTACCCTTAAAATCAATTAATTAAAAAACAGTAAATATAAAAACATTAATATAAACATCAAATAGAAAAAATATAAGTTAATTATTAAATAGAAAATGAAGTAAAAAACAGCAGCAAGAGGGAACCAAACTCCAGGCTGGCTGATGTCTTGGTCTTAAAGTGTCTTAAAGCCAATGTCTTAGTCTTAAAGTGCAATAATAGAGTGGACTTCTCAGTGTTGGCAACTGCCATTAACCGGCAGTCCAGGATCTGCCTCTTGCCTTATTTGGGATTATTCCAAGTTCTCTCCCTGTAACAGTCCCAATAAACGCTGGTCGCCCCAGTCTCCCCCCAAGAGCTATTAGTTCTGTTGGGCGACATCTCCGAATCCCCACACCCCCGGCGGCTCCGTACGGCTCTCAAACCTCTTCTGAGCAGCCTCCACATGGCCCCGACAGAGATGGTCCCGATGAAGCTGGTCCCCATATTGGTTGGTAATTCAGGTTCCACTGCCAGGCACCATCCCCTTCGACGCCAGGCGCCCCCACCATTTGGCGTCCTGGCGTCTGAGGTCTGCCTTGTCCGGTAAGCCAGGGCTAGCAGGGCTGTCTAATCTGATCCGGGTCGGCTGCAGATCGGCGCGGCAGGCGGGAGGCAATGAGCGGCTCGATTTCTCAATCTCTCCTCATAGCTGCCATTTCCCGAGTCCCAGCTGATCCCAGCTGATCCTCGGTGCCTTCAATGTCTCTGCCATTTTTTCTTCTGTCGGTTCTTTTCACAGTTCTCCCACCGGCGACAGGCAGTTAGGTGACAAACAGATGTCAAGCAGTTACAGAGAGCAATAAGAAGTCGCGGAAGCCCATGGAAGCTCGATGAGGATGGCTCAGGCGGCAAGCAGCCAGGGATGGGGGCGGCTGGCGACAGGCAGTTAGGTGACAGACAGATATCAAGCAGTTACAGAGGAGGATGGCTCAGGCAGCAAGCGGCCAGGGGGAGGCGGGGCGGGCGGCTCAAATTGTAACGGCGGCCATTTTCGGCGTCCCAGCTGGTCCCAGCGGATCAACAAGTTGACTCTCGAACGCCTCTCCAGCGCCTCCAACATTTCCCCAGTCAGGATCCTCCCATACAGGCACTTCTCCCCTCTCTGATGTTGTAGAAGATAAGTTGCTGTGTTTGTTAGAAAACCTCCATATTTCGATGTTCCCCCCTAGTCCAGCGGAGCAACGGAACTCTCCTCCCTGTTGCTTCACCGGAACCGGAACCCAGTTGTTTTGGGTTAAACACGGGGCCACTTCCTTTCTCTGCATTTCTTTTTTCTATCTAAGACAAGACCTCTACTGCTGTCTGGGGGTTTAATTTTGGGTCAAACACAGGGCCACTTCCTTTATCTGCATTACCTTTTTCTCTCTAAGACAAGGCCACTAGTGCTGTCTGGGCATTTAATTTTTACAGGGCATTTAATTTTTGAAGTCTTATTCCACCTGAATGCCGTGCCTTCTTCTGTTCCCAAATTTTTGGGCCACTATCATTGAAGGGCTTTAACTATGAAGAAAGCCACAAAAAAGGGACGTGGCCATGGTGCTGGTGGTGGTGATGGAGCGGTTGCTGCAGGGGCAGGGAGAGGGCGTGTAACATCTGCGCCTCATACCCCTTCCTGTGGTGCAAGCAGGCGCCTGGGTTTGGGGCCTATATTGGCAGGCCCCAAAACTTCTTCCAGAGTAGGGAGGCAAGAAGAAGTAGAGGCAGTTGGAGATAATATGGCACGCAGTGCTACCAGTTCCATGGGATTGCCTTCCACCCACTCCACCTCAGCTGTGAGTTCAGAGCCCTCCTTATCACCCCCATTCAAAGCAGCAAGGGTGTCTCAGCCACAAGCAGTGGAGTCTTTAATGCTCTTCGATGACACTTCTAACAGATGCCATGGGCTGTCCACCTGCCCCCTCCCCAGTTGCAGACCTTGGGCTTCCAGATGCACAAGAGCTTCTGCTGGAGAAATGGGAGGTGTCCAGGGCATCATCGGGGAAGACCACGATAGAGGAAGATGAGACCCAAATCCCAGCTCTGGCAGCTTACTGCAATGTTGAGGCTGAGAGGGAGGCTAGCAGGAGGAGTGGGTGGAAAAAGATGTCAAGGTTGATGATGAGGTGCTAGATCCCACATGGACCGAAAGCCGGCAGAGTTCAGAGGAGGAAGAGGCTGTGGTGGTCCCACAGCCCCAGGCAGCCAGCAGAAGAGGGAGAAGGGTGCAAACCTTCAGCGCTCAGTCTGCAGGTACCACTGCCCACTGTGACCAGGGACCGAGCAAAGAATCTCACCAGTGTGGCATTTTTTCAAACAGTTTACAGATGACAAGACAAAGATCATTTGCACGCTCTGCCACCAGTCCCTGAAGCGAGGGAGAGGAATTAATAATCTCAGCACCACCTGCTTGACCAGGCGCCTGAATACAAAACAAGAGCTTTGGTGGCAGCAATAACGTATAAGTATTCAAACGCCTGGGTCTTCCTCTTCTGCTATGACTGCCTTGGTCCCTGCCACCGCCTCCCCAACAAGGCCACCTGTCTCTCCCCAAAGGGACAATATAGGATCACCACCAACACCACCTCCACCATCCTGTCCATACCGTCCCAGGGAAGCTTTCAGCTGTCCATCCCTCAAACCTTGGCTGAATATTGCCAGCCCCAGAGACATTTAGTAATGAAATAGTTAACTGTGTGTGCCTTACTAAGTTCCTCCTATTATGATGTAATATCCTGCCAAATCTAACATCACTTCCTTCTTCTTCCTCATCATTCTCCATTCTCTTTTCTACCTCTATCATGTGAAGACATATTTGTTATGTTGTCCCTCAAGACATGTTTTATTTTCTGTTTTATAATAAAGAAATCTTGTTTTGGACAAATGACTAAAGGCTTCTATCTATTGCCTCCGCTGGGTTAATGTCTTAACGGACTTTAATCACTCACAAACCGCGACATGGTAGCAGAGGATGGTTCTCTTAATTAAGCCTGAAAAATAAATAAGCTCTAAGGCTTGATATGCCTGGCAAGAAACGAAAATTCCATTTTTCTGACACTTTGGCATTCACGATGACTGACAGAGAAGTAAAAGATGTGCTCTCAAAGCTAACTAGGGTACAAGAAATTAGGAACGCTGAATTGCAAAAGGAACAAGCAGCTCTGTCTTCCACAGAGGAAATCCAAGCTGGGGAAAAGGAAACTGTAAGGAAATCAACTTCCCCTTTAAACTTTGATGTTGAACAATTAGCTAATCTTACAGAAGCTATAAAATTGTCAGAAGACAAACCCTCCTCTCAGTTAATTTATGCCTCCAGCTATTTAGAAGAAATTTCTCAGTTTTCTTCAGAGTCATGCACCGAAGTAATTTCTAAGTGCAACATAGAAAAATATGGCGCTGGCCTCGGTGCAAGACCTAAGATCAGACATTTTGATGAACAACATAAATCTTTAAAAGACTCTGAAATGCCTTTAAGGAGTGATCGAAACTCCCCCTCACCAAGTGTAAGTTCAGATGCTGATATATTTACTTTAAATTCTCTGGCTGCAAATCTGAAAGGAGATATAAAAGAAACTAGAAATTTCTTTACTAATTTTTATGCCCAAAGAATGTCAGGCAACCTTACCATGAAAGAAAAAAATTTAATAGACTTTTATTCAGATCAACTCATGCAAAAAGAAAAGAAATTTAATAGAATCAGAGGCTTACAAATACGTTATTATGAAAGTAATGAAAATACTGCTGCAGCGGCATCTGGTGGCCAAATTAAGCAAATGCAGTCTGAAGATATTAATTATTCACTAATGCCTTTAAAAGATAATGTTGCATTGCCATCTGGTGGCCAAATTAAGCAAATGCACCTTGAAATTTCTTATTCAACCCAAATGATGAAAAATTATGTTGCAGCGCCATCTCGTGGCCAAATAAAGCAAAATATATATGATGAAACATATTTTCAAAAGCGTACAACAGATTTTATTTCAGATGTTCCAACGGGACCATGCAGTGCACTACTACCTTGCAGACAAACCCCAAATACCACAGAGAAGCCAAAGTGCGCAGATGCAACAGGATCAACAACCGCGGGTTCAAACTCAAGAAGTACAGCAACCATGGGTTCCAATTCAACAGGTACAGCAACCATGGGCTCCAGTTCCTCAAATGCAATAACCAGCAGCGGTACAAGCTGCAGTTCAAAGGCAAGTTTTTGCTTCGTCACCATTGAAAGGTGAGTCAAGATTAAAGAATAATGGACAAAATTATAAAGCTTGGTTACATGAAATCAGAATAATATTACACAGTGAAGGTGCTCATCACATGGCATTCAATCCACCTAATAGACAGTAGACTGAAGAGGAAAGAGCTTTAAATACCAGAGCCAGTACTTTAATGTTAATGTCAATGGATATAGATTTATCAGTTAGATTTCCACATGATATCACTGCAAGTGCCTTGATCACAGCTCTAGGGACATGCTTACTGTTTTCTGAATTTTTTACTGCAAAATTAAAGCCTGGAGAGAAAATTGCTGCACATTTGTCTAAACTTTTAGCAATGCAAAAGGAATTAATTGAAAGAGGTTATAATATAGATGATATTCAAATGAACACCGCAATAATTACATCTCTAAATGATGATTGGAAAGATGCTATTTCAAAATATAACAACATACCTTTAGCTCAACGCACCACATCCAGAGTTTGCAAACTTTTAACAGAAGAAGTTATTATGCAAGGAAGACTTAAATCCAGAGCAATTGCTTCCAGAGCTCCAATGAGTCGCAGTTACCAACCAAGGGGGTACACTCCTAGATATCCAGCGTACAACCAGCCCAGAAGAACAGATTTTCAATGCTGTCAATCTGCTGATTTTCAACGCTCTCAATATCCTGTCCAGCCCAGAGGAACAGATCCCAGGGGCTGTAGACGCAGAAGCTTCAGCAACTACAGATCAACTCAGCGAGGTTCCAGAGGTGAACCACGTCCTTACATCGGTTCTTTGGTGCTGAACAACGTTCCACAATCAGATCCAGAGCATGACCTTCGACGTTTATGGACTTTAGATAGCGGAGCAGCTTTTCACATTACTTACCAAAGAGAACTTTTCACAGAACTACATAAGACTGACATAAAAGAACTATATTCAGTGTCAAATCACTTATGCAAACTTGAAGGAGAAGGAACAGTTTATGTAAAAGAATTAGACCAAATGATTCCACGTGTTCTATACATTCCAGAAGCTATAAGCAACTTACTCAGTATGTATCACCTAAAACAAGACTTAGGTTATAAACTTATGCTTTTAGAAAAGGAAGTTCACATTATCAAGAACGGGACAGTTGTTGCTTGTGCTTTTCCAATTAGAGGTGTTTACTACTTAAAGCCAAAACCCCAGATAAAAATGGAAGTAAGTATAAAAGTTCCAAATAACTTTTATACTTACTTCAATTACTTCACAGGTCCAGAGAGAAAACCTGTTGCTACTCCAGAAACAAAGGCTCCTAAAGCCAATGAAGTTCAAAGGGTTGATCAAAACAATTCTGAGGTTCCGCATAATGCTGCAAATGTTAAACCTGTACTAACAAACAAATCTTTTCATTCCAGGTGTGTTCACCGTTGGGACCGTCGTTTGGGCCATGCATCCTTTGCAGTTTTATCCAAGATTCCAGAATTTGTCAATGGTTTTAAGGTTGATAGTAATTGCAAAATTTACTTAGATTGTTCTGTTTGTAACAAATCAAAATCCAAAGCAGCACCTATTGCTAAACATGCCATACGTTTGTCTACACACATTTTTGATTTGGTTCATACCGACATTGTCGGTCCATTTCGGCCTACTAAAGGTAATTGTAAGTACAGTGATACCTCATCTTACAAACCCCTCTTCATACAAACTTTTCATGATACAAACCCAGTGTTTAAGATTTTTTTGCCTCTTATTTCGAACTATTTTCACCTTACGAACCTGAGCAGCCGCTGGGATTTCCCTGAGGCTCCTTGATTCCCTTCATTTTTGCCAGCGATGCTTTGAATCCCAGCGACAAACTCCCCCCTTCCAAATTGCATGGGGAAAAGACTCATGGAGCTCAAGAAAGGTGTGGGAGAAATGAGCAGAACAGGGCGGGCAAAAACGGGAGGGACCCATGGAGCTCAAGAGGAGAAAGGTGTGGGGGAAATGAGCAGGACATGGTGGGCAAAAATGGCAGGGACCCATGGAGCTCAAGAGGAGAAAGGTGTGGGGAAAATGAGCAGAACGGGGTGGGCAAAAACGGGAGGGACTCATGGAGCTCAAGAGGAGAAAGGTGTGGGGAAAATGAGCAGAACAGGGTGGGCAAAAACAGGAGGGACCCATGGAGCTCAAGAGGAGAAAGGTGTGGGGAAGATGAGCAGTACAGGGTGGGCAAAACACGGGAGGGACCCATGGAGCTCAAGAGGAGAAAGGTGTGGGGAAAATGAGCAGAACGGGGTGGGCAAAAACGGGAGGGACCCATGGAGCTCAAGAGGAGAAAGGTGTGGGGAAAATGAGCAGAACAGGGTGGGCAAAAACAGGAGGGAAAGACCCGTGGAGCTCAAGAGAAGCTCTTTTCACCTTGCTTCGTTGGGACTGCCACCTCTTGCCACCTCTCGCTGTCCGTCCCCCCACTCCGTTCACCTCAGCTTAGTCTGCCCCCCCAGTCTTTTTTAAAGCCTTAATGTTTTGGATTTTCCTAATGGGCTTGCACGCATTATTGGCTTTTCCATTGATTCCTATGGGAAACATTGTTTCACCTTACGAACCTCCTCCCGGAACCAATTAAGTTCGTGAGACGAGGTATTACTGTATTTGTTAACTATCGTTGATAATTATTCTAGATATGGTTTTGTGTACACAATGAAACAAAAATCAGAGACCTTTCAGATCTTTAAAGACTTTGCTGCACACGTCTTCAATCAACATGGTGTCTGCATCAGAAGAATACAAAGTGATCGTGGTGGAGAATTCATGTCCCAAAGAGTTAACTGTGTGTGCCTTACTAAGTTCCTCCTATTATGATGTAATATCCTGCCAAATCTAACATCACTTCCTTCTTCTTCCTCATCATTCTCCATTCTCTTTTCTACCTCTATCTTGTGAAGACATATTTGTTATGTTGTCCCTCGAGACATGATTTATTTTCTGTTTTATAATAAAGAAATCTTGTTTTGGGGAACAAATGACTAAAGGCTTCTATCTATCACCTCCGTGGGGTTAATGTCTTAACGGACTTTAATCATAGAAACATAGAAACATAGAAGACTGACGGCAGAAAAAGACCTCATGGTCCATCTAGTCTGCCCTTATACTATTTCCTGTATTTTATCTTACAATGGATATATCTTTATCCCAGGCATGTTTAAATTGATTTACTGTGGATTTACCAACCACGTCTGCTGGAAGTTTGTTCCAAGGATCTACTACTCTTTCAGTAAAATAATATTTTCTCATGTTGCCTTTCATCTTTCCCCCAACTAACTTCAGATTGTGTCCCCTTGTTCTTGTGTTCACTTTCCTATTAAAAACACTTCCCTCCTGAACCTTATTTAACCCTTTAACATATATAAATGTTTCGATTATGTCCCCCCTTTTCCTTCTGTCCTGCAGACTATACAGATTGAGTTCATTAAGTCTTTCCTGATACGTTTTATGCTTAAGACCTTCCACCATTCTAGTAGCCCGTCTCACAAACTGCAACAGTTTGGCCCATCTCACCCACGAGCCCAGGCCCTGAATGCCAGCATTTCAAAGCTGCTGGCATTTGAAATGCTCCCCTACTGCCTGTTGTACATACTCCTGGTCAGTTGGAGGATGATGAAGATATTGAGGACTCTGATTCAGATAGTGTTTATGAATTAGTGGGCCCCCCCGGAGTTATAAGTAGTAGAACAGGTGGGAGGCCAGCCACAGGATGGGGCTATGAGTTCAAGATCTAGCGAGGGAGAATCAGACGCTCGCTGGGTTAACCCTAAATTCAGAAGGGCCCAAAAACATAGAGAACAGGTGTCTGGAAGAAGATAGTAAGGAGAGGAATGGGTTAAATACTGTAGTGTTGTATTTGGCACGTCAGGGGGTCACTGTTGCCGAAGAGAAAAATGGAGGTTTTTCTCTGCCGCTCCCAAGTAAGCAAAAGTATTCTGTGTTGATTAACAGTCAGGGCTGCTGTTTTAGAAATCATGCTGTTAGGAAAATAAATCTTGTTAAGTGGAGAAGGAGAAGGAATGTGAGAAATGCAGTTAAGGAAGATAACGGACCAAGAGATAAGTGCCAGTATGAAATGTGTTTGAATTCCAGAAGAGCAGAGAAATAAATGGAGTTTCTTTATTCATGAAATAATGCGTTTAATAAGAGTTATTTGTAATTGCTAAATTTCTACCAGAAACCAGAACACCGCCTGGTGGAGACAAAAAGTTTCAAAAATATTATGGAAGTGGCTGTCCCACAATACGTCGTTCCCAGCCACTAATACTTTTCATGCCAGGCCATCCCTGCCCTGCACCAACATATAGTGGAGCTAGTTAGGTGTGCACTGCGCAATGTTGTCAGTTCCCGCGTCCACATCACCACTGTCAGGTGGACCAGTAAACATGGCCAGGGCCGGTACACCTCTGTCACTGCCCATTGGGTGAATGTAGTGGCGGCTGGGAATGAGGCGGGAAGCAATTTAGCGCATATCCTTCCATTAACCAGGATTGCTGGACATCAGTCGGTGCCTCCTGTTGCCTCCTCCTCCTCCTCTGCTTCCTCCTCTTCACCCTCAACATGCAGTAAGCGCAGCGCAGCAACCACCGATTTGAGCACAGCCATGCGGAAACGGCAGCAGGCGGTGCTAAAACTCATCTGCTTGGGTGAGAGACCACACACCACCAAGGAGCTGTGGACCGGCATCCAGGGCCAGACAGATGAGTGGTTGCTGCCACTGCACCTGAAGCCTGGCAAGGTGGTGAGCAACAACGGGCGGAACCTTGTGGCAGCCTTGGGTCGAGCGGGATTGACGCACATCCCTTGCCTGGTGCATGTGCTCAACTTGGTGGTGCAGAAGTTCCTGGTCCATTATCCAGACATGTCGGCGCTACTGCATAAAGTGTGTGCCATGTTTGTACACTTTCGCCATTCCCACCCTGCTGCTGCTCACCTATCTTCCCTGCAGAGGAACTTTGGCCTTCCCACCCACAGTCTCATATGCGATTTGCCAGACAGGTGGAATTCCACGCTGCATATGCTGGAAAGGGTGTGTGAGCAGCAGCAGGCAATAGTGGAGTTCCAGCTTCAAAACGCCCGGGGGGGGGGAGGGTAGAAGTGCAGACCAACAGCACTTTACCACCAATGACTAGGCCTCCTTGAGGAACATTTGTGCCGTGCTGCAGTGCTTCCAGTACGCCACTGATATGGTCAGTGCTGATAATGCCTTCGTCCGTGCTACCATCCCCATCCTTTGCCTACTGGAAAAAACCTTTCAGGCCATGACGGAGGATGTGGCACAGGAGGAAGCAGAGGAGGAGGAGGAAGGCCCATTTCCCAGGCAGCAGGGGAGTGCATATGTGGCTCGCAGGGTGGGTGGCTGGGCCGACAGCAGCCAGGTACTCCACTGTCCAGCCAGCATAGAGTTTTGGGGGAGGAGGAGGACTTGCAGCATGGTGGCCCCCAGTGCAGCTCATGGGCATCAATGGAGCGTGGCTGTAGGGAGGAGCAGGAGGAAGAGGAGGTGGAGAGACCTGTTACTGACAACCTCTCCTTGACTCAGGGCAGCCTGGCTCACATGAGCCACTACATGCTCCAGTGCCTGCGCAAATGACTCCAGGGTAGCCCGCATCGTCACCTCTGCAAGTTACTGGGTGGCCGCCCTGCTGGATCCTCGTTATAAGGACAACATCACCTCCTTGAACCCATCACTCGAGCGAGAACGCAAAATGAGAGTACAAGCGCGTGCTGGTGGACGCACTACTGGCAGAGTTCCCACAGGACTTGGAGGGCTCAGTGGTGGCACGTGGAGGAGGAGGACAGTCATCAACGCAGCAGGGGCACTGGCAGCACCTCACAGGGGAGGGTGAATATGGCCACAATGTGTGAAAACCTATTCCACTGTCCCACACATCCCCCACCATCGGATGTGATGGCCCATAATACCAGAAGGCAGAATGTGACATGCATAGTGGATGACTACCTGTCCACGCATCTCACGGTACTTAGTGATGCCTCCACCCCCTTCAATTTTTCGGTAGGTAAATTGGACACATGGCCAGAGCTTGCCCTCTATGCCCTGGAGGTGCTGGCCTGCCCTGCGGCAAGTGTCCTGTCTGAGTGTGTGTTCAGCACTGGAGGAGGGGTCATCACTGACAAAAGGATCCGCCTATCCACAGACAACGTGGACATGATTACATTCCTTAAAATGAACCAGGTGTGGATCCCACGGGATTTGGCTGTGCCACCACCTGAGTGAGTGGTTAGAATGTTTGCTACCACCACCACCCCTCCTCCTCCACCACCACTTCCACCTGCATCACCTTCCCCCCCCAGACAGCTGTAAAATTCATGCATGTATATATTCAGGTTTATTTTTATGGAAAAATTTGTGTGTAGTTTGGGTTCAAATTCTGACAATTATATAACTGCAGCTGCCCATCAATAAAATTATTTTTGGCACAGATGGTTTCTGAGAGTCTAAATGCATGTTCCTTCCCAGGGGTCTCACCTTGAAAAAAGCTGAAATACTTTGCACCAGGCAAATGGGGTTCGGGTTCGGCGAACTTACCCGAACTCCGCCGCCAAGTTCAGCTGAACCCGCCGAACCCAAACTTCAATTGATTCGCCCAACACTAGCTTTCAATCATTCCCAGTATAAAAATTTCCGTTTCAAATTTTACCTCAACTAAAGTAATTTATTTTACCCATTTCCAGATTTTCCTCCAGAAATGTCTAGCCTCCCCACAGGTCCACCATATATGGTAGTATGTTCCTATCTCATCTTTACACTTCCAGCAGTTTGGAGATCTTCCTTGATAGATTTTGGCTAATTTAACTGGTGTAAGGTGCCAATGGTAAAAATTTTTATAAAGATTTTCTTTATAAGCAGCTGAAATAATCAGTTTCAAATTGTAGCTCCAAAGGGATTCCCATTTTTACAAGTCTATCACGTGGCCTATATTCTGTGCCCATTTTATCATCACTTCTTTGACTCTCTCTTCCCCCATTTCTTTGTTTAACAAACATTTATAAAACTTTGAAATTGCTCTTCCCTCTGGGCTTAAAAAGATTTTATCAATTTTCTGCTCTCTAAATTGAAAACCAAATTTTTCAAGATCAAATTTATATTTGTTCTGTAAGTGAAGATAAAGCCACCAATCTATAATTATACCTTCTGCTAACTCTGACCCTGATATAAGTTTATTTTGGTCTAGTAGCAGTTTTTGGTATGTAATAGTATTGTTTATCTCAATTAAATTTGGATATATTATTGCCTCTAAGAGGGAAAGCCATTTTGGAATATTAAAGTATTTTTTTTAAAAAAATTCTAGCCAATTTTGTATCAATATACCTCTAATATAATGATTTTTAAAGTATCTATGTATTTTTTCTTTGTTATTCCACAAATATTTGTGCTACCCATATTGCAGGTCATTGCCTTCAATACTTAAGAGTCTTATTTTCCAAAGTTACCCAAACCATATGGCCATAGTCACTTGGCAATATATCTTCCAATTTGGTAAACCCATACCTCCTTGACATTTTATATCTTGTAAAAGTTTGTATTTAATTCTGGTTTTTTTCCCCATCCAAATAAATTTCCTAACTGCTTTATCCAACTGGTTATAAAATTTTTGTTCATTTCTTATTGGGGCAGTTTGGTTATAAAATCTTGAAAAATTGCACTTGACAATGGAATCCTGAAAATGTCTGTGGATGTGAGCTGTTTGCCAAGCACCCAACATACAATCATGTGACCACAGGGAGGATCTTTGGAAGGACTTTAAATGATTGCTAAGTGGCAGGTTATTAAGTGAGGATTTCCTGTATCTTTGTCTAGGATGTCATTAGATAATGGCAGATATTTGTGAATGCACTCCTTGTAGGAAATAATTGGCCAGATGAGGGAAAACAAATTGAAATTGAATCAAAAGAAGATGGAAATACAGTGGTACCTCAAGATACGAACCCCTCGTCTTACGAACAACTCGAGATACGAACCCGGGGTTCAGAAAAAATTTCCCTCTTCTTACGAACTTTTTTCGTGTTACGAACGCCAAACCCGAACTTCCGGGTTCGGCGTTCGGGAGGCTGCTGGGAAGCCCCCCGGCTATTTTAAAAGGTGACATCCGGGCGGCGGGGCTATCCAGCAGCCTCTGAACGCAGAACCTGGAAGTTCGGGTTTGGTTCGTAACACGAAAAAAGTTCGTAAGAAGAGGCAATTTTTTTCTAAACCGTTCGGAGGCTGCTGGGAAGCCGCGCGGCTGTTTTAAAAGGTGACAGCCGGATGGCGGGGCTTCCCAGCAGCCTCAGAACGCCGAATGCGGAAGTTCGGGTTTGGCGTTCGACTTCGGGAGACGGCTGGGAAGCCGCGCGGCTGTTTTAAAAGGTCACAGCCGGGATGGGGGGCTTCCCAGCAACCTCCCGAACCCCGAACTTTTGCCAAACTTCCGGGTTCGGGAGGTTGCTGGGAAGCCTCCCAGCCCGGCTGTCACCTTTTAAAACAGCCGCGCGGCTTCCCAGCAGCTTCCCGAAGCCGAACGCGGAAGTTCAGGTTTGGCGTTCGGCTTCAGGAAGCTGCTGGGAAGCCGCCCGGCTGTTTTAAAAGGTCACAGCCGGGCTGGGGGGCTCCCCAGCAACCTCCCGAACCCCGAACGTTTGCTGAACTTCCGGGTTCGGGGTTCGGGAGGTTGCTGGGAAGCCTCCCAGCCCGGCTGTCACCTTTTAAAACAGCCACGCGGCTTTCCAGCAGCCTCCGAACGCCAAAGTTTGGGTTTGGCGTTCAGCTTCGGGAAGCTGCTGGGAAGCCACCCGGCTGTTTTAAAAGGTGACAGCTGGGCTGGGGGGCTTCCCAGCAACCTCCCGAACCCGGAAGTTCGGCAAAAGTTCGGGGTTCGGGAGGTTGCTGGGGATCCCCCCAGCCCGGCTGTGACCTTTTAAAACAGCCGGGCGGCTTCCCAGCCATCTCCCGAAGCCGAACGCCAAACCCAAACTTCCGCGTTCGGCATTCGGAGGCTGCTGGGAAGCCCCGCTGCCCAGCTGTCACCTTTTAAAACAGCCTCGGGGCTTCTCGGCAGCCTCCCGAACGCCGAACCCGGAAGTTCGGGTTTGGCGTTCGGCGTTCGGGAGGTCACTGAGAAGCCCCCAGGCTGTTTTAAAAGGTGACAGCCGGGCGGCAGCATTTTTTTGCGGGGTTTTTTTTTTAGTTGCACGGATTAATTGACTTTACATTGTTTCCTATGGGAAACAATGTTTCGTCTTATGAACCTTTTGTCTTACGAAACCTCCCCCTGGAACCAATTAGGTTCATAAGACGAGGTATGACTGTACTTCTAAAAGTGTATTATAAATTTAGGATTAAACACTACATGAAATCACAGCTAATATAGAGCAATGTCCACACCTAAATCACCCTGAAAATGGCCTGGATAATGATATTCTAGTGAAGTAATAACAGAGCCAGCAAGCAGGCAATGGATAATATACAGTTACAGTTGCTCCCCCCCAGCCAAAAATACAAAGGCGGTCTGCCGCCGCCCGCGGAGCAATGGGAAGCTGAAGCCGCCGGCGGTTTCAGACTCCCTTTGCTCCAGGCTGCTCCGCCCTGCCTGTCATGCGGCGGCAGACCGTCTTTGTGGTTTTTCGCTGGGGGGGGGGAGCAGGAGGACCTTCCTGACTCCCTCCCCCAGCGCCGGACCTCCTGCCCTCCCTCCCAGACAAAAACCCAAAGTGGGCTCCCGAACCCGAACATTTTCCGTCTTACCAACCTGCCACCGCCGCCGAGAAGCCCCGCCGCCTGGCTGTCACCTTTTAAAACAGCCGGGGGGCTTCCCAGAAGCCTCCCGAAGTCGAACGCCAAACCCGAACATCCGGGTTCGGCTTCGGGAGGCTGCTGTGAAGCCCCCCGGCTGTTTTAAAAGGTGACAGCCGGGCGAACGCCGAACCCAGAAGTTCGGGTTTGGGGTTCGTAACATGAAAAAAGTTCGTAAGAAGAGGCGAAAATTTTAAGAACCCCGGGTTCGTATCTCGGGTTGTTCGTAAGACGAGGGGTTCGTATCTTGAGGTACCACTGTATTGGTTTAGAGTTTTTATTTTGGACACTGAAATTAAAATAAAATTGTTCTTCTCTTTTTAAACAACTTTTTTCACCTTTTATTGGTGTTTTGACAATTTTGGTTTGCTTTTTTTACATATAATAATAATAATAATAATAATAATAATAATAATAATAATAATAATAATTTATTAGATTTGTATGCCACCCCTCTCCGAAGACTCTCTGCCTTTTTTCCAGCAATATTGTTCAAAATATATCTTCATATTTTTCACTTTTTAAAAATGTTTATACATATATTTTTGAGATTAAATGATTCCATAGTTCTTTCCTTTTCTTTTTTATAATCTTTGAATTCTCTTCTCCCCCCTTTTTTTCTTTATTAGTTGATTTAGAAACATAATATGTGCTAGAAATATTATTTCTCCCCCTCCTTTACCTGGTCCCCTTTTTTAACCTTAGATTTGATATTTGAGAGATTGATCTTCCTTTCTTATATATATATATATATATATATATATATATTTACAACAACACAGAGATTGGAACTCCAGCCTGAAGATGGTGAATGTGATTTCACCGAAACGTCGCATAGACATGCAAAACATTACACAGGGCAAAACCCGAACTCAGAACAATCTACATATATATATATATATATATATATGTTAAAATGTTTTCAGCTGGAATTTTAAAATTAAGGGAGACTAGGATGGTCCCATTTCGGCCTTATATATATATATATATATATGTCCATATTTACAGCAGCACGAAGCTTAAAACTTCAGCTTGATGATGGTGAATGTGATTTCACCGAAACGTCGCATACACACTCAAAAATTACACGGGGCAAAACCCGAACTCAGAACAATCTACATACATATACCTGTGAAAATCTACGAAAACAAACAAATATATATATATCCTTGTGTTCCTTTTGTTTTAATATTAATAAAATCGTATTATTATTAGCCTTTCTTTTATTTTTCTATTAATACTTTGTCTTTTTTCTTTCTTTCTTTCTGTTCTTTCTATTTTTTGCTTTTTTCTTATTTTCTTCCTCTCCTTTTTCCCTCCTATATTGTTCATGAAGTTAAATTGATATTCTTTACATTTTTTTTATTTTATACATTTTGTAGCCATTATATTAAAATTTAATTATTAACCATAAACAATAAGTGACTGTTTTAAGAACTGTATAATAAGTTTTAAAGTTTTAGAGATATGAAAAGTTCATACAGGGCACAAAGCGTGACTTCGGTGACAACAACAACTCAAAAACAAACAGCTACTCCAACTCCAACTCCTACACCTAAAGTTTCTCCAACATCATCTCCATTACAACAAAGAACAATAACCAAAATGTTGGCTAAGGAGAAAGAAAAAGAGAAAGAAAAGTTGCCTGCAGACTCAAATTTCCAGTCCATCCAAGATGCATTAGCAGGTATCCAAGATTTTATGCAGAAGACACAAACTCAGACAAAAACTCAACTGGAAACCAACAAAGAGGAAATGAAGAAGTACTTAGAAGAAATGAAGCAAGAAATGAGGCAAGAGATGAAAAATGAGATCAAAAAAGAAATTGATGAACTCAAAACTGAAAAAACAGAAGTAAAAGGAAATGTGGCTGAAATGGACGGGAACATAAAAGTCATACAACAAAACTTACAAGAAAGTGAAAAAAGAATAAAAGTAAGAGAAGAAAAAATTCAAGCTATTGGACAGAAAGTGGAAGAATATGAGGATCACAACTACGATGCCCGTAGAAGCTTCGACATAGCAATAACCAACCTTGAACTCCAATCCACATCACATGGCCTGAGATTTCAAAACATCTAAGAAGAAAGATATGAAGATTTATCTGCAAAAATGGAGGAAGTAATGGGAGGAATTATGCAAGCAGATCCAGCAGAACTGATAAGAGAAATTGACAAAGTTTACAGTGTCCAAACTGGATATACAAGACGCCATAACCTACCAAGAGAAGTACACATTAAGTTTTCAAGAAGAATAATCAAAGATGAAATACTGAGACTGACAAGAAACGAGACTTTCCAACACAATGGAAAAGAAATCATGATCTTGAAACAAGTTCCGAAAAGGGTGAGAGAAAGCAGAAGAAAATATTATTTTCTTACAAGTATTCTAATCAAAAAGAATATTGTTTTTAGATGGTTGGTACCAGAAGGCCTGACTCTAACTTGGCAATCAACGAAAGTGAAAATAGAAAGTGTGGAGCAATCAAGATCCTTCTTAGCACACAGCGGATTGAACAGGATTGATCAACTCTGGATAGAACCAAAGAGCAGTGAAGATATGATGAGGGCCACAGGTGGAGGAGGGGAAGAAATACAGGAAGTGAAGAAGAAACAACCACAGGCTTCACAAGATCTAGTTCTAGAAACGAGACTCTGAGAACCAAAAGAAACTAAAAAATAATACAAATAAAGAGGACACATGACTTGAAAATCTTCTCAGTTAATGTAAACGGATTGAATAATCCAAAGAAAAGAAATCAAATATTAACCAAACTCATGAAACAAAAAGCGCAGATAAATATCTTACAAGAAGTTCATATTAAAAAATCAAAACGAAGTCTTCTCAACAACTCAAAATTGGGGAAATTATATACTAGCTTGGCAAATCAAAAGAAAAGAGGAGTGGCAATGTATATAGATGAATCAATTGAATCTAAAGAAATATATAATGATAGTGATGGAAGGATTTTGATGGTACAACTGGATTTAGAAACAAAACCTCTTGTAACTGTCTCAATTTATGCACCAAATGATAACCAAAAACAATTTTACAAAGTTTTACATGAAAAAATAAGCAAATTATCAATTGAAAATATGATAATAATAGGAGATTTTAATGCAATCTCAGATGATCAAATGGACTACACTGGGAAAAGAAAAGAAAAAAAAGGTAATCTTACCTAGGACATTCTGGAAAATGAGTACAGAACTATTATTAAAAGATGTATGGTGAGAATACCATTTAAAAGATAAACAGTATACTTTCTATTCTAACCCACACAAGACCTGGTCCAGGATTGACATGGCTTGGGCTCCAGCTCATATAATGGAACAAATTAGTAAAATAGAAATAGAGACAAATACATGGGCGGATCATAAGCCTTTATTGGAAAGGTAAAATGAAAATAAATAATTGGTCAATGAATAGAAATATAACAAAAGATCCAGAGTATAAAAAATGGATAGAGAAAGAATTAGAGATTTTTTTAAAAAATAAACAAAAATAGTGATACTACCCCTCAAAACCTATGGGACACAACAAAGGCATATATACATGGGTTAACAATATCTTTCATAGCAAAAAAAAATAAAGAAAAGAAAATACGTTATGAAAAATTAGTAGAGGAACTTAAAAAATTAGAATTGTTAATGCAAAAAGATGAGAATGATGACAAAGCTAAAAATCAGAGAGAATAAAGCATAAATTGAGACTGATAGAACAAGAATCAATAGTAGAAAAGATAAAGAGAGCAAAACAAGAATACTTGAACATGCGAACAAACCAGGAAGATGCTTGTCATATAAATTAAGAAAAGAGAGAGAAAATAAAATTATCAAAAATTTGACAGATTCTAAAGGTAAAATAAAACATAGAACAGAAGATAAAAAGGAAATAGTATTAGAATTCTATAGACAATTATATAAGAGAGAAGAAATAAATGAGGATCTAATCTTTGAATATTTGAGAAATATAGATTTACCAGTACTAACTGAAACACAACAACAAAGATTAAACAAACCTATTACAGAAATGGAATTAAAGCAATCTATAAAGAATCAGAAAAACAATAAAGCGACGGGCCCAGATGTGATACCAGCAGAATTTTATAAGTTAGAAATAGAAATACTTTTTAAAAACATGTTGGAGACATACAATCAAATAGTGGCAGAAGGTAAATTACCCATAACATGGTCAGAAACTTTAATAACTTTAATACATAAAGCGGACACGGAAAAAGAAAAAAATTGAAAATTATAGACCAATTTCATTGTTAAATGTAGATTATAAATTTTTTATATCAATATTTGCAAATAGGTTTAAAATCATTATAAATTATATGATACATAGTGATCAAAATGGATTTTTACCAGGAAGACAAATTAAAAACAATTTGAGAACAATAGTAAATACAGTAATACCTCGTCTTACGAACTTAATTGGTTCCAGGACGAGGTTCGTAAGGTGAAAAGTTCGTAAGATGAAACAATGTTTCCCATAGGAATCAATGGAAAAGCCAATAATGCGTGCAACCCGATTAGGAAAATCCAAAACATTAAGGCTTTAAAAAAAAAAGCTGCCGGCAGACGAAGCTGAGGCGAACGGAGTGGGGGGAGGGACAGCGAGAGGTGGCAAGAGGTGGCAGTCCCAATGAAGCAAGGCGAATAGAGCCTCTCTTGATCTCCATGAGTCCCTCACGTTTTTTCCCACCCTGCCCTGCACCTTTCTCCCCTCTTGATCTCCATGGGTTCCTCCTGTTTTTTCCACCCTGTCCTGCACCTTTCTCCCCTCTTGATCTCCATGGGTCCCTCCCGTTTTTTCCCACCCTGTCCTGCACCTTTCTCCCCTCTTGATCTCCCCTCCATCAAGAGGGGAGAAAGGTGCAGGACAGGGTGGGAAAAAACGGGAGGAACCCATGGAGATCAAGAGGGGAGAAAGGTTCAGGATAGGGTGGGAAAAAAACGGGAGGAACCCATGGAGATCAAGATAATTTCCAATTTGGGAAATTCAATTGAAGAATATGGGAATGTCACAGGTTTGAAAATAAATAAATAAAAAACACAGATATTAACAAAAAATATGACAGAGGCACAGAAGAAAAATCTAGAGGATTTATCAAATATGAAAATTACAAATTAAAGCTATATCTTTGAAAAACAACAATTATTTAAAATTACTAGCTAAGATTAAAAAAGATTTTTAGAAGTGTGGAGTAATTTACAATTATCACTAGTGGAAAGAATTTCTACAATTAAAATGAATATTCTCCCCAAAATTTTATTTCTCTTTCAAGTTATCCCAATTAACTCTGGAACAAAATTTTTTGTAGAATTAAATAGGATAACAAAAAAATTTATATGGCAAGGTAAAAATCAAGAATAAAACAAAATTCACTAGAAGATCGCAAAGAAAGAGGAGGCCTAGGCGTCCCAAATTGGAAATTATATTACCAAGCCACTGCCCTAACATGGACAAAAGAGTGGCTGACCTTAGAAAATCAAAGGTTACTTAATTTAGAAGGTCATGACTTAATGTTGGGCTGGCATGCTTTTATATGGTATGAAAAGTTAAAAACATACTCATATTTTAAAAGTAATATTATTAGGAAAGCATTGATTGATGTATGGAATGAAATAAAGAAAAATCATTTTTTAGTAATGCCAGAATGGATTTCCCCTATTGAGGCTATTTCACATCCGAATTTTATAACAGGAGGTAAGATTTGGAAATACAGGGACTTACTGGATAATCAATTAAAACTAAGAACAAAACAAGAATTACAAGAATTAGGAATCGACTTGGATTGGTGGCAATATACACAGATTAGTTCTAGATATCAAATGGATATTAAAACCTATATTTTTAGAAAAGAAAACAATGTGTTAAGCAAATTATTACTCCAAAATCAAGTGAAGTTAATTGGAAATGTATATAAATATTTAATCAATCATAGAACGATAGGTTGGATATTGAAGGACAACATGATCAGTTGGTGCAAATTTTTTGGCAAAGAGATAAATTTAGAAACATGGGAAAAGATATGGGTATATAATTGGAAAATAACAAAATCAATTTCTTTTAAAGAAAATCAAATTAAGATGTTCTACAGATGGCACCTTCCACCATATAGGATTTCCAAAATGTTTCCGACTGTTTCACCTGTTTGTTGGAAATGTAAAAAAAACCCTGGCACATACTTTCATGCATGGTGGACATGCTCTGAAGCCAAGAAATATTGGAATAAAGTAGAGAAATGGATAAATGAAATAACAAAGGAGAAGATCAAAAAATCTCCTGAATTTTTCCTACTGGGTATTTCAAATATGAAGTATAAAAAAGAAAGTTATTATTTAATAATACATATATGGGTTGCGGCAAGAATTGCATTTGCACAGAAATGGAAAGAAAAGGAAATACCAAAAGATGTAGAAGTATTTAAAAAATTATAGATTGTGCGGAATTAGACATGATGACAAAACTCTTGAATAATCAAGCTCAAACAGAATTTTATAAAATATGGGATAAAGTATATAAATGGTGGAACTTTAAAAATAGTTTTAAAAAATTAAATAAGAATTTATAATTATCTGAACTTATTAAAGTGATAGTATGCATATATGAATAGCTTAAAAATAATATAAACATAGTGTAGTTTTGCAATATGATAAATATAGAAGCAATATATTTTACATTCTATTTTAGATTAAAACATTTAATATTTGATAGATAAGAAAATTAATTAACATAGAGAATATAGAGTTAAATTTAACAAGAATATAGAGTATGTATGTTATGTTTTTGTATCGATCTGATCATAGTTAGGCTTTTTTCTTTTTTATATTAGTTAGACTTCTAACATAAGCGGAGCAATGGTAGCTCCTTAAATGTTGAATGTTGTGTGTCCTTTGTCTGTCTTTTGAAAAATCAATTAAAAAATTAAAAAAAAACATAGAAGATTGACGGCAGAAAAAGACCTCATGGTCCATCTAGTCTGCCCTTATACTATATACTATTTCCTGTATTTTATCTTAGGATGGATATATGTTTATCCCAGGCATGTTTAAATTCAATTACTGTGGATTTACCAACCACAACTGCTGGAAGTTTGTTCCAAGCATCTACTACTCTATTTATCCGGCCTGCCGCCAGCTGCCTCCATCCGAACAAAAACATTCCCCTCACAATCCCTCCAGCTATCAGCAACAGGAAGAGTGGAGGCACAGGGAACGCTCACTGACCAATCACCTTCTAGGATTCATACCGACCACTAGTGATGAACCAATAGCAGGCTGCCTCTCATTCACACCCAGGAAGGTCCCCACTCGTGCTGCCACGTACTTGTCATTGTGTGGCCGCTGCGAGTAGTTGAAGCTGCTACTCCTCCACATGGTCCCGATTTCTAATCCTGGTCAGGTAAATGTTGCCACCACTAGATGAAGCCTCAGCCTCAGCTGGCTATGTCTATCCTGATGGTGTATGATATGTACTGTGTTAGCGTATCATTTTGTGTCATTTTTGTTTGTTTATTTATTTATTTAATTTAATTATTAGATTTGTATGCCGCCCCTCTCTGCAGACTCGGGGCGGCTAACAACAATAGTGAAACAATATGAACAAATCTAATATTTAAGTTAATTTAAAAAACCCTCATTTAAGAAACCAATCATACACACAGACATACCATGCATAAATTTTATAAGCCTAGGGGGAGGGGATATCTCAATTCCCCCATGCCTGACGACAGAGGTGGGTTTTAAGGAGCTTACGAAAGGCAAGGAGTGTGGGGGCAACTCTGATCTCTGGAGGGAGTTGGTTCCAGAGGGTTGGGGCCACCACAGAGAAGGCTCTTCCCCTGGGTCCCGCCAGGCGGCATTGTTTAATCGATGGAACCATGAGAAGGCCAACTCTGTGGGACCTAACTGGTCACTGGGATTCGTGCGGTAGAAGGCAGTCCTGGAGATATTCTGGTCCGATGCCAGGAAGGGCTTTATAAGTCATAACCAACACTTTGAATTGTAACCGGAAACCTATCGGCAGCCAATGCAGACTGCGGAGTGTTGGTGTGACATGGGCATACTTAGGGAAGCCCATGATTCCTCCCGCAGCTGCATTCTGCACGATCTGAAGTTTCCGAACACTTTTCAAAGGTAGCTCCATGTAGAGAGCATTACAGTAGTTGAGCCTCGAGGTGATAAGGGCATGAGTGACTATAAGCAGTGACTCCCGGTCCAAATAGGGCGAACCTGGGCAAACGCCTCCCTCGCTACAGCTGAAAGATGTTTCTCTAATGTGAGCTGTGGATCGAGGAGGACGCCCAAGTTGTGGACCCTCTCTGAGGGGGTTAGTGATTCCCCCCCCCCCAGGGTAATGGATGGACAGATGGAATTGTCCTTGGGAGACAAGACCCACAGCCACTCCGTCTTATCAGGGTTGAGTTTAAGTCTGTTGACACCCATCCAGACCCCAACAGCCTCCAGGCACTGGCACATTACTTCCACTGCTTCACTGACTGGACAAGGGGTGGACATGAGTATGGGTATCATTTGCATACTGAAGATACCTCACCCCATGCCCTTGGATGATCTCACCCAGCAGTTCCATGTAGATATTAAATAGTAGGGGGGAGAGGACCGACCCCTGAGGTACCCCACAAGGGAGCAACCTAGAGGTCGACCTCTGGCCCCCCACTAACACCGACTGGGACTGACCGGAGAGGTAGGAGCAGAACCATTGGAGAACAGTGCCTCCCACTCCCAACCCCTCCAGCCGGCGCAGAAGGATACCATGGTCGATGGCATCGAAAGCCGCTGAGAGGTCAAAAAGCAGCAGGACAGAGGATAAACCCCTGTCCCGGGCCCGCCAGAGATCATCCATCAGCACGACCAAAGCAGTTTTCGTGCTGTAGCCAGGCCTGAATCCTGATTGTTGAGGGCATAGATAATTGGCTTTTTCCAAGGACCGCTGGAGCTGGAGCGCCATCATCTTCTCAACAACCTTCCCCATAAAGGGCGATAGTTGTTGAGAATGGCTGGGTCCCGGGAAGGCTTCTTGAGGACGAAGCGCACAAGTGCCTCCTTGTAGGGATCCGGGAAGGACCCCCTCTCCAGAGAAGCGTTGACAATCTCCTGGACCCAGCTCCGTGTCACCTCCCTGCTAGCCGAGACTAGCCAGGAGGGACACGGATCCAGCAAACAGGTGGCGGAACTCACAGCTCCAATGGCCTTGTCCACTTCATCAGTTGTCACCAGATCAAACTCTTCCCAGACAGGTGAACAAGCATGGGCCCCAGTCACCTTGACTGACTCGTTGTCATTCGACTCTTATCCAATTGGAGTCGAGGTCCGCCGTATGTAGTACTGTCGGTACTAAGCTTCGTGATGCTGCAGTTATTCTTCTTCCTATCACTAATATATCTGAAGAAGGTTTTATCCTCCTTCTTTAAAGATTTTGCAATTTCTTCCTCTTTTGAGGCTTTAGCAGCATATATTATCTATTTCACCTCCTTCTGTCTCATTTTATACACCTCTCTATCAGCTATACTTCCAGACTCTTTATACCTCCTATAGGCAGCCTTTTTTGCATTGACTATAGCCCTTACATCATTGCTAAACCATAGCGGTTTCTTCTTCCTTTTACCTTTAGTTAGTTGCCTTAAAAGTCCAGTGGCTTTTAAGATGGCTTTTTTTAATACAGTCCACTGGGTGCTTACTCCTGCCATTTTATCCCTGCTCTTTACTTCATTATTTAAATATTCCCCCATTGCATTAAAATTTGTTTTTCTGAAATCCAATACTTTGGTTTCAGTATAGGATTGATCACAATCACTTTTTACATCAAACCACAAACATAGATGATCACTGCAACCTAAATTTTATTTATTTATTTATTGGATTTGTATGCCGCCCCTCTCCGTAGACTCAGGCATACATACCATTTCTCCCACCTTAACCTCTGAAACCCAATTCCCATTCGTAAAAACTAAATCTAAAATATTCTCCCTCTAGTCAGTGTCTTAACCAGCTGTACCAGAGCTGCACCTGTAAAGGCCTCTACTATATTCTTATTTTGGCATGTAAGGGCACTGGGGATATTCCAGTCAACAATGCACTGGGGATATTCCAGTCAACAATGCCCCTGGAACGAACTCTTAGAAGGAAAAACCACTCAGGAAGCCTGGGTGATCCTAAAAAACAGCATCATAGACGCCCAAAACAACGCAATCCCCATGAAAAGGAAAAACAGGAAAACCAAAACTAAACCTGCATGGCTAAACTAAGCCCTCGCAGATGACATAAAAGGAAAAAAAGCTAAGTACAAACAATGGAAAGAAGGACTCATAACCAAAGCGGAATATCAGCAAACAGACAGTTCCTGCAAACAAAAAATAAAAACAGCAAAGGCACAATATGAACAACAGCTTGCAGCGGAAGTCAAAGACAACAAAAAAAGATTCTTCCAACACATCAACAATAAGAAGAAAATCAAAGAAACAATCGTCACACTAAAAAACGAAGAGGGTAGAGAAATCACAGACAGCAATGACCAAGCACAGCTACTCAACGCCTACTTTGCATCAGTCTTCACACAAAAGGGAACCTCCCTCCAACCAATCTGCAATTTAACTGCAACAAACTGCCCCAGAACCAAACTCAACATAGACAAAAGCACAGTGAGGGACTAACTGAGGGAACTCAACGAATACAAATCACCAGGGCCAGACGGACTTCACCCCAAAGTCCTAAAAGAATTGGCAGACACCATAGCGGAACCACTCCTCCTCATCTACCAAATATCCTGGATCACTGGAGACCTACCGGAAGACTGGAAGCGAGCTGACGTAGTCCCCATCCACAAAAAAGGCAAAAAGACCGACCCAGGTAACTACAGACCAATCAGTCTGACCTCTATACCTGGAAAAATACTGGAGAAAATAATCAAAAAACAACTTACCCACTTCCTAGAAACAAACAAGATCATATCCAATAGCCAGCATGCATTCATCAGAAACAAATCATGCCAAACCAATCTCATATCATTTTTCAACACCATAACCAAGTCAGTTGACCAACGCAACTCAGTGGACCTCATATACTTGGACTTCAGTAAGGCTTTCGATAAAGTCGACCACAATCTCCTAATCCACAAACTAGAAAAAAATGGAGTAGATTACTACACATGTAGATGGATAAACAGTTGGCTGACCAACCGCACCCAACAAGTTGTCCTCAACAGCACCAAATCCACATGGAAAAAAGTAGACAGTGGAGTACCACAGGGCTCTGTCCTGGGTCCTGTACTCTTTAACATCTTCATCAACGACCTGGACGAGGGAATAAAAGGGGAACTAATAAAATTTGCAGATGACACCAAGCTGGCGGGGGTAGCCAACACCCTTGAGGACAGGCTCAGAGTACAAGAAGACCTAGACAGACTATCACAGTGGGCCCATACCAACAAAATGAGGTTCAACACCGACAAATGCAGAGTCCTCCACCCCGGCAAAAAGAACCCTAGACATACATACAGCCTGGGAGATACCCCACTCAGCAGTAGTGACTGCGAAAGAGATCTTGGAGTCTTGGTGGACAATCAACTAAACATGAGTCAGCAATGTGCAGCAGCAGCCAAAAAAGCCAACTCAATCCTAAGCTGCATCAACAGAGGAATATGCTCCAAGACCAGGGAAGTACTAATACCACTCTACTATGCCCTGGTCAGACCCCACCTGGAGTACTGCATCCAATTTTGGTCACCTCACTACAAAAAAGACATCGAAACTCTGGAGAAGGTGCAAAAAAGAGCAACAAAAATGATTAGGGGACTCGAAACCAAGACTTACGAAGAGAGATTGAGAGAACTGGGCATGGACAGCCTAGAAAAAAGAAGGTCTAGAGGGGACATGATAGCAGTTTACAGATACTTGAGGGGTTGCCACGGTGAGGAGGGGGTCTCTTTATTCCCCAGGGCACCAGAGGGCCGGACGAGGAACAATGGTTGGAAGCTGACCAAGGAGAGATTCAACCTGGAAATAAGGAAGAACTTCCTGACGGTCAGAGCGATCAACCAATGGAACTGCCTGCCAGGGGAGGTGGTGAACTCCCCAACTCTGGACACCTTCAAGAGGAGATTGGACTTCCGAAACTCCCGGTTTCGCTGAGGATCGCAGCGGAGTCTCTTGGCAGGGCTCTGCCTCGAGACCCCTCCAACCCTCCCAGAGGTCGCCCCAGCGCGATCGGATCGAGTCCGGATGGCTCGATCCTAGAAAAGGGGATTCCCCTCTGCCCGGGGAGCCATCGCCGAGGCTCCAGGACAGAGGGTTCATCCTGCAGCTCTGGTGCAGGGAGCACCGGTCCTCTTCCAAGAGGACACGGCCATTGCGATCCCACCTAACCAGTGGGAAGCAAGAAACATCAAGAGAGTAAAAAGCAGAGAAACTGAACAACCCTAATCGAAAAAGGAATATTGCCAAAGAAGCTACAACTAAGGTAAAAAAATTTTCTATGTTCCATGCTAAACAAGAAGTTTAAAAAACAAGAAAATTGAATCGGAGTTTAAACGAAGGCGAAAGAGAAAGTTGTTAAAACAACATTGTATCCAGGCGCGAATTAATAGCCGGAACTTATTCAAACCACTTTCACTTGTTTTGAACTGTTAAATCTTTGCAAACAAGGAGATCTAGAAGATTTTAGAATGAGACATTAAAGGACTTATTATTTACAAAATGACATTATTTGGTTGAAAAAACTTTTTTCCTTTTTTGAAACATTTTTGAAACATTTGGTTACGGAAAACTGAAAAATGAAGTCCGGGCTGGGATTTTTCTAGCGGAAGGACCAGACTGCTTACTATTTACCTACAAATTCTGAATAAATATATATAAAGAAAAAAAACTCTTTTCCTACATTTGAGAACTTTAAAATTTGGATTATTTAATCGACGTTTTTTTTTTTTGATTATTCTGTTGGACTATTTCCATTGGATTTCGTTTGGATTAATAGCGGTTTGTGGATTAACAGCATTTTCGTTGGATTTACTGCGGAGAGATTTCTTCCTGGGCTGTGAGAGACGGACCGACTTCATTTTAACTTCGTGAAATTAAACTGCATTTGCTTGGAAAAAGTTTTATAAATTTTCTAAAGACTATACTTTTCTTCAAAAAACGGAATACCTTTGCAGTACTCATTAAGGTGTTTCTGACAACAAATTAGATCTTCAATCAATTGTTTTTGTTTTTTTTTGCGTTTTCCCTTTGATAATTTTTGAATTTTAACTCTATATTACATTATATTACAATTGGTTCTGTTTATGCATTGCTAAATTTTCTTTTGGTCTTTGGTCCCCTGTCCCTCCTAATTGAATAATAGTCTTTAACTCTGATTGCCCCCTTTCTTCACATGTTTTTACCCTCTTTCTCACTTTGCTGATTTTTCCTCCCTATCTTTGCAGCTGTGTTAAACTAATCTTTTCCCTTTTTTCCCCTTTTCTTCTTCACATCTTCTTGATATAAACACTGACTAGAGTAATAAGAATTAATAAGTTGAGCATTAATTAGATATATTTTAAATTTTAAGTGTATTTGAAATTTAGCCTTTTATTTGAATTAGAACTTTTATTGCTATTAATTAATTGCTATTTAATTTAGTATAACTGCTACTGTGGGTTTGGAATTTACAGAATCTCTTTACATACTGCTAACATAAAATAACACTAAATTTAAATTTGAAAATGTCAAGTTCTTCCACCCATACTAAAACAATCAAGAAGCAAACAACTGTTATTTCTTCCCCGCAAAGTTCACCACATCCATCTCCCGCACAGCAGACTTTATCTGCAACTATGTTCACCAAGGAAAAGAACAGGGAGAAACAACCATCTCTGGCTTCAATCCAAGAGACATTAACAACATTAAATGACTTTATGCTAAAATCTCAACAAGATGCAACACAACAGAGAGATGAAATTAAAGCAGAGATGGCGGAAATGAAAGTTGACACAGGTGAAATGAAAGACCAGATGAAGGAGATTAAGCAAGCCTTGCAAGACAATGAAGTGCGAATGAAAGCAGTGGAAGAAAAGGCGGAAAAGGTGGAGAAAAGAATTGGTCACTTGGAGGACAAAGCTGCTTCACAGTATAGAGGGTATGATGAATCAATTACACATCTGGAAATGCAACGTGCGTCATACGGACTTCGATTTCAAAACGTAATAGAAGAAAAAGATGAAGATTTAAAGGCCATTATGGCTGACATTATTGGGAAAATCCTCCAGATGGACCCAGATGACATAAAAAAAGAAATCGATGAAGTCTTCAGAATTTCTAACAGCTATATTCGCCGTTTTAATCTTCCACGCGAGATTCACATCAAATTTGTAAGAAAAAGCATGAGAGATGATATATTGCATTGGTCAAGAGCGGGACAACTACAACACCAAGGCAGAGAAATAAAAATACTAAAACAAATTCCAAGACGTGTTCGAGAGACTAGAAGAGACTATCATTTCTTGACCAAACTTCTGATCAAAGAAAACATAACTTTTCGTTGGCTTATTCCACAAGGTCTATCATTGACATGGAAATCAACGAGATATAAATTGGAGAATCTAGACCAAGCAAGAGACTTTTATGAAAACAGTGGAATATGCGAAATGGAACAGATAACAAAAGAACTGGAAGCAATGCAGGCCGAAGCCATGGGGGCACTTGCACAAGTGGAGGACCAGGACCAAGGGGCCAGAAGAAAGCAACCTCAACGCGAAACCAAGAAATACAACAAATGACCACATTGAGAGATTTAAAAATCTTTTCAGTAAATGTCAATGGACTTAATGAACCAAAAAAAAGAAAACAAATGTTTTCCAAAATTAAGAATCAAAAAGCTCAAATTGTGATACTCCAAGAAGTGCATATAAAAAAGAGCAATCGGAATTTATTGTTAAATAATAAAATTGGAAAGATGTATGCTGCATTAGCAGACCAAAAGAAAAGAGGAGTGGCAATGTATGTTGAGAGTTCTATAAATTCCAAACAACTATATAGTGATGATGAAGGTAGAATTTTGATTGTTCAGATTGATATTGAACCCAAATCGCTTGCTATTGTTTCTATATATGCCCCAAATGATGACCAAATTGCATTTTATGAAAAATTACATCAAAAAATTTTAGAATTAAATTTGGAAAATATGTTAATTATTGGAGATTTTAATGCCATAACAAATAGACAATTAGACCATTCGGGGGTGAAGAAAAGTTGTAAAAAGAAAAAAAAGAATTTATTGCCCTCAACTTTTCAAAAAATGAAAGGAGAATTGCTATTGAATGATATATGGAGGGAAAGGCATCCCCACAGCAGGCAATATACTTTTTATTCAAACCCCCACAAAATTTGGACTAGAATAGATATGGTGTGGGCTCCCAAAACGACAGCAGAGTACATACAAGACGTAGAAATAGATGTTAATACTTGGGCAGACCATAATCCAGTTATAGTCTATATGAGAAATATTAAAAAACACCGTAATTGGCAAATGAATAGAAATATTCTGAAAGAGAAAGAATATAAAGAATGGATTGAAAAGGAATTAAAAATATTTTTTGAAATTAATAAAAATACAGACACCACCCCTCAGAACTTGTGGGATGCAACTAAAGCATACATAAGAGGATTAACAATATCCTATACTGCAAAATATAATAAAGAAAGAAAAAGAAAATATGAACAATTAATAAATGAATTAAAACAACTAGAGTTTCTATCACAACAAAATGTGAAAAATAAAGACTTGGGGGAAAAAATAAATTTAATTAAACACAAAATTAGATTACAAGAACAAAATCAGATACTGGAAAAAATAAAGAAAGCTAAGCAACAATATTTTGAACATGCCAATAAATCAGGTAGATGGTTAGCATATAAACTGAGAAAACAGAGACAATCTAAATTAATTAGAAAACTAGAAGATAAAGATGGAATAATAAAATATGACCCAGAGGGAAAAGCAAATATAGTTCAAAACTTTTTTAAAGAATTGTATAAAGATGATAATATTGAAGAAGAAGCCGTATTTAAATACCTAGAGAGTGCAGAGTTACCACAAATAACAGAAGAGCAACAAGAAAAGATGGAGAGTCCAATAACAATGGAAGAACTCCTTATAGTTATTAAAAAGCAGAAAAACAACAAAGCCACGGGACCGGACGCTATCCCGGCAGAGTGGTATAAAATAGAAAATGAAGTATTAAGAAATAATATGCTCCAAATTTTTAATGAATGTAGAGTAGATGGTAAAATTCCTAAATCATGGTCGGAATCTTTGATAACTTTAATTCATAAACCAGATACACCAAAAGAAAAAATTAAAAACTATAGACCAATATCTTTATTGAATGTAGACTATAAAATTTTTATAGCAATATATGCAGATAGATTGAAAAATGTGATAAATAGTAAAATTCACTCAGACCAAAATGGTTTCCTTCCAGGTAGACAAATTAGAAATAATCTTAGAACAATTATTAATGTATTAGAGAATTATGAGCAACATTCAGACAAAATATTATCTTTAATGTTCTTAGACGCTCAAAAAGCCTTTGATAACGTGAATTGGACATTTATAAAGATGCAATTAAATAAAATGAGATTCGGCCCCAAATTTGTTAATTTAATAGACGCTATTTATTCAGAACAAACGACAAAAATTATATTAAACAATGAACAATTAGAAGCGTTTAAAATAAATAAAGGAGTGCGGCAAGGATGTCCCATATCACCTCTTCTTTTCATTATGACTTTAGAAGCACTCTTAATAAAAATAAGATCAGATCCAAAGATAAAAGGTTTAACAGTTAGAAAAGAGATATACAAAGTCCAGGCCTTTGCAGATGATTTGACTTTTATAATGGAAGATCCGTTAGTCACAGCACCAAGATTAATCCAAACAATAGAACAATATGGCAAGGTGGCAGGTTTGAAAATAAATAAAAATAAAACAAAAATTATAACTAAAAACATGAGTAAAATACAAGAAAGCAATTTAGAATGTATTACTGGAATGCAAATAGTTAAAAAAGTAAAATATTTGGGAGTATGGTTAACAGCCAAAACAATAACATTAAAAAATGATAATTATATAAAATTAATTAATGAAATTAAAAAGGATCTAGAAATATGGAACAATTTAAAAATATCATTTTTGGGAAGAATTGCTACGATCAAGATGAATATCTTACCTAAGGTATTATTTTTATTTCAAGTGATCCCAATTAATCCAGGGGCTAACTTTTTTAA